>NW_009259719.1:3002282-3003020 GCF_000687185.1 Egretta garzetta
GGAGCGGGGGTTGGTCTCCCACATAACGCCCAGATGGGTGCAAACCGCTTACGGATAAACCTCTTGGTGTCAGGGCTTTGGCTTTGGTTTCCGTTTGTGAGAAACCGTGTCGCGTCTGGATTGAAACTTCGCCCTGAATAGCCCAGGGCTGCTCGGGTGCCCGAGGAAGGTGCCCTGGGCCGCTCGGGTGCCCAGGGCGTTTGAAAACGTCCCTAAAAGCCTCTCCAGCTGCTGTTCTTGCAGAGTCTGCTCACGGGGCTCTGCCCGCGCAGACAGAAAATTAGGCTTCTAAAGTCTCTGTCAAATGTGGGCAAGTGGGTAGTAAATCTCTGGAATTCCTTAAAATTTCCATTTGCAGTTTTACAAGACGTAGGAGCTTAGCAACAGCTATCTAATGCGTGAGGGTATTATTTCTTAGGCGTTCTTGCTGTGATCTGGAACGAGGTTTTTATCTGCTTTGTGCAGGCAGAACGCTGCAGCAGAGAGGCTCCTTGACTTGCTTAGGCTCTATTAAGCCCCGTGGCGGACTAGGAACTTTAAGGTAAGATTTTTCCGAGTCTTTGCTTTTTTTCTCTTTTTTCCTTTTTTTTTTCTTTTTCCCCCTTTTCTTCCTTTTTCCCCTTTTTTTCTTTTTTCCTCCCTTTTTTCTTTTTTTCCTCCCCTTTTTTCTTTTTTGCCCCCCTTTTTTTCTTTTTTGCCCCCCTTTTTTTTCTTTTTTTCCCCCTTTTTTCCCCTTTT
>NW_009259719.1:3003711-3119305 GCF_000687185.1 Egretta garzetta
CTGCAGGGGCTGGTGCTGCACTTCCCACCAACAGGGCTGTGTTCCCGGACCCTGCTGGGATGAGGGAGCGCCTGGAGAACGTAATGACGTCTCGGTTGTCTTCAGCTGAGATTTATTTCTTTTCATTCCTCCACCGCCACCCGTTTTAATTGATTTCTAGGACACTAATTCAGGAGGTAGCTTTGGCTTTCTGCTCCCCTGTGAGAACCTGTTGCAATGCAGTTGTGAGTTTATGCATCATGTTTCCAGGGGAACCCTACCCTGAATGTTTTGTGATAGCCATACTCAGCCACAAGCAAGACTTAAGCTGCCATAGAAGGACAGTCTTTTAGTGAACCTGAAGCTACTCACACAGTGGTGGGGTTTTTTCTTTCTTTGCCTTCTTTTTTCTGTTTTTCTGTCTTTATACATGGTGATTATCAAACTTTGGTTGTCAAATATCTTTAACCATGCTTACCCAATTACCTGCTCCACATCTTCCTCCCACCCCCAAACTAGGATTCCTATTTCAAACCCATACCTGTCTCTGCTTTTCCTGTTGCACAGCCCAACTACCCACACCTGTGGTCACAACCAAAACGCCCATCTGCTTAGCATATCCATCCCACCAAATTACAAGCCTTTTCACGGGCAATCTGCATCCATAAACCACGATTTAGCCACATCCCCTCAGCCACATTAACACCTTGCTTGCTTCTTTTGTTTGAGTAATCTCAGTTTAGTCTTTGCTCAATTTAGCCTTGCTTCTGAAGTTGCACACCTTGGCATACTGTAAGTGAATATTATCTAGAGAGCTCAGAATTGTTGCAGCTTAAAAGATTAAAGTACTGTAAAGCACCGGCCTGGTATTTACAGAGGCACTCATTCCAGTAGTTCATTTCCAGACAGGCAGTTGAAATTAAATTGTGCCCTACTCTGCCTTAAGTAAATATATAAAACCCTATCACTAGGGTTAGTTGATGGAATATATGTTTATATGCAAAATAGAGTTCTCAAGCAGCGTGTTAAGTTCACCCCAAGACTTTCAATATCACAAAATTATTTCTGAAGAGTCTTCAATTTTACACTGCTTTTACAGTGATCATAGAGTTTCTTAACCTTTCCATGTATGGAATAGAACTTTTAATGACTACTTTGCACACAGACAATATGCTTAATTATTTTTTTCCTTGAAAAAATATGAAAAGAATAATAGGGTGTTGTTTTTATCAAAATATGTTCTTGATAATTTCCTGCACTTCTTCTGTCTCTAACAGTGGGATAGAGTCTAAATAACTTTCTCATCATTTTGCTTTGATGTTATTGTTAAGCTATAAGTCTGTGTGGATGTCATTACGATTGTGTTTCTTTTCCTTTAAAGACTGCCTCTCACTTCTGTAGAATTCTAGGATCTCATATTTGAAAATTTGCTGCAGCTTTATCTTTACAGTAATACCAATTATCAAGGGTGCTTTGGGGCATTTTTTTTTCCTTAGAACTTTAGAGGCCACCCTTGTCCGAATTTGTTCTATGTTATCTAGCATGGGTGGACTTAATGAGGCAGTAATTTTTTCTTTTTTTTAGTGACCAGTCAAGAAAGGAGTAGGTGGTCACCTACTGAAGCCACAGGAACAGCAGTGCTGTCTCAGGCCCCATCAGTACTGGGAACGTGCCTACATCAGGGCCGGCCTGCTGCAGTCAGCCTAGGCGGGGGTGTGTGTGTGTGTGTGTGTGTTAATGGCTGTTTTTCTGGTGTCTTCTGTGCTGTGTACAGCTGCTAGATTAGCACCTAAAGAGATTTGTAATAGAACTTTTATGCAATATGCTAATCTTGAGTTAATAGAACTGTACCATCGTTTTTTACTATTGCAGACTTTGTATGTATACGCTTTCCATTGAACTTTGCCATCTTAGCATATACAGTATTCTTCAGTTTTCTGAAAGCTAAACTTGCATATCTAGGTTGTGGAAATCCCTGAGGCTACCTCATTTTACATCTTATATACATTCAACGTAATACATGCATCTGTTAAACTGCTTTCTGGACAGAATTAATTGTATTCTAGAATCTTGGTTTTCTTATGGTTTTAGATGCCACACTCAGATGGAGTGCCTTCCAATAAAAAGACTTTGAGAACTTTATTTCTTCCCACTGTTTTACCTTCATCAGTCGTATCTGATACGTCACCAATACAGAATAAACTACTGGCATACCGAAGATGCAATGAACAGCAAAAGATGCTTAATCAGTTACTGTGAGTTTCATGTAATTCAAGAAATGTTGAAATTAAAATGAAAGAAACATTACACATTTTACATCTGAGAAATAATAATGGCGTTTGTTAATTTTAGAGGGTTTTGATGTCAGTATTGCAGTGCTGAACACTTTCCATCTAAAATCATTAATAATAGAAGAACATTTGATGGAATCTCTGATGTTTTTTCTTTTACAGCACTTAAAATCTGCTTGAGGTATATATGTTGGGGTGAGTTGTGAGGAGAAAGTGACTTTCACATTTTGAATGTTGTTTATGACAGACTGAAAGCAACCCTTTCTCTTTATGAAAATCTTTTTCAAAGAGAATCGAAGTCTGGATTACTTGCTTGCTTTTGTGTGAATGATCTAAACGTGGGTCTACTTCTAACAGGCTTTGTCACTATCTTAATGCATTTGCTGCTGAGCTTAGTGATCTGTGTCACTGCCAGAGGAGCACGGCTGCAAAGACAATTGGTAATTCACATAAAATTGTCTTTGAAGATTTGTGTTTGCAAAGGAGGAAAGACAATAGGAAAAGGCTGCTTTCAAGGAATTGTTGTAGGTCTAAAAGAGAAATAAGTTCTTTTTTTATTTTATTATTTTGATAAAAATTTATTCCTGAAGTATCAACAATATTTTCATGAATTTACTGAAGAATCCCTAGAGATTATAGATTCATACAATCATAGAATGTTTTGGGTTGGAAGGGACCCCTAGAGGTCATCTAGTCCAACCCCCCTGCAGTGAGCAGGGACACCGCTAACTAGATCAGGTTGCTCAGAGCCCCGTCCAACCTGGTCTTGAATGCTTCCAGGGATGGGGCCTCCACTACCTCTCTGGGCAACCTGTTCCAGTGTTTCACCACCCTCATTGTAAAGAATTTCTTCCTTATATCCAGTCTAAACCTACCCTGCTTCAGTTTAAAACCATTACCCCTTGTCCTGTCACAGCTGTCCCTCCAAAAAGATTTTCCCCATCTTTCCTATAGGCTCCCTTTAAGTACTGAAAGGGCACAATTGGGTCTCCCCGCAGCCTGTCCTCATAGGAGAGGTGCTCCAGCCTTCGGATCATTTTTGTAGCCCTCCTCTGGACCCAATCCAACAGTTCCATGTCCTTCTTGTGCTGAAATTATGTGGGCTAAGGTTGCACTGCTTATAGTAGTATTACATGAAATATATAGCAACTTGCGTTTTCATGTGAAAGATTAAAAAGGTAAGGAAAACTAATGGTATTTGATTGGATTAAAAAGCACAGTAAAAAAAATTGATTTGGCCTTCAGAAGAAGAAATGGAAATTAAAGACCTACATACAGTCTTAATTTAACCCGTTTTAAATATTGTCACTGATATCAATAATTTTATTTTTGTTGGTGTGGGTTTTTTAGTGATTCCCTTTGCTGTGACTAGATTTGGTGATAGTAACCAGTTAATTAATTCCTATACAATTGATGTTCCACTTCAGTGGGTAAATTTTTAAATGGCCAAGTATTACAGGTTATTTTTTTCTCAAAAGATACTTGTATGTATCCCAAATTGCTGGCTTCACTGGAGCTAGAAAGTGGTATAAAACTTAAGTTGCAGGATTGAAGTCTGAGAAGAATTGATCACAGACGGGAATCTGATTTCTGCCAAAGATAAGTGGGGGGGTGCCTTTTTTCTTTTTCTTTTTTTTTTTTTTAGTGATAGCAACAATAGTTAAAGAAACCAGTTAATCTATACAGAAGTTAAAAATAGAGAAAGATGTTTCCTTTCTTTTAATAGTTTAAAGGCTATTATAATACAAATCTAACAAACAAGAAGTCTTTTAGTTTTAGCTCTAGGGAAGTAAATCCTGACCTTTCAATAATACCTGCAGTAGCAGAGTGCAGTTTTTAGAATGTAGGTGTTCAGTATGCTGAAATTGTCAACTAATGTAGCGATAACTTACTGTGCAGGAAGATGACTGCTGACCAGCCATCTGACAGACAGTGAATATTCTGCTGGAACGTTGGTTAAGTTACATTTTTGTACAAAGTGAACTGTCTTTCAAATAAGGTCCCATGAAGTAATGATCTGAGTGTATACTTGAAATTGGCAATCTAACTTCCATTTAGGATTTTTTAGCTGTTATGTTGAGGTAAGGCTGCAATACTCTTTGCAAGATATGTACAGAGCATACCCCAAAAGGATGGACTGAAATGTTTTAATGTGTAAGGTCAGCAGGACATGCCAACATTAAACATTTGAAGTTTTCTGGGTTATTTAGCAATTTATAATCACAGGCAGTAAAAGAGCTGGCTTTAAAATATACAGCTTTAAGAGATATAATCCTAACAGGAGCACTGGGCAATTAGATGAGGTGAATCAAGGCATGTGTATGTGTATATTGTGATTGTGGTCGAGAGAAATGTGTCTCCTTTGTATAACAGAAGACAGAGTACGCAAAGGCAGCTTTCCCTTTTAGTGATCAAAGAGTTGGTAAACATGAAAAACCATGTTGCATCAATTAAAATGATAGTATTATTTTTAATATATTATTTGTAGTTTTTCTGCACTTCTGACTCAATGGTTTTACTTTAGAATTGATCGAGCTTTAAAAGTCTATCGTGTATCCATGGAAGAACAATATCATAGAGATCCTGTACCTCCTATCCCGGAATTGCCTTCCACTGTGAGAAAGTATTTCTTTAATATTTTAACTGTTGCCTGTTTTGTTCTTTGTTATTGGGGTATTTATGCATCTTACTACTTGGCATTTACTTAAAGATGCTTATCTCAATCCTTAGTAATTGATTAATGTTTTTATATGGCCAGGTAGTCCCATTGAAATAGATACCTCTATATCTACAGATTAAAGTCTTTATTTAGGAATAATATTTGTTAAATTTTATATTTCTGATTATTTTTCTATATGTTCTTAATACATTATCATTTTCTGTTCCTTTTTATACAGATGAACAGTGAGCAAAAACAACAAAGAGTGAGTTAAATTCTTCTGCTTTTTTAGAGTAGAAGAGTCAATGGTCTCTATTCAGAGGGGTTGAGTGTGTTACGTGGAATTAATGGTGGTTAAACAGGGGAACCTTTTTCAGTAGTCTTGTTGGGGGAAAATGGAATCAGAAGAAAAATAGGTATCTTTTCTTGTGGTCCAATAGAAAGAAGGTATTTTTCTGTTACAGAAAGTATGTCCATCAGTAATTTAAGTTTTGATCTAAAATTTAGTTAAAGTTCATTACTTAGAAAAAATGCTGACAGGTTTCAGATTGAAGTCATAGATCATACTTTAGCCTGTACAAAAGGTAGTCTTTGACATTGTTCACCTGATTTGAAGAACATGTACAAATCCTGGAATTTGTGTATAGCTTTTAAAAGAAGACTTTCTCTCTGAGAGCCACTTTAAACTCAAATTAGTATTTTTCCTAGCCAATGTTAGCTAAACTCATTCTGAAGACTATAGAGATTCAGATCCCTTTTTGTTTTACAACAAAGCTATTGCTGAAAAGCATAAATACCTATTTCTTTGGAAAAAACCCAAACCTATTTGTGCATCCTTTTTGCCAGATGGATATTTGTCCAAAGAACAATAACAGGAACCTTGAACCAAGGAAAATGCCATACTAAAAAGTACAATATTTTGTATTTAAGCATTGAGACAGGGAGACCATTTTACTGACCACAGAGTAGCTTTTAGTGTACTAGTCAGCGAATGCTGAAAATATTAAGATTATGTCGCCTGCCCTTAAGTATAAGAAGTAGTGAATAAAAAGAGACTTCATTGTCCAGCCTAACACAAAAATATTTACATAGCCAGTTATTAGACTTCTGACAATATTGTTCTTTCAGACAAACTATCTCTTTATGAAGAAGTGTGTGCAGAGTAATCCGGTGGTTCCCATTCAGCAGCAGTGGCTAACATCCATGCTTACATTGGTGCCACAGTCACTTATGGAAGGCAAAGATAGAGAGCTGTTAGCTGAAAAGCTTTTAGGGGAGGTAATAAGGGATTATGAAATCAGCATGAGAAGATGTATGGGTAAGTACCAGAAACTACACCATACTGATATTAATATATTAATGTGTGTGTGTATATATATATATAAAAAATAAGCTGTTCCATGTTCTCCCACTGAAAATATTTTTTTGTGGATTGTTCTTTCAGCCAGGCATGATCTTTGTAATTAACCACTGATTTCTCTTTTTCTGCCTCATCAAGCATGTATTGGCCGTAAAGTGTAAGGCAAAACTTGCTGATTTTATTTGCAATAGTAAAAAGTTAACCCGCCAAAATTCAAGCAAAGACAAAGGTAGCTGTAGACTTCATGAGAACAAGGGTGATGGCTGATGACCTTATTTCATTAAGTCTTTAACCTGTTTAGTTAATTTGATGCAAGAAAGTATCATTGTTTTCTACTAAAGAAAGTAGAAACTTTTTATACAGTAGTAATTCTTTTTCTTCCCTCTTCATGAACAGCAGCTTTTTTTAAGCTGTTCATCCAAAAGTACATCCATAAGTTTTCTGATACTGCTTTTTATGCATGATGAAGCTCTCAATAAAAACCTGCAAAGATAATTAGCTGTTTTCAGATATCACTCATACAACTCATTTCCATTTTTAAGCTTTGAGAGTCATGAACTGGAATTTTGAAAGTGTATTCCCTTTTAATCCTGTATTCACATCTTTTTTATTTACATTTACAGTATTTAAAATTGAGCCAAATTATGTCAATATTTTGGTGGATGGCTGATCTTTTTAAAAATGCGGATTAAAAAATACACAATTTGACATGGGACTAACTTCTTCATAATGTCATCAGTGGGATAAGTGTAGTATCGCACTATAATTATATTAAACAAAATTGCCGTAAATACTTAATCATAGACTATCTCAAGTTGGAAGACACCATAAGGATCACCAGGTCCAACTCCCTGCTCCTCACAGGACTATCTAGAACTAAACCATATAACTAAGAGCATCATCCAGATGCTCCTTGAACTCTGACAGGCTCGGTGCTGTGACCACTTCCCTGGGGAGCCCGTTCCAATGACCAACCATCCTCTCAGTGAAGAAATTACTGAAGAAAGTACTTAATTATTTAAACACTAATCTACCTGAAAACCTTCATGAATAGGGGACAGACTGGAATTAAGCTACCTGAATCTGTATAGATATTTAGCAGAAGCCGTGATTTTGAGTTACCTTTGGGACAGTGTGTTTTGAAGATTTGGATGATACAGTTACCTTTGCATCCTACTATGTGCTTGGTTCAACCTAGAGAAAGATGGAGGAAGTACAGTGCCTATTGAATATGGCTTAATTTTCTTCTAATGTTCATAGATTTATTTTATTTTTCCTAGTGCGAAGCATTCTTATTAAACCAGACATAAAAGGACTTGAAGATGAAGAGGAGGCACCTTTGCCTTTATCACCTCTGTGAGTGGATTAAGTTAGCAGATAACTCACTGGCAAAAACCACAGTTGCACAAGTGAAATTCTAGTTGAGCTGCATGAACAGAGTTATAGCACAATATTAATTCTGGAGTCCCTTAACAAGACATATTTTTTCTCTCTGTAGAGGATCTTCAAATGTAAGAACATCTTGTATCTGAATGCTTTGCAAAGTTTTAGCACTGGCAGTGTTTTATTACTGTTGTTATGGTTACAGGGAGTAGCACTAGTGACTGCAAATGAGACTTCTGGCTCTGAGAACCCAGGCAGTAAAGTCATTGCAGCCACCTCTGGAATGAAGTGTGTGTGTGTGTAGGGGACGGTTTACTGGCAGACAACAGGGTTGTACAGTACTTTAACATGCTAAAACTGCATCTAATGCCACAGTTTCCTATTACTTTGGTGTTATGAGGTGAAACCTTGAGATGGAAGGAAAGGCTATTGTGTCCAAAATAGAAGAGGAATTCAGGTAGACAGGATATAATTATCTGAATTGCACAATCTGCTGAAGCGTCACAATGTGTGCCATCTAAATATTGATGATAAATACTTCCTGTTAGCAGCTAGTGAAATTAGAAGTTTACATTGAAAGAGCTTCAGGAAAAGCAGGTAATCTGAAAATACGCTGGAGTATAAAATATGGTTGATCAGACAGAGTATCTTTATGGCTTCCACTGCATCATATTGAGGGTATGTGTATGGCATTTAAGTAACTATTCATGTTAGGGAATAAGCTTTTTAATACTGCTTTTTATATGTAAGAATGTTTTATTCAAGTATTGCTTGAGCTTGTTTGTTTGGGTTTTGTTTTGTTGTGGGTTTTTTTCAGAGGCCTGGACTTTTCTAGGCCGTGGCATAACAGTTTTATCCAAGCCAAAAATCAAATCCTTTCCAACTTGCACGTTCTCCACCCCACAATGAAAACTCTACTGGATTTTGGTTATGCAGCTTTCTCTACCTTTCTTATAGTGGATTTCTCAAGTTTCAGGTAAAGTCTATTTTGGTGAATTATTAACCCATATAGGGTTTTTGAAGCTGGTAAACAAGAGCTTATTCAGTTCTGTTATTTATTATATATTTTATTATAATAAATATAAATTATATAAATTAAATATACGCTGTATTATACTTTATATAATAAATTTCTTCAATATGTCATTTAATGTTCTTTGAGTAGGTTACTTTGTGCTATGACACATTTAACTTCTGTTACGTATAAATATTTTATTGGTGCTTAAATTGCTGGTGGTATCAGCCCTTTTGATTTATGTTTTGCCTTTAATTCTGTAAAGGTCTCCTAATTATTTATTCAGTCTTAATGCCATGATCCCCATAAAAGTCTGGTTGAAGTAGCATTTGAAAAATTGACTTCTGGTAGTATTACTATCTGTAGGGATTTCTAGGCTAACTGTAAAGATCAGATTTCTTGCTGGTTTCATCAGCTGAATTTTATTTTAATCTTGGAACCTTTCATTTTCATAATCTTTAAAAAAGATAATTTTCAATATCTTTTTCCTCATTATTTTTCTGGTAACTGTTCTTTATTCCCTGGGTTTGAGGTATTTTTTTTTCCTCATTTAATTTTACAGAAGTGATGCTTAGGTTACCACTGTGCTTTCTGTTAAAAAGAATGGGTTTGTAATACAGGATAGATTACTGTTACTTTACTTCATGGGGTTTTAAATTTTTTATTTTTTTTTTTATAAAATTGCCTGTAACTTTCTTTTTTAGATTGAAAGGGCCAATTGACTGTGAATCTTTAAAGACTGATGTTTCTCTAAGCTGTTCTAAAGCAGAAGAGAAGATACTGAATATGTGGTATCAAAGAGTTATTGGTCTCTTTACTCAGAAGCAGTCATTGAATGGTGTAAAGCTGGATCAGGTTGACTCTTTTTATAACTGTGTGGCTACGCTTATGTCTAATCAGGTAAAAATCTTTCCGTGTTAAGCTTACTGTGAAATTTAGGTAATTTTAATGAGTCAGCATGTTATATGATATGGAGCCTGTTTAATTAATCATTGTTAGTCATCTGTTGCATATAACCCAGTAAATATTCGAAGTGTTAAATATTTTTAACTTCCCTCATTTAAAATAAATACGTGGTCTTGTCTACTTCTAGTTTTTTAGATCCAGAAAATGTATTCATTCTACCAATTAGAATATAATTAGCTTAAAGAAGGAAATATCTCAGTGTTCTCAGGGACCCTTCCTATCACCAATCTTGGCATTACAATTACATGTCATATTAGCAAAATGAACAAAACCTGATCTCCCTCCCTTGAAAGCAAACATACCTACACAAACAGACTGAAAGTCCAGCTCTGCCAATGTGTATGCAAGTGGCTAGAGTTCTGCAAAATTTTCAAATACAATTTTTTTTCTGTGGTAGTTATATGAAGTGTTTCTCAGTTAATTTTTTTTGTTAGCATTTTCCAATTGTTTTATTTCCTAATAATAATAAAACAAGAACATTCAAATGAAATCACTGATTTCAGACTGAGACAATTGTATTTCGAAGTTCTTAGTTTACTGAAAATGAAAAACCCTTTAACTTCCAGTTAACTTAAAGCATCTGTTGTTTACATTGTTTTATTTAGGAATATAATAATCAGTGGGTATATATATGTTGAGCAGTTTGAGAAGGCAGTCATATTTAGGGTTATACCTGTATTTACTTTGTAGAAAAATAATGGAAAAATAGTCTAACCAAATCATTGTCATATAAAAAAAAGTCAGAGGAAAATGCATTCCAGATATTTAATTAATACTTAAAGTATGTATTAGTAGTAGACGTACTTTTGTAGCAAAAATAAATGCATGGGCTTTACTGAAATGTTGGTTTACTTGTTCATTAGTTTACATCCTTTAAGGATTGGGACTAATGCCCACTGAAGTCATTAGAAAAATTCCCACTACTTCAGATATCCATGAATCAGGCCAAAAGTACTAAAATGAATGGAAATTCTGGCTTAGTGAATGATGGGAAAGTGGAATGGGGCTTTCTGTTCTTTCAACTAATAGGTGATCTATGTTATTACCTAGCTGAAAGATTTATTAAGAAGAACGGTTGAAGCTTTTGTGAAACATTTTGACCCTGAAGACAGAAATTGTCTACCTTTATTTAAGATGGAATTGACTCTTGATGAAAAGAAAATGGAGTTTTATCCAAGCTTGCAAGACCTAGAAGAAGCAATTCTGTTTGTAGTAAATCGTATAGGACAGACTCTCCAGGTGTGCTTTTATCTTTATTTAATTGTGTAACTGCTAAGTTGCTCTGTACATGAAAATACTAGTAATTTAGGACTCTGACTACCATGGTAATGGGAAGCAGAATGCAGCTCAAGGTATTTATTTCCCATGAGCATTCTGCAGGTCACATCATGAATCTTGATGCCCAGTGGAACTCCAGGCTCTGAAAATAATTTTATTATTCTTTGTTCATAAAAAATTGTTACACCTGCTACTGATTTGTTTTAGTCTGCTATTTTAATCTGCAGATCTGTGTGTATGTCTACAAATGTCTGCTTGTTCATTAAATAGAAGTCAGGCTGAAAACCTGCCCATGAAAATTAGGTAGAAGATGATAACCTTTTTGTTTTCTTTGCTATGTTTAGAAAACCTGAGAGTGCTTTAAGTATAAGTAACCACATGTTCTAATTTATTTATGTATTTTTAACATTGAAAATCAAGTAGTTTTTCAGTGTATACTTTCTGTGAACTAACATTTTGCATAGAAATGTAATTAGCACCTTAATTAAATGTGTGATGATTTACAATAAGCTTGCATTAAAATGCTCAGAGACAGACAAAGAAAATTAGAGTTAATATTCCCCTTCTTTCTAAGAAAAAGAAAAGCCTCAAATCCCTAACAACTACTATATACAATATCTAAAGATTTATGTCCTAAGACCCAGTCTGTGACTCCAGGGAAGACAGCCTTTCTGGGGGCTTTAGATGTATCCCTGTGGATGTAGTACTGGCCTTTAATCATGCAATCATTTATGTTGGAAAAGGCCTTTAAATCATCAAGTCCAACCATTAACCTAGCACTGCCTAGTCCAACACCAAGCCATGTCCCTGAGCACCACATCTACATGTCTTTTAAATACCACCAGGGTAATCATACATGATGGTACTTTCAGAGAAGCATTTTGGGTTCAGTTTTGTGTGTTTGCACATAGGATAGAATTTAGTTTTATGTAAGATTGGAAAGTTATTTTTTGTCCATTTTATATGTTTCCTGTTAAACTTTCTGAATCAGGAAGAGTCATTCTAGGTGTGTATGAAGCACCTGGCCTTGGTGATGATTACGGTGTCATACTTTTCTGATACAGTATCTCCTGCAGATTGCAACTTACTTTTAAAATATATGTATCCTGACATTGTTTTTTTAAGTTTAAATAATCAGAACTTGCACTTCTAATAGAACATCCAGACAGTACGTTCTTGGCTAATGGGAGGTACTGCAACTCTGGACACTGAGCTTCCTAATCACGTCATAGTATGGGCCACATCTACACTGCAAAAATCTATCAGAGACAACTTAGAAGGTCCAAAGAAATATTTTGAAAACTATGGTGAGTGATAGAAGAGTGTTTAAATAAGTGTGTTACTACTTTGAAGTAAGTAACTCACTGTAAAGTGTATGCATTATAATAATATTAATATAATATTATTGAATTGTAGTTGAAAAGTATGGCTGGCTTGTAGATGGAACTGCACAGGCACAGATAGAAAGATTTGAAGCAGAACACCACAGTTTTGATGAATATACTGCAGTAAGTTTTAATTCTACATTTTATATATAATTTTTACTATACATACAGCGATAATAAAAAGGGAACAGAGGATAATGGGTGCTTAGCCTTTAGCTAAAAATTATATTGACTGCCTAAAAATCTACAAGATAAGTGGGGTTTTTTTCACTAGAAGTCTGCGGTAAATAGAAAAAAATATTATTTATTTTCTTCAATGTGAAATACTTATTCATGTAGCCAAGTATTTCAATAACAGCTTTGAGGTGTAAAATCTAATGTTTTTCTGAAGTTCATAGATGAATTCTTCACCCTTAAGAAGGAAATCTTGAGTTTACCAGCGGTGGCTCATTTCCCTATGATCTGTTTGAATTGTGAGGACTTAAAGCAAGGTTTGGCTAGCAACACAAACACCTTTGCAAAAATGCTAATGGACAGAATAGTTGCGAATTACAGAGAGGAAAATGAAAAGTAAGTAGAATTTTCTGCTTGTGAATTGTATATGTGTTAAATGCATAGTAGAAATGCGTAGAAGAAATGCAAATATACCATACTCCTGTTCCATGAAGACTCTTGGCTAACTAGTGATCTCATGCAAGTTGCACCAGCTGATGTATTCTTTTCGTCTGCTTTAGACTCAAAAACTAGTAGGGGAACTTACTAATAGACATAGATAACAGAGGAACTAAAAAATTAAAGGGCTTCATTACTCCTCTGGCTTTCAAAGTAGTACTGCACTGTCAAAGGAAAGACTAGTTAGATTCTCTTATTACATGACAGATACCTCTAGGTTTTCATAGATAATTACAGATAAGAACACTGATCAATTCTAAAGGTTAATTTGCAGGTATGGATTACATCATGATTGAGGTCATATTAAATTGTTTGGATAAAATGAACACTTATAGTCAAGTTTTACAGTGATTCCGCATTACCAAAATGACAAAATATTTACTAGGAAAGTGTTTGTGTGTATGCTAATGATACTGTACTTAAGTTCATGTACTTACCAGAAGTAATTGAAGCATTTATTGCAGAAGAATACCCCAAAATCCAAACAAATCAATCATTGCAAGTTAATAAACAGTATTTTTCTAGACTGACTTGGTTGTATTCCCTATTTAGTTTCATAAAGTAATGGAGTATTTTCAGGGGTAATATTTAAAGAGTGATTTGAACTTTTAATTCCATTAAGGCTGAGCTTGAAGTGAGTCAAACCAAAATCTTAAAATGTTGATATTTTATGTTAAATAAATTTATAGGATATGCAGGGAATTTGAAGCAATTAAGGAATGTGCATTAAAAGTTCCTGAGACAACTGAGGAAATGGTGGAAACAATAGCTTACATAAAGAAGGTCAAAACCAAAGGTATTCAGGACCTGTTGTTAAGGATCAAGGTAAATGACTATCCTTTAATTCTTAATCTTTTACCAAACATGCAGTCCTATACAAATACAGAGTTCATTCTGGACTGCAGGGACTTCTGTCTGATCATTCTGCATGTATGAATAAACTGTACCCTCAGCGTTACTTCAGAGGGAAGTGGGAAGTCCAGCTCATTCTTTGCCATATGCCTGCCTTTCTTATTCCCCATTCCCATGTGTTCTGCATGTCAGTGAAGAAATGCAGCTTTTAATAAATCATAGCAGACTGTAAGACACTCAGTTTATTGTTTGTACCTAGAAACTTACTTCAGGGCTGCTTAAAAAGCTATTTGTGAAAATGTAACACACAAGTGTAAAGAGAATTTTATGTATAAAAGCAGTCATGACTTTGAACACACAAGAAGCAATGTACTATTTGAGCAGAATATAGATGATGTTGCATTAGCAGTAGTACTTTGTTTGTGCTCAGAGAACAAAATTGAAAAATTGTGTGAGGTGTGGGTCAGCCAAAACCATTACTGGATAAGAAGGTCTTTGGTATATGTTATAATGATATGTATCAGATTTTCTGTTATGGTAATAGGTCTCTAAATACAACACAGTTTATTCTGCAGAATTTATTATTTGTATATTTTTAAATAATATTAGGATTTTTGCATGTAGATTTACAGGCCACAGGAGTCATATTTAGAGAAATAAGCTCATGAACAGGGCAGGGATTTGAATAACTTTGAATATGTATTTTGAATATTAATATTCAATTGGCTGAAATAGCTCTGAATTCTGAAAAGTCTATGAAATGTAGAATTCTGTTTTATCTTTGTAGATAATATTGTCCTACCCTTTATTTTAAACAGACCTATGATAACTAAAGTTTTGTGAAATTGCTTTTCATAGGAGTGCTGTCGGCAAATGAATTACTTCTTAGATGTTTTTTTGTTTCCTCCTGAAGACATTGCACTGAATGCAACAGTTCTACTATGGCCAAAGAAGATTAACCCTATTTTTGATGAGCATGATGACGTAAGAGCATTTTGTTAGTTTATGGTGTATTTTGGCTTGTTAGACTTTTCACTTTAGCCTGCTGAGGAAATAAATAGTTCAAGTAAATGTATCTACATGTATAACATGAACCATGCTAATTTAGACATGCATAAATAACATTTTCAGATTTTTATATCAACAGAGTGCTCTTTGTGGAATAATTTTTAAATTGTCACTGTAACTTAAAACAAGTTTTTAAACTTAAAACAAGTAACTTAAAGCAAGTCTTATTACCTTAATTTGTTTGTGGTCAGTACTAGGTAATTCATAGGAAGGTGAAGATTCACTACACTGCAGTTGACTAGTACTGAAAATGTCACTGCCAGGCCCTTAATAAGAGCTAGTGCTCTGGACATGAAGTCATTTAGTTAAAATGATATTTTGCTCTGTCAGTAAAAGAACTGTGGGAATTGTGGATTTAGGTCCCAATCATTAATAGAAAATACGCAACATCTAATTTTCTCTGTGTGACTGTAGATTACTTTCTTCCACTTGTCTATATTCATCTTGCTAGCTTTTTTTCTCTCTGGCTATGATACAGTAAGTCAAGCCTTTTGGTGATCTCTTGCCTCTCTATAGCGATTTAGCATAGATTTAATAATTTCTTCTAAAAATTTTTAACAATTAACATTTTTTAAAATAAAAAATATCTCTTAAATATCACAAATGAGGATTTCTCTTTCACTAAGTCTTATTTGGATACTAAGGAATATGTCCAAGGGTAGTAAATATGTGTCTGACTTGAAACATACCCAGCTTGGGAGACTGCTATGTCTGTAAAATATTTTGTTTGCATGTTATCATTCTTCGCATGTTATCATTCTTTTAATTCTGAAAAATTAATGAGTGAAATTAATTTTCTATTTGTACATGGAGAACGTGTATCTGACTTAATGAGAGTCCCTCAGGAGTATCTTTCTCTGTAGTTGACTGTCTGGCAACTTGCATTGTTCTGGAGCTTGAGGACAAGAGTAGTTTTGCACCAAATTTTTATGAGTCTGCATATTTGCATTTTATACTTTCAGATACGAGTCCGTTCTTGTTCTAATGCACTAGGAAAAGACTGGTTCCTCCTTTGGAGAAGCTCTATTTGTTGGCTTCACAATTTTTGCATGGCAGTAGGTGTCCTTGCCTCGAGGGATTTCCTCTGCCTTGGTTGATTTCTTGTTTGGTACTTTAAAGATAATCCCTCTGTGTGCAGGCCCTATGCATTAGAGTGGTTTTATGTTCTAGAATTTCTGCCTTTTATAGCAGTAGATACATGTGGGATAGCATTGGCTTTCAGCAGCTGTAGATGTCCCTTCTTTTGGCAATAAAACATTGAATCCTAAAAATGAGAATCTCTCTATTTTTTTTCTCTGTAATACTTTCCTATCTTTTGTCTGATTGCTGAAGGACGCCTTTAACTGCTATGATTATTGAGATAAGGGTTTCATGTTAACATACAGAGGTTGCACACACTTAAATGGAACATACAGAAAGCAACTCCTGAAGATATTTCAATTATTGTAAGGATAATAACCTATCTGTATTGTTTATTTTCTGCCTGTTTGTGCTATATGTTTAACTCAGATGGTACTATGTATGTTAATCATTGAAAGGACTTACAGCCACTTTTCCGTTGCTTTTTTTACCATTAAAAAAAATTATTGTTTTGTAGCTGATTGAACAGTCTAAGCGTAAAGGAGAGCAAGAACTAATACATAAATGTGAGAAACTGATGGTGGAATTAGACAAGCTGACACGTTCTGTGACAGAGTTTGAAGAATACTCAGAACTGGATTGCATGCAACAGGTTTGATTGACATTTAGTATAAAATGGGTAGAAACAGTTTGTATATTCAATACACAGGGATCATGGAAGAAACTTTGAATTAAAAGTAATCAGTTATTTTAACAAATGTGAAGTAAAATGTTTGTTATCGTCTTTCCACAATGAGAAAACTCATAAAATGCCCCCTGTCTGTCCCCATCCCCTCCTCCCCCCTTTTTGTATTGCATTGGCAAAAACATTTGACTTAGTTTACTATAAAGTAGTGCTTAAATTAGCTGAAAGATAATCCCAGCAAGGGCTGAGATATTGCAGATGTATAAAGTTAATGATTTTTTTTCTCTTACTTTAAAGAGCGTGTCTTGCTCTTTAATTGGAGGATATCAGAATTATGCTTAGTAATTTTGTTTTTTTTAAGAAAAACCCAAAACACTTCAAAGCACAAAACAGAAATCCTAAGGTAATAAATCCCAGTTGCCCTTATGATACGTCAGGTACATGAACATGTGTATGCCTGCAGCCTGGAACAGTGAATTTTAAAGCTCAAACATTTTAAAAATGGTTTTATACTCTTGAATTCAGTAATGATAAACCAACTTTATTTTCCTTAGTGTTAATCTGGGTTCTTAACAGTTTATCCATTCAAGGATAAGAAGATGAGGTTTTAACTCATGTTTTCTAAAATAAATACAAAGGCTTATTATATTTTGATATCTTATTTTGATAGCTGTTCAGAGCATAATGTAGTTATTTCTCAAGACATACAATTATTTTATTTCAGTATGTGGCTGACCTGAGGACATTACAGAAATGCATACAGGAAGCTGACGAAACAGTAGCTCATATTAATAAAGAAGAAACTCTGCTCGAATGGAAACTGAGTGAATTCCCACTCCTCAACAACTTAAAAGTTGAGATTGAACCGTACCAGAAACTCTTTCATCTTATATTGAAATGGCAACGAACAGAAAAAAGGTAATTCAGCTCCTGAAACTAAATGAGGGAGGGCTCATGCTGGTTTTGTTCATGTCAAATGTAGAATATGGATTTGTTTTCTTATAAACATGTATTTGCCACATAGATGTGCTCAAATGACTACATTGCTATCTGGTGGCTAGATCCTATCACGAAAACGAAGTATGTCTGAGTCTAAATTAAGTGAGGGTTTTTTTTACCGGTTCCTGCACTCTTTAGAAGTTATAACGTGATATGGCTAGAAAGTATGGATTTTTTTGAAAATACAAAGGCCTAGTATATTTTGATGTCATATGTTGATCTCTGTCCAGAGCTTAACTTAAATATTTCTCAATCCATGCGGTTAGTTTTTTTCAGTATGTGACGTGAGAGAATTACAGAAATATGCAGAAGAGTGTGATCAAGCCACCTTTAGTTGTGCGTTAGAATTTTGCATAGAATGACAGTAACTGGAAACAAGAGCTTTGCTCTAATTAAAATAACTATTAATCTACATCTTGTTTGTGTTGCAAAACAAAGTGTTAATTATTTGTGGATTAATTGTTTGTTATTCTGTTTACTAACTTTTTGGTTTTTCTCAGATGGATGGATGGTAACTTTTTGGAACTAAATGGGGAAAGCATGGAGGCTGAGGTTGATGAGTTTTTTAGAGAGATATACAAAGCGTCAAGACTGTTCCAACAAAAGCAGAAGAAAATTCAACAGGAGTGGAAAAAGACATCACAACATAGAACTGTAGAAGAGAAGACGGAAGAAGAAACAAAGGCAAATCCAACTCTTACAATGTGTTCTTCAGTTCTGGAGCAGATTAAAGACTTTAAGGTAAGACAAGATGAGGGATATTAATATTTGATGCTGAGGGACAAACACTAAATTCAGCACTCAGTATTAAGTGGATGATGCGGCATCAGACACTCCTATTACAGAGCGAGCGAGCTCTGAATCACCATTTCCAGATTGTACTGTCCCATTGATTTTAATAAAATTGGATTTTTTACAACTATCTTTGTAGTTTTAGGAATGTGAATTGTTAAAGAGTAGACACATACAAGAGAAAAATAATTTTTGGATGCAGAGAAACATTTAAGGACGTAGTTGGGAATTTTGAAATGGGACTGTATGTTATGTTAATGGAAGCAGAATTTAACATAACATAGCTGAAAAATTGTTCTTTTTTCTGCTAAGACTGTGCTTAATAGTTTTATATTTCTTCTGCAGTAATTTACTACAATTATTTAGAAATGGAATGGATAACTGAATGGATCCACCTGCACTTTTCAGAAAAGATTTTCATGTTATCAGCTACTGCAGCAGAATTTTAAATGCATTTCAAAGATGGTTAAAAAGTTAAGAAATAATGCACATCACACTTCTTACCTTAAAAATGTTTTTCCTCAATTAGGAGAATATTCCCACTGTGACTATCTTTTGTAACCCCGGCATGAGAACTCGTCATTGGCAGCAGATGTCAAATATAGTAGGATATGATTTAACACCAGACTCTGGAACCACCCTCAGAAAAGTTTTAAAGCAGAATCTAGCCCCTTATATGGAAGAGTTTGAAGCTATAAGTGTAGGTGCAAGCAAGGTAAGCATAGAGATTTGATAGTGACAAATATAACATCAGGTCTCTTAGTGATGGCTTTTATGGCTTACTGAAATTTTTTGCCTTTGTCCTTATGCCACAAAAGAGATTTGGTGAGACTTTGGCCCATTAGGTGACAACAGTGCATGTGTAAACATTTGTATCTCATGTTACATCATTAGTATTTCCCGAGTGTATTGCTTTCTGTGCAACAGAAAAATTATATACTAAGAAAAATAATAACAAGAAGTTAATTTATGCTGTTAGGGCAAAATAGCTTATTCAGCTGGATAAGTTTATATACTGAATTAATGAGATGGAAAAAAATAATGCAGTGACTAAAATAAACTATTTTCTTTTCAAACTGTAGGAATTTTCCTTAGAGAAAGCAATGCATGCCATGATGGAAACCTGGGGTTCAATTTCTTTCAATACAAGTTTGTATCATGAGACTGGTATTCATATTTTGTCTTCAGTGGATGAGATTCAAGCTGTTCTCGATGATCAGATTATGAAAACTCAGACAATGAGAGGATCGCCTTTTATTAAACCATTTGACAAAGAAATCAGGGTACGATCGATCAGTACTTTTTTTTTTTTTTTACCATTTTTAATTACAGGGTAACTATAATGTAGGAGTGTGCCAAATGTATAACAGCTTTATTGTTTGACTTGTTAATGGAATGCTTTCACTGATTTTTCAGCAAGATTCTTTTGAGTTCATCTAAGTCCTACTTACATTATTTCTGTGTTGGAAATACTTCTTCTGTTCAGATTCATGTGCAACCAAGAGAACGTGATTATTTTTTCGCATATTTTGCAAGATCACCATTTCCATTAGTGTCTTTAACCTCACTGCTTAATAACTGGAAATTATGTTTTTATTATTGTTAACAAGAACATTTAGTGATTGAATCCTTGAGTTTTGGACTCAAATTTTGAACTATAGTGTTTTCGTCTGGGCAAGGAAACTTCTTGAGAGCTGGGAGAAAGTTTCTTAATCAGGCGTTAGAACAATGATGGGATCCCTTTACACCTGCTTTTGTCTTTTCAGGGCTAGAGTAGTCTTTGTGGTGCTGCTAACACCATGACTATTGACAGGAGAGAAGCTGGTGAAATTGCTTTGCAGTTACCCTCCCTAGTTCTTTGTTAGTTTATGTAGGAAATCTTCCGGTTCAAGCAGGCTCAGTGAACTAGTGAACTAGGTAGTATTTACCCTTTATAGACAGTTTCAAGCAGGCTCAGTGAACTAGGTAGTATTTACCCTTTATAGACAGTCTCTCCAGTCTCTTCTAGAGGTATCTGTTGTTGCTCACTTTAGGGACAGGATACTGAGCTGGCTGGATCTCTCCTGTGATCTAGTGTGGCCTTTCTGGTATTCTTGTGTCCTTGCTGTAATTCAGCTGTAAACCAAGAGCTCCTGGCTGTGGGGAGATGAAACAGAATTTGTCACTGGTAGTCTCCTGGGTATTACTTAACCATTAAGTTGCTAAAAGGTCATAGCACTAAAGTGATAACTGCATTTTGGAAAATTCATTTCTAGGTAAGTTAAATTTTCTGAACTCCTTGGCCATCTGTTTATGTGGAAGAACCTAAATAAGTCTAAATATTTTTCTTTTATTTTGTCTACTGCTAGGTGTTTTTATTTCCTCCTTGGGAACTAGAATACCACAGTGTCTACCTTTCCTGTGTTTATTCTCTCCAATGTTACTTGTTTGGAAATATTAAGGTAACATTCTTTAAATATTTCTTAAGGAATGGGAAAATCACTTAATTCAAATTCAGGAGATTATTGATGAATGGCTGAAGGTGCAAGCACAGTGGCTTTATTTGGAACCCATTTTTTCTTCTGAGGATATTATGCAACAGATGCCGGAAGAGGGGCGTCTCTTTCAGACTGTGGATAGACACTGGAGGGATATTATGAAGCATTGTGCCAAAGACACAAAGGTAAGGAAAATATACAGTATTAAAAGGAAACAGTAGCTTCTCTCTGGTTTTTTTTCAATGGTTTTGCTTTCAGAACATATACAATGAACTACTACATCAGTTGCCTAGACTTTCTAGGAACAAAGCCATGTTGTACATTGTTTGAATAACTTCTGTTGTTTGAAGTATCTTATTTATAACTTACAGTTTGCATGTGTTTGTTACAGGTTCTTGTTGCTACTTCCTTGATAGGGTTATTGGAAAAGCTTCAGAACTGTAATGAGCTTCTTGACAAAATCTTGAAAGGGCTTAATGCTTATCTTGAGAAAAAACGTCTCTTCTTTCCCCGGTATGACGAGTTTTGGCTATTTAAAAAACAAAGATTCTGAATGTTTATTTTGTTGTGAATAAGGTCAGACTTTAAAGTAGCTTGATAATACAGCTGACTTTTTTTTTCTTCTTTCTAAATTTTTTTTTTTAGCTTCTTTTTCTTGTCTAATGATGAAATGTTGGAGATCCTGTCAGAGACTAAGGATCCTCTCAGAGTTCAACCTCACTTGAAGAAGTGTTTTGAAGGCATTGCTAAGCTACATTTCCTTCCCAATTTGGATATTAAAGCAATGTATAGTTCTGAAGGCGAGCGTGTAGAACTGATTTCAACCATTTCTACTTCTGAAGCTCGAGGTGCAGTGGAGAAGTGGCTAATTCAAGTAGAAGATATTATGCTGAAGAGTATACATGATGTTATTGCTAGATCAAGAATGGTATGGATTTTGTAATAATTTAATAACTGTAGCACAAATAGACCTTTATTTTAAGGCTGTCTCTTGGCTTCTTAAAATTCTTCCTTGAACACAAGAGTTAATGACGATATGGGGCCAGGACCAAGTTATACATGACTTGTATTTATAGGCTGCTGAGATAAGTAAGAGTTTAGTTTGAATAAGATTCAAGTTGTTTTCCTATAACACTGGATATAAATTTTTTTAAAAGCTTGGCAGCAATACTGTGTTTATAGGTTATATCACCTGATGTAAATAAATTATTCAGGTTTTTTTGTTTAATTACAAGATAGAAATGCAACACTAGCAATATGTTTGTTCCCTCCTAAAAGAAACTCATTAGGCTGAAAATGTTTCTTTGCATGAAGTTAGTAAGTTGTGAATATTTATATAATACAGAAAGATAATTGCAAGAATCTTTAAACTTATCTAATAACAAATTGCAAATATAAAGGGAAAAGAGCATTAAAAAGTTTGTCTGGACTTTGAAAATAGGAAAATAATATTTTTTAGCAAACAATGTTAATAGGATCACATTATATGCTTCTGTATTACATTATGATATATATGCACTGACACTGTGTATACTGTATTTAACTCTTTCAGGCATATCTAGAGACTGAGAGAAAAAGATGGGTTCTGGAGTGGCCTGGGCAAGTAGTATTGTGTGTGTCTCAAATGTTCTGGACAAGTGAGGTACATGAAGTTCTTTGCAGTGGACCAGAGGTACTTTGTAATGCATAGCCTTTCTTTAAAATCTTTATTAATTTTTCATTTCAGCTTATGTATTTTGCATAATCAAATATTTTCCTACAATTCAAACAAAATTTGAAAAAGGATGAGCATATGAGTTTTATATACATGAATTTATGTGCAGTGATTTGTACCTTTGATTCCGGTAATTGAATATTTTTGTTTAGAGTAAGCATAGATTGAAATCTAAAGCTAAAAATAGCTTTGCAACATAAATACATAACTGTGAATGAGAGAGAAGGTGATGCAAAAACATGACAATGTAAAAGAATGGCTTAATACGCAATCTTCAGTCTGGAACACTTGAAACTAATCAGTTTCATGATTACCTTTTTTCTCCTAGGGTTTAAAGGATTATCATAATACACTTCAGCTTCAACTTAATGATATCGTAGAGCTGGTAAGAGGAAAACTGTCAAAGCAAACAAGAACTACGCTGGGTGCCTTGGTTACTATTGATGTTCATGCTAGAGACGTCCTCATGGAAATGATTGAAAGTGGTAATTATCTCTAAAACCTTTTCCTTCACATGTGTCTTAATACATAGTTAATATAAAATAGTGAACCAATTTGATTTTGCTGCCTAAAACACAACAGTATTAAGATATGTACGCGAGTATTTGGATGTGAGCATCAACGCTAATAATTCCAAAGCTAGTTGAAATTTAAAGCTAATGGAAAATCCAGTTATCTAAAATGTCTTTTATGATTGCTTTCAATTCTGTGTTTCAGGTGTGCAGAGTGAAACAGACTTTCAGTGGCTTGCACAACTACGATATTATTGGGAATTTGAGAACGTTCGTGTCTGCATCATTAATTGCAATGTAAAATATGCCTATGAATACCTTGGAAACTCACCACGTCTTGTCATTACTCCTCTTACAGACAGGTGTTACCGCACCTTGGTATGATCTTCCACCAGTGCTACTAAATACTATCTTTACTGTAGTATAGTATTTCTTACACTGTTCATTACAGCCATACTTTTAGGGCTTGCAGTTGCTGTCACTGTGGTATTTATGTTAAAATGTGGTTTTCAAAGATTGTAATTAAAACTTAAAACAACAAATCTGGACAGCCCACCAAGGTGACTGAAACATTAGTGGATTGTTCTGTTGTGGATGTGTTATTTAAAATACAAACAGAAAAAACACCCAACATTTTTATTGGTTACAAGAACACAAAACCCTTTTGTGATGTTCTGTGGTTGCTAAGTAAAAGGGAGAAGGATCCACTTGTGATCATATTGTTCCTAAGATTAGTACAACAGTTTGACAGTTTTTTAGCATCCCTGCTCTTGTTAGAGGTGTTTATTATTGTACTAGTCTACCCTCAACTAACCTGACAACTGAAAGTTACCAAAGTCATCTCAGGTACAGCTTTTCTGACTATCATTAACTGCAGTTTATTTGACTTGAGCATGGTTTCAAGTTTTACTAGGCACCCGTCCTCCTCCTGTTGTAAGATGGTAATTTTCACACTGTGGAGACCTAATCACAAACTCTGTAGGGTTTAATAAAGAAAAGTCTGAAAGGACCTGACTAATGTGTCTGAAGATTTTTATTTTTTTTATTCTTTCCCTCTTCGTAGCTTCGGGTTTTATCATATGGTTCTAGTTGATGCTTGGTACCTATTTGTCAAAACATCAAGGTACATTGGTGTAAGAGGCTGCTAGTCTGTTTCTCTTTTAAGCTCACAGACCCCAAATCTTGGGGCAAAGCGGTTGGAATCCTGGTATCCTGGCAAAGAGAAGTCTTGTCCTTTACCCACAGAGGTCTCAATACAGTATTCCCAGTGCTTGTCAATATAGATGTGGCTCTGTAACTGTGGATTGGAAGCCAAATACATCTGAGGTTTTTTTGTTTAGAATCTGCAGCTTGATTTTTTTTTTTTTGGTCAGATTTTCCTCTTACTTCAATGGAATATAGGGGAGAATATGGAATGCTCAATGGAATAGACATGTGACAAAGGGGGACAGTGTGGGAAACAAAAAAGAAAGAGGGGGGGAAAAAGTATATTAGAGAAACAGAGGTAGAACATAGTAGCAACCACGTAATTGCATCAAATTTAATTTGAAAGATGTGTCTAAGCAAGAACTGAAAGATTTGGTCCGATAAAGTTTGGTAACTAATCATGGTCATGATGGTAATAAAACTAAACTCTCTGTTAGGGTCAAATTTCAGATTGCTTTTTAATTAGAATAACCATACTTTTTATGTTAGTTTTGTATAGTCATTGTATCCATCTAGTGCAATTTAATGTAACATTTCAGTTCAAAATAATTTCATATGAATGAAGAACTAATAATGTCCATAAACTATTTCTGTTTCTTAGATTGGAGCCTTTTATTTAAACCTCGGTGGTGCCCCAGAGGGTCCAGCAGGGACAGGTAAAACAGAGACCACCAAAGATTTGGCTAAAGCTCTTGCTGTTCAGTGTGTTGTCTTCAACTGCTCTGATGGCCTTGATTACCTGGCAATGGGCAAGGTAAATAGAGAATAAATGTTAGGCTTTGTATTTTATTTTTTAGGATGAAAATTGTAGGGTGCCTGCTTTGCAGATACGCTTAAATAAATGCGTCACCTGTGGTCCGCTACCCTTGGACACTCTATACTGGTCTCTACATATGTTTAATTTTCTGTGCTTTATGAAATGCTGTTAAGTCACTAATTAAAACATATAAAGAGTCTGCAGGATCAGGATCTTCTGATTTAGCTTTCTTTAGAGTCAAGAAAAGGCTTTGTTCTTCAGTACATCACTGATCTTTGCTCTAAACAGGTTTAGATATTATTATCATAACTGTACCTTCCATGTAATTAAACTTCTAACATGATATTTTTAGTTTCTTTTGAATCTTCTAAGATTCTATTAGCGATATTACTGCTATCTTTCTTCATTTGCAGTTTTTCAAGGGTTTAGCTTCATCAGGTGCATGGGCATGTTTTGATGAATTCAATCGCATTGAACTGGAAGTACTCTCTGTTGTGGCACAGCAGATCCTTTGCATCCAGAGAGCTATACAGATAAAGCTAGAAACATTTGTTTTTGAAGGAACTGAACTGAAGCTTAACCCCAACTGTTTCGTAGCTATTACTATGAATCCAGGTTATGCAGGACGTTCTGAACTTCCAGATAATCTGAAGGTAAAATAATAAATATACGCATCTGCTTAAGAATGAATTTAAAAAAAAAATGAGGGGAATGTGTATTGCTGGTATTAATTCAGAGTGTACCACCTGGAATATAATCATGTACTTGTTATGCAATTTACACATACTAAGCCTCTTTTTTTTTCTCTTTTTTTTTTTTCCTCCTAAGTACTTTGTTTCTTTTCAAGGGATTTGAAATATTTTTTATTTTCTTGTGTCTATTGGTATTTTTCATGATTATTTTTCCAGGCCAAAGGCTGCAATGCTGTAGCAAGTAAACTGGCAAGTTCCAGGCTGTGGGTAGATTGTAAGATTTGGATGCTAACTTTAAGATGGAGGGGTATGTTGGAAAAAATGCTTTAAGAAAGTATTTTTACATTGCATTTATTGCAGTCTTATTTAAAGAAGCGTTAGTGAACTACACTTAATAAATGTAATAAATTTGCTTAGATTACCCAATTAAATACAATCTTTGAGATTATTGTTTTGACTAGATTAGCTGTTTCATTGAGGAGGCTTGGCTTTAGCATAATCTGGAGCCTTTTGGAATAGTATCTGTTCCTTAAGACTCAACATGGCACAGAGCTACAGGGCCAGAGCAAGTTGCCTCAGTGGGGGGTATACTGCGAATGTTAAAGCAGAGTCCATGCAGCATGAAGAACATAGCAACTGCAGATTACTTAGAGAAAGGAAGTGCATTCTCTCACCTGCCATGTACACCACCTTCCCTCACTTACTGCTGTTGGATGTGTCAGTGCAAGGGGAAAACTACATTCCTGAGACAGTGATGAGGGAAAAGAGCTGAGAGAGACAGTGTCTTTATTGCACCAGACTGTACGTTGAGATGGATCTTGATGGCAGTTTACACATTAGTTTCTCAGTGAGTCATAAGCTGCAAACATTAACAATTCTTCTATTTCACTGGCTCCCAAATGTTCTGCAGGCCACTGCTTTCCAGTGTAACTGTTTTAAATGATCCACAGGTCACCTAATCATATTAAGCAGTAATTAATTTAAAATTCTATTACTATTTTCAGTTAGAAATGCTGTGATGGGATGAATACTGATCCATCACCTGCAAAAGTTCTGACTTACTTTCCATTTCTTAATTAATTATTTAAAGATATTTCTTTGGGTATGTATTTCAGGTTCTTTTCCGAACAGTAGCCATGATGGTTCCTAACTATGCTCTGATAGCAGAAATTTCGCTCTATTCATACGGATTTTTGAATGCTAAGTCACTGTCAGTGAAGATTGTGATGACCTACAGGCTTTGTTCAGAACAGCTTTCCTCTCAGTATCACTATGACTATGGTATGCGAGCAGTTAAAGCTGTGTTGGTGGCTGCTGGCAATCTAAAATTGAAATTTCCCACAGAAGATGAAGATATATTGGTGAGTTCCTGAGGGAATAATTTTTAAGGAATTTTACAGATGCACACAGTTCTGAGTCTGAAGGCAGTTCCACCATGTCTTTTCACATCACTGATCCATGTTTCTTTGTTTCCCTATTCGTGAAACGAAGATAATAAAATACATGCTGTGCTTTCCAGTGCTACGCTGATGGATCACACAGTTGTGCTTGACTGCTTATCAAAGGCACCATTTAATTAATTAATCCTTATTACATGTTAGATTATTTTAATTGATGAACAGTTTATTCTGTGTTTTTAATAAGAACAGTAAAATGTATATTTGTTTCCTCTAGCTTCTTAGATCAATTAAGGATGTGAACGAGCCCAAATTTTTGGCGCATGATATACCTCTGTTCATGGGTATAACTAGTGATTTATTTCCTGGAATCAAGGTTCCCGATGCAGACTATAATGTAAGTGCGCTTGTGACTTTTCCTTGGTCGTAATCATTGTGGGTTGTTTTACGTTGTTTTGTTTTTAACCAAATGTAATTAATACAGTAATTTATGAGTTACTGCAAGGTAAGGAAAATTACCAAATGTTTGCAATGAAACTTAGTACTAAAAAAAATTCTTGTATCTGTTCCAAGTGTAATCCACATCAGAGTTACACAACACTTCTGGATGTAAGGGAAGGCATCCTACAGATGGGCAATTGATCTGTAGATTTACCAATTTTAGGGTCTCTTGATGATTTCTTTCCTAATTTTTTGACATAATTAAGAGATTTGAGTTTTGTGTTTGTATTTTCTTTTGTTTCTAGCAACAACTAAAGCGTTGATCCTTTGTAGGAGGATGGTTGGAAAGATGATGAGTGTGTTGGAAAAGACAAAATGGATTAACTTTTTTAAAGTTTCCAGTAAATACTAGTTATATGGTAACTAGTACATATATATGTAATGTATAATATATACACATATATTAGAGAGAGAGAGAGAGATAGTATCTATTATACTAGTCTTGTTAGTTTCCTGATGGTGATATGCCTTCTCTTCAAGGTAAAAATTGTACTTAACTCCTGTTCTTGCATATGAAGTACAGAAGTGATTTTTTTTTTTTTTTCCCCCCCAGGGATGTTTGCTATATTTTAATTAATAGAATTTCAGTTGTTAATTAATTTGAAACCCTTATTCATGATCATGAACAGTAATATAAATTGCAGCAATGACAAGATTATGATCTGGTTTGATTTTAGGATTTTCTGGAATGTGCCAGTGAATGCTGCATTCGACATAATGTCCAACCTGTAAAAGCTTTTATAGAGAAAATGATACAGACATATGAAATGATGATTGTTAGACATGGGTAAGGTTCTCATAACTGTTTCACAGGCAGTAGTTTTTGTAATTTTGGCTTACACCGTAGTGGTTATTTATATCAAATATAAAAGGTCTTAAGGGTGGCAAAATGTTTCTATTTGTATTGGAACAGCTGGGTCACCAATACTGCTTTTACGTGTACCAAAATTCTGTAAATGTACCTCTGAGAGATGGTACTACTCTTGATATCAGAAGTAGCCTCACCTGCGTAATGATTTTAGGTGTGGATATCAGTATGGTGAAGACTTAGAACTGTAAAAGTTTGTCTATATTAAAATATTAGTTAACAGATCTCTGCCATTTATTCCTAGCTTTTATTACTGAATAGCAGCTGTGTGAAGAAAATATGTACAATATGCATATGCTTGTTAATATTCAGCTCATCAATTAATCTTTTCAGTGTGACGTCGTAGTCGCATCCCTCTGCTAGGTGACTAAAAAAAGCTATTTTGAAATGTGGGCAAAGATAGTTTGATTTTTGTCTGTATGTAGTACAGTTTCCCACTGTTTGTTTTCTTCCAGAACTTTGTTATAAACTCTGTCTAGACTCAAAAGAAACTAGAAAGTAATCTGTGATTCAGCAAATAAATGAACTAGTGTGGTGGTAAATATATGTTTTAGAGGACAACTTGCATGCAGGGGCTGTGCAATCTGATTTGCATGTACAAATAAACTGGTTTTGCCTAGATGTTTCCTATATACAAACCAGATTTACTTGCTCTGCTTTTTGAAAGTTAGGTGAAAATTAGCTTTAAGTATGTGAATGATGCTGTTCGCCTTCGTGTGGTCTGTGAGTCTAAATTGCAAGACAGATTTATTTTTATTTTTTTTTTTCCATCTGACAGCTTTATGCTGGTAGGGGAATCTTTTTCTGGGAAGACCAAAGTTCTACATGTGTTGGCAGATACACTGTCTCTTATGAAAGAGCGTGGTTATGGTGAAGAAGAAAAAGTAATTTTTAGAACTGTGAATCCAAAATCAATCACTATGGGTCAGCTTTTTGGCCAGTTTGATACAGTATCCCATGAGGTAATGTATGTTTAAAAAATAGCATATAGTAATTGTCCACCTTTATCTGTTTCTTCCTCATACCTACTGTAGTTTTCATGGGGTTTGTATGAGTGCACTTGTGTAAGGGTGTGCTAACTTCAGGTTAACTCATGATGTCATTCCGCAGTTGTTTTCAGGGGCAGGAAAGGCAGTTTACAAGGCTCCTGCTTCTTGTTTCTAAGTCCCAATTCCAGACAGCATTTCTTCATCTGTTCTTTGGACTCCAGACAGTGTTTATAGGGCTGTGCTATAAATTAAATTACTGGTTTGGTTTTATGAAAAACGAAGGAAACATGTATAGGTTCAAGACTAGGAGCTATAATCCTGTCTGGTTTTTCCACTTTGTAGTATTTCTAGTGCTTGCTTTTTTGTTTCCTTATCCTGTATATGCCAGACCTCTGTTATTCTGGACTGTAAACCATTGCATTCATAATTCGATGATTTTAAACACAGATGAGAACATAATTGTAATTTTTATTTTAATTAATACTTTATGCCTTATTTTAAATTACTGTATAAAAAAATGCAATACCAAGTGTGTATGCAGTTATGTAGGTTGTTGTGGTTTAACCCAGCTGGCAACTAAGCACCACGCAGCTGCTCGCTCACTCCCCTCTCCCTCAGTGGGATGAGGGAGAGAACTGGGAAGGAAAAAAAAAGGTTAGAGCTGTGGGCTGAGATAAAGACAGTTTAATAAGAGAAGATAATAATAATAGTAATAATGAGAATGGTAACAGAATATACAGAATATACAAAATGAATGATGCACAATGCACTTGCTCACCACCTGCCGACCGATGCCCAGCCCATCCCAAGCAGCGATCAGTCCCCAAGCAGCGATCAGTCCCCAAGCAGCGATCAGTCCTCGAGCAGCAATCACTCTCCCCACAACCAACTGACTAACCACCCCCGAGCATGACATTATACGATATGGAATAGCTCTTTGGTCAGTTTGGGTTAGCTCTCTTAGCTGTGCTCTCTCCCAGTTTGTTATGCACCTGGCTGAGCAGGAGAAGCTCAAAAAGTCCTTGAGTAGTCTGAGCACTACTTAGCAACAACTAAAAACATCAGTGTGTTATCAACATTCTTGTAGTACCAAATCGAAAACACAGCACTATACTAGGTTCTATGAAGAAAATTAACTCTATCCCAGCTGAAACCAGGACAAAGTTTAAATATGCAAAAAAAAGCAATACCATTCTGAGGGTCGTTGTCCTAATATAGTTGATCCGTGCTAGGAAATCATACCAGACATAACTATTCATTTCTCTGTTTACTCTTAACCAGTATAATCAAAGTAATGCAAAAACTATCTAGAAAAACTTATGAAATCATGGGTCCCCAAGTGTGAAACTTAGGTTTGGAGAAGAAACAATATGAAGACATGAATGTGAAATAGTGAAACTTAGGGCAATTCTGCGGAGAAACAGATGCAAGACGGAGCAGAAGCACTAAGTTTCTGTAAATTGAATTGCTGGTCTTTGGTTTGTTACAATATTTTTTAAAGTGAAAAAACCACTATTGTAAAATTTGCTGATGTCGCATGACCCTGAATGAAACTGTGATGTTCTGCTCTCTGCAGAGCAAGAGAATAATAATTGAGAGGAATAATGAAAAGGAAATGGAAGGTTTTTCTGTTACTTGAAGTTTAAATTGAACTATGTATACTATGTCTTACTTTTCATTCCTATGTTCTCCTCTAGTGGACAGATGGTATAATTGCTAATACTTTCAGAGAATTTGCATTATCTGAGACTCCTGAACGCAAATGGGTTATCTTTGATGGCCCAATTGATACCCTGTGGATAGAAAGCATGAACACAGTTCTGGATGACAACAAAAAGGTATCAGTCAGTGGAAATAAATGCCTAAGTAAAATAATGTGACATTTTGAAAATATTCTTCTACATATAAAACCACAAATGCAAACAGCAGCGCCTGGTATTTCAAAAGAGCAAGTGCAATGTGGTTTTGGTAACAAGTTGTAAGCTTTTTTTGGTTGGTTTTGGTTTTTTTAATTTTACTTTATTGGAATCATAATTGCAGAATCAACTCACTGCTGTAAGACATTAGATGTGTTTTATTTCCCTAATGTCATATTTTAAGTTTGTAACATAAATAATTGACAATTCAACTTAAAAAAATGCATACAGTTACATTTAACATAAATCCCACTGTTTCAAAACTTGCACAAACTTAGGCATTTATGTTTAAAGACAATCCTAAGGCACAATGGGTTATATTTTTCAAAATGAATGACTTTTGAAGTCAAAGTTGTAAACATACAGCACTTTTGAAAATGGGCATTAGGAATCTCAAAGTGAATATAAAAATTAGAGATAACAATTTAACTTGAAGTTCTGGATGATGGCGTGTCAAAATACTCAAACTGGACTTTTATTTTCATAAGTAGGATTGGTGGATCTCCAGCTGGAATGCTTCAGTATTAGCAACAATAGCAGCAGATATCCTAGATATCCTTTCTGCTTGCTGTCTCTTCTTTATCCTGTCATATGCAAGATTGATAGTTACCTGTGATGAACCTGCTGGTAGAACATGGAGTATTATGGTTTAAGTGAAGAATTTAGTTAAAGCTTGAAAAAAAAAAATTATTGCTCCAAGTGATTAAACATTTTATGTGGTTGACCTTGCCTTTGGTTATACTTGGTTTTGCTGATTTTCATACAGAATGCTCCTGTGATAGGAAGGGTAATTTGCAACTATTTTTTTACTAATCTTGCTTGTGATTTTTTTTTTATTGTTATTAAAGCTTTGTTTGATGAGTGGGGAAATCATCCAGATGTCTCTTCAAATGAATCTTATTTTTGAAACAATGGATCTTTCCCAGGCATCAGTAAGTTTTGTATTTAATAAAAATATAAAGCAAAGTTCAATATTTTAAATGTGCAATAAAATGAGTTTACAATTTTTCCTTAGCCTGCTACAGTCAGTCGTTGTGGCATGATTTATTTGGAACCTTCTCAACTGGGCTGGAGGCCACTTGTTACCTCTTGGTTGAGTAAACTGCCTGAACCTCTTAACTTAAAGGGACATCAAGATCTTCTGCAGGGACTTTTTGATTGGTTAATACCACCAGCATTAAGACTCCGTCAGAAACAGTGCAAGGTATTCTTTGCCATTTTTTCCTGCAGTAGCTCAGTGGCCGTTTCCATTCTGTTACCGTTGGTAGGGAGTGGCTTTCTTTCATGACAAGCTCTATTAGAATGAATCTACAGCAGCCTCCTGTTGTTTTGGGAAGGACAACTCTTGGGTCCAGTTTGGAAAGTTAAAATGAGAATTTTAAGGAAGACTTGTAAGTTGATCATAGTTTTCACCTTGTTCTTTTCAAAGGTAAAATAAGTATTTAAAGCACTGAGTGGAAAGTTTCTCACTTTTGTACATATTTTTTTTTTCTTTAAAAATGTCATGTTGAATAGAAGGGTACTTTTTTAAGTGTTAGGGGAAACATATACATGTAGTTCCCTGTAATCTCTGTGATATAGTGCTTAGGCTTTTGCACATGTATTGCTGTAGTTACATCCATGGAGATTTTTGTTTTAAGGTGTATGATTTTAGTGGTCACGTGGTAGCCATGAACATGGTTAACAAGGTAAATGTCTTGACATTTCAAGGGTAGAGGAGGGCAAATGATCTTTTGAGTAAAAGTCAGTGTAAACCTTGCCTTCAAATATTTGTTCAGAATTGTCTAATTATTTCAGTATTTTAGCTCCAAAAGATTAACTGAGCACAGGAAGTATAATACCCATCCTTTCATATCTCATAGGAACTGGTACCTACAAGCAATACCAATGTTATAGTAGCTCTTACACGGCTTTTTGAAATGTTGATTTGTCAAACTGTGCAAGAAGATCCCACCAACAGAAACATCCGTGCATGGATTATGGTTGGTTTTTTTAACCTATAGAAAAATGTATATCTGTTTCTGCATATGTTGCCCTTGAAAAAATGATTGGACTAATCAAAATAACTTTAATTCGGGATAAGAGACATATGACCCAGGGCTCAGTTCTAGGGCCAGTCTTGTTTAATATCGTTATCAATGACCTGGATGAGGGGATTGAGTGTGCCCGCAGTAAATTTGCAGATGACACCAAACTGGGTGGCAGTGTTGATCTGCTCGAGGGGAGATCTCTCTGCTCTGCAGAGGGACCTGGACAGGCTGGATCGATGGGCCGAGGCCAACTGTATGAAGTTCAACAAGGCCAAGTGCCGGGTCCTGCACTTTGGTCACAACAACCCCATGCAATGCTACAGGCTTTGCAAAGTGTGGCTGGAAAGCTGCCTGGTGGAAAAAGACCTGGGGGTACTGGTTGACAGCCGGCTGAATATGAGCCAGCAGTGTGCCCAGGTGGCCAAGAAGGCCAATGGCATCCTGGCCTGTATCAGGAATAGTGTGACCAGCAGGAGTAGGGAAGTGATTGTCCCTCTGTACTCAGTGCTGGTGAGGCCGCACCTTGAATACTGTGTTCAGTTTTGGGCCCCTCACTACAAGAAAGATGTTGCATTGCTGGAGCATGTCCAGAGGAGAGCAACCAAGCTGGTGAGGGGTCTAGAGCACAAGTCATACAAGGAGTGGCTGAGGGAACTGGGGTTATTTAGTCTGGAGAAGAGGAGGCTGAGGGGAGACCTGATCGCCCTCTACAACTGCCTGAAAGGAGGCTGTAGTGAGGTGGGGGTCGGCCTCTTCTCCCTGGTAACAGATGATAGGACGAGGGGGAATGGTTTGAAGCTGCGCCAGGGCAGGTTTAGGCTAGACGTTAAGAAAAACTTCTTCACCGAAAGGGTTGTCAGGCTCTGGAATGGGCTGCCCAGGGAGGTGGTAGGGTCCCTCTTCCCTGGAGGTATTTAAAAGAAGGCTAGATGAGGTGCTTAGGGACATGGTTTAGTGGTGGGATGTCAGGGTTTGGTTAAAGATCGGACTCAATGATCTCAAAGGTCTTTTCCAACCTAAATGATTCTATGATTCTATGAAACAATTGGAATACATCTCTCCTCCCTGTCCCCCAAACTTTGGAGATGTCCAGATGAGACACAAGTCTTGGAAGTAACAAATATGATTGTACTATTTTCCCAGTTAACTGTGATAAATTGTGGTTTTGTTAAATGTGCTTTTTAACTAACCAAGTAATTAGCTAAAGCAAAGTGTCTTGTTTCCCTTAAAAGGAAGTAAGTGTTCATGTAATACTGATGGGCTTGTTAGAGCAAAATTTTCTTGGGAAGAATGTTTTCTGAGAGTTATATTAGTTGGATGCTCAGTCTGACCTTATATGACTCCTCCTATGAAAAACTGAAGAAAACAGAATGTAAAAGTATTTCTTTAAAATTGAATTAGAAATTTCCTAGATCCTGGTTTGTGACTAGAAAATCCCGAGACCACATGATTGAACTCATCTCAGGTTTTCTCATGTGACATAATGCTTTAGTCAGTGGTCTTTATTTTTTGTCGTATCTCTTTCTCTCTCCTTCAATATGGTTGTGGGTTTTTTTCTGTCTTTAATCAGATTTCTAAATCTCTTTAAACCAGGGCTATTGAAGGGGAACTTATAACACCTGTCTGATTAACAGTATTTTTCAGAATTATGTTTGTTAATTAGATTGTACAAGGTTTATATAATATGTCAACTTTTTAGACAGGTGCTCATCTTTTTGCCTCTGCAGGGTTGTTTTGCTTTTGCCACAATCTGGTCCATTGGCGGAACTTGTGATGGTGACAGCAGGATAATTTTTGATAATTTCTTGAGGGAAACTTTGGCTGGGAAATCTGGAATAAATCCTATACCAACGAATGTGGGAAAGTGGGAGTGTCCCTTTGAAGAGAAAGGCTTGGTCTATGACTACATGTATGAGGTACGATTGATTGCTTCTGCCTTGACTGAAGTAAACTCTCACAGTCTGATTGGAAGGAAAATATAGATAGCTGGATATTTTAACTTTGCAAAGCTTGTTGGATGTTGTAGAGTATTGGTGTTGGATTAAATCCCACACTGCATTTTTCGTTTTTCTTTTTTGAATACTAATGTGCTGACCAAATTTTTTAGAAAATACCGTGATGTACGCATCAGTTATATTTATAATGTGGCAACATTATAGCTATTCTGTAGCTAAAGCTAAGCTGATGGACTCAAATCTGGTTTCATATAGAAGGGAAGATGTGGACTGTCTAGAAGGAAAGCAGGATATTGAGCCTGTAGGCTGTTTGCTTATATTACAGTTTACAGTATCTATTAGAAATATTGGATTATAATTACACTTTTAAATTTCTGCATATGTTCTTCTGTTGGGTTTTTGTATGTTTTTGTTTGTTTTGGCTGAACAAAGTCTTTAAGAAAGGAGTCTAAGATTAGGTATGTACTTTAACACTTTATTAGTGACATAAAACAAACTAAGTATGTGAACTTCTGAAACATTTAATATTCATTAATTTATTAAAATTTATTATTTTCATTTTTTAAACATGTAGTAGAGAAAACCTTCCATATGTATAGAAGTAACACCATTCTATTTTAATATCTGTATTTCTTCTTCTAGTTGAAAGGCAGAGGATGTTGGGTGCACTGGAATGGGTTTATTAAAAATATGAATTACAGTGATAAAAATGTGAAGATTCAAGATATAGTCCCAACTATCGATACAGTCCGATATACCTATTTGATAGAACTATTCATTGCCCATGGAAAGTAAGTTACTTCACTTTGGTGCAAACTTCTGAAATACTGGTCATAGGTAGAAATATCTCTTATTCTTTCCATTGACTTAATTGTTTTTATCAAGCCCTCAAAGTTTATTTGGCCTGTTAAAAGTAGACGTTTACTATAAACAATACAATTTGTAAAGTCTGGTTTTGGTTTTTTTATGAAGCCTTATTGTAATCCAGTTTTAGTATGCTCATTCTGAGGATGCTGTGACAACAGCCTAAAGAGGTTTTTTTACCGTCTTTCTTCTTTGGTAATGAATTTTTTTTGTCTTTGATTAGTCATATCTAAATCAGCTATATTAGCTATGGTCAGATTGTTTAAGAGAATGAAATATAAAACAGCCTCAGGTTAAATTTCAAGGCTGTAAGTTTTATGAAGTTTAAACTACTGCAAGACCTATCAGGAGAAATTTAAATCCCATGTATGTTCATATGTACTCCAAAGCCAGTAGAATGAGGGAATGAGTAATGTCTCTTTCTCTGTGTCCTCTTTGTCTTGTTGGTGGGAGCAAACTAAAATTATGAGAGGATTATATGAATATGTTAAAACTTTTTAGTTTCTTCTTAAGGCATGTAATGTTTTTAGAGGTAGAACAAGCAGGGCAAGTTAGTAAAACTTTTGACTTCTAATTGCAATGAGTTTAGAGTTTGTTAGATTTCTGCAGCCTACATGCTTTACTACTTTCTTTGTGAAGACCACTGCTTTTAGTGGGACCAACAGGTACTGGGAAATCTGTGTATGTCAAGGACAAGTTAATGAACAACTTGGAAAAGGAGCGCTACTTTCCCTTCTTCATTAATTTTTCAGCTCGGACCAGTGCAAATCAGACCCAGGTTAGTAGAATAGATAATTTATGTTTCAAAGAGATAATATATATGACTATTTAATCTATGTTTTGAATATCCCTGTCTGCATTGTAGAACATCATTATGGCCAGGCTGGACAAAAGGCGCAAAGGAGTCTTTGGCCCTCCAATGGGAAAAAAGTGCATTATTTTTGTAGATGATATGAATATGCCTGCTTTGGAGAAGTATGGTGCACAGCCTCCCATAGAACTTTTAAGACAGTTCTTTGACCATGGATTTTGGTAATTATTTGAAATACAATTGAAACTTTTTTGTTGATGCATTTCCTGTTACAATTATTTATTCACTTGAATTTTACTTCCAAAACTTTAAAAAAGTGCTTTGGAAATGTTAAGATAACATTTTTATATAAACCAAAGCTATTTATAGTTGAAGCAACTTCTGTATTGCTCTAAGTGACTTTTCAATTTAGGAAATTGATTATTAGATTCGTCGTGGGTTTTTTAGAAGGTTTCATTGCTGAACTTCAGCAGTATTTGTATATATAAATAAAATCTTTTACGCCTGGATTTTTTTATGTCTGCATCTTTAATTGTTATTTTTCCAATGCAGTTCTTTGTTCCTTTCCTTTCTCTTCCTCTTTAGAGTGAATTGGCAGGGATGTGTATATACACATATATATGCGATTATGTAAAACTTTTGATTTTAATCATTGGATTGGTTTTGAATGTCATCCAAGATCACTTTTTTTTTTTTTTAAACAACATTTCAAAATAATTTTTTAAAATAACAATGAAATCAAATCTGGTCATAGGCATGAAGAAAAATAAGCTAAAGGTCTTCCCCTCTTTTGAGGTTTTTTCGCTCTGCTTATATTGAAAGATTGGGAAGGGTGGTCTCCTGAGATCCCTTCTAGCCTGCATAGTTCTCTGATTCCAGGCACTTCTCAAATACTGTTATTTTTATGATTCCAGGCTCAAATATCTGTTGCTCTTGAATAGAGGTTATATATCTTGCCACATTACAGTTTTAAATACGCATCTCAAAATTTTGTGTCAGGCCTTATGTAACCCAGTTTAAACAATCTTTCAGGCCAGCATGATGTGTTGAAATTAACTGGGGCATAGTTGTAAGATTAGTTGTTCTTGGGTTTTTGTGTTTTGGTGGGGTTTTTTAAATAAAAAATATATACAAATACGTATTAAAAATATAGTATTATATATTATATACTATAAGTAGATGTTATGCATGCAGAGTAATCTGTAATATAGATGTATCTGAGCTGTAACAAATGTGTTGTATCTGTAATTATCTAAATGTCATATTGCCATTTATTTTGAAGGTATGATTTGAAGGACACATCTAAAATTACACTTGTTGATGTACAGTTACTTGCTGCTATGGGGCCTCCAGGTGGTGGGAGGAATCCTGTAACTCCTCGATTTTTGCGACACTTCAACATTTGCACTATTAATTCTTTTAGCGATGAAACAATGATACGCATCTTCTCTACTGTAGTAGCTTTCTACTTACGGACTAGTGAATTTTCTTCTGAGTTCTTCACAATTGGAAATCAAATTGTCACTGCCACTTTAGAGGTAAGAGGCAAATACCTTAGTCGAAGTTTCCTTTAATTTGTTCAGTAAAGTTCCACTGGCTCTATAATAATTTAATTGGTGAAGTAGAGATTTTAGATATTTGCTCCTTATTATTTTTAATATACAACCTCATTTGCTTTGACAAAATTACCCTAGTTTTATTGTTGCAGTAACCATCTTATTCTATGAAAATAGTCTTTGAATTTGTGTTAGTATGGGCTCCATGGTGCCTGTCCATATAATGTCAAGTAGATGAGACTGGAATCTCTTTGGGGTCAGACAGGCATGGGAAGCTGTCACATGCAAAGGCAAAATGAAAATATCAATTGCAACTGTTCCAAAATTCCTTCTCAGAGATACTGAGAATGAAGAAATTGTCCTCTCCACTTTTCTCCTCTTCCTCTCTTTTGTGAAGTTTCATGTTACAAATTTTCATGAGTATCAGATTTGCAATGTACCATACACATAAAAAATGGAATGGCAGTTCGTGACATTTTTGCAAAGTATTGTTACAGACATAATATCAAAATATAGCTTTGCTGGCTTATTACATAGCAGAAATCATGAGCAGTGTGAACCAATCTATTGCCTACCATGAAACACCTCAAAGGAAACAAGGAGTGTACTGCTATGAAGGTGATGAGGCCGACAGCTCAGATGAGATGCCTCTATACAAACGCACGCAGCATGGGAAACAAACAAGAGGAGTTGGAAGCAATCATGCTGCTAGAAAGCTACGACCTGGTTGCCATTACAGAAACCTGGTGGGATGAATCCCATGACTGGAATGTAGCTATTGATGGCTACAGGCTGTTCAGAAGGGACAGGCGAGGAAGGAGGGGCGGGGGCGTTGCCCTTTACATCAAGAAATCATTACAGTGTGAAGAGCTGTCCCTGAAGAATAGCCACGAGCAGGTCGAAAGCTTATGGGTAAGAATCAGAGAGAGAGGCAACAAAGGGAACCTGGTGGCTGGTGCCTACTACAGGCCGCCAGATCAAGAGGAGCTGACTGACGAAGCATTCTTCCTCCAACTCCGGGAGGCTTCGCGCTCGCAGGCCCTCGTCCTGCTGGGGGACGGAAACATTCAAGGCCAGGTTGGATGGGGCTCTGAGCAACCTGATCTAGTAGGCGGTGTCCCTGCTGACATAAGGGTGCTTGGTTATTACATAGCAGAAAGGATGCGCAGAGTCAACCAATCTATTGCATACTATAAGTATTCATTGTGGAAATGTATTAAGTAGCTAATATTTAACCACTGAAAAATTCTGACAGAAAATCTGATCAGTTTCAAAGGCAAAAGCAAATGGCTGAAGTTTCACAGGGAATGGGGCTTCCTTCTACTGAAGAAGCGAGGCCTTTCTCAGGCTTTTCCACTTGTTCTGCTTATACCCAAGGACATACTCAAGACTGAATCCATCTCATTCCAAGGACTTGCAAAGCTGGCATTTCAGAACTATTGTTAGAGAATACATTCAATGGATGAATCACAAGGCCGACTGACTACCACTGCTAGAAATCTTTTTGTAGGTTCAATTAATCCTTCCAAAACAGACAAACAAAATTTTGTTATACTGTTAGACTCTTACATGTTTACCTGCTAGAGAATCTGTTCTAAAATGAATTTTCATCCTGGTTAGCAATACCCTCCAACTCCTGGGATTAAAGTATAATAGAAGAACTGGGCTTTGGAACTGGCTATGGACATGGGACAACAGGTGAAATCTGTACTCAATACCATGGATATAGCCAAGCCTGTTTTGGTGATTGTCTTCACCTATGAGTATACAGACATGGATTAAGTTTCCTCTGTCAACATTCACTTCAGCATGTTATTTATGTTCAGTGTAGTGAGAAATGACACTATTTCTGGCATAACAGTGTGAGCTAACAACAGCTGATGCATTCCAGATTAGAGCAAAACGTAGCCAAAAGAGACTTTTCTTCATCTGCCTTTTCCTTCTGTATTTTTATTGACTGTCTTTTTATTTTTGAGTAATTTGTAGATATGCAAACAAGTCAATTTAAACAACTGAAAATCTAGGAAGTTACCATTAGATATCTTTCAGTCCTTCACCTGAAGGAGGATATCATATAATTAAAGGAAGACAAGAGAGCTGGGTGGTATTCCTGGTCCTACAACAGATATCTTTACACTTGCTACAATTACTTCTCCCATTCGCAATTAGACGAGTAGTACATGTACCTTCCAGAACTTCATGAGGTACTTCTGATATATTCAGAGGACTTTCAGATCTTTAGACAATATTAGAATTTATTAAGTGTGAAATGTTTTTCTTGGAGAAATACAATTTTAGAAGACAAGATTTAATATGGTCTGTGTTACTGTTCTGTTGAATTTTGTTCTTTTTTGTTGTTATTATCTTAAGGTGTATAAGAAAGCCATCAAAAATCTTTTACCCACACCAGCCAAATCTCATTATACATTCAACCTGCGTGACTTTTCCCGTGTTATCCATGGCTGCTTGCTCATTAAGAGAAAATCAGTTGAAAGCAAACATGTAATGATTCGGCTGTTTGTACATGAGGTATTTCGTGTCTTCTATGACCGTCTAGTGGAAGACAATGATAGAGCCTGGTTGTTCAATTTAATGAAAGATACTGTGAAAGAACATTTCAAAGAAGCATTTGATTCAGTTTTTGCACACCTGAAGCAAGGAAACACACCTGTGAGTATCACATTTAACCTGTTGCAAAACAATTGCTTTCATTATAAATGTAGGACTAGAAAGTTTCTCAATCACAGGTGAAATTTTGAATCAAATGTGCTTGAAAATTTGACTTGAATTTGGCAAAATGGCTTCTTTGGGGGAGAAAAAAATGAGTAAAAATGTTTGGAAAGGTTTAACCATTGTACGTAAACATGCTTTTAAAAAAAAAATTATTTAAATTGTGGGTTAACTTACTACTCTTCCATAAAAGAATTTTAAATTCTGTGTATCTGATAGTGAAACAAAAACTCGTTTCTTACTCAATAAAAAAAATAGTGCAACATTTTTTCAAATTTACCCAAAAAACCCTGGGTATTTATATCTTATGAAATCAAGTTTATCCAGTGTAGTGTTGTATTAATCTCCTAGATGTCTGCAGATAGAAAGAAAGCATCCAATTAATCAGTAGGTCAGCAGAGCAACTTTTCAAAAAAACTTTTATCACATCTTTTCTCAAAGATGAAGCAGCACATACTGAATCTTTGTGCAATGGGACATAAGATAATAGAAACAACCGGAGTAATTTATAAATCACTGCCACAAAAGTGGCTGGGATCTGCATATGGTACTGTGCTTGCAAGGAGAAAAACAAGTATGAATACTCTTAAATGGCCTTCCAGAGGCCTGATTTACAGGATAAAGAAACACTGCCTTTTTAATTTTAGCCTGTGACTGAGTTACTGTGTGATAAACAGCATTCTGTAATTGTGATGAAATTTTAGTATTTAAAATGTTGTATAATCATGTTATACTGTATACCTTCTCTTCCTCTTTTTTTTTTCTTTTTTCTTCTCCTGTCATGTCATGATGCATAGAAGAAATAACTTTGTGGTCTTAGTTATACATTTCATAATATATTGAAAATTGCTAAACATACATCTGTATAAATTTGGTGCAATCTGAAGGTCATGATTATAATGGCTTTTTGAGCCAATTGTATTCCAAGAACAAATTAAGAATAAGTGTATTTTTTAATACAGGAAATAGAGAATTTTGAGGTGGGTGCTGTGTGTGAGTCAAAGTATTTCAGAGTGCTTGTTCTCATGTCTTGAGTGTTTGTCTAAATTCTCCTTTGTTTTTTAAAATTCCAATGAGGAATGTGTTCATTAAATATTAAACTTGACTTCATAATTTGTTGAATATTTAACATAGGTAACAGAAGAAAACATGAGAAGCTTGTTTTTTGGTGACTACCTGATTCCAGAACTTGAAGGAGATGAAAGACTTTATGTTGAAATTCCAAGTATTCAGCAGTTCAGTGATGTTGTGGAACAGTGTCTGGATGAATATAATCAAACCCACAAAACAAGAATGAACCTTGTAGTTTTCAGGTGCATACAATCTGTGTTATTAAGAGGTTAAAGCAGTAGTTGATAATTCAGTATATGCAGCTTTGTGGGCTGTGTTTTTTGTATGTCTTCTCCCTCTTATGCATCCACAAAAATGTTTGTGGTGTTACACCTTTTTGGATGGAAGTGAACTGATTTTTCTCTTACACCCCTGCTTTTTCTATCCAAAAGTAAATAATGAGAAGGTTTTCTTCTAAGAGGCTTTGAAATATGTTCTTTGGTTGTTAAAGAAACATTGTGCGCCAAATCAGGTGGGTGCTCTACTTCTGCTAGGCCTCTGTTACCAGTGAAGATGAGCATCAGTTTTGCCTGCAGCCACTGGACTTTCATTTCACCAAGGACAAGGCTTCTAAGGTTGTGAGGTGCAGAGTGAGATACAGCACAATCATAGCTATCTGTCTGTTCTGTTATTGTGCAGCACAGCCATGCCCCACTTTGGGGTATGTACCCAGCCTCGTGCTGCAGCTAATCCTGTGAAATTTTAGATTCTGCAGTCTGCTGCTGTTCCCTTAACTTGTGATCAGGCAGAGCTACAACTGAGACAGATTAGGAGGTCACAACACCTTCCTTCTTCCTATTGCTGGAGATTTCTGCTTCTTCATATTTGCCAGTGTAACTTGACACACAGATGGTTTGTGAAGGTGATTAGGGTTAGTTTAAACACTTCTAATAGCAGTTTATTTCAGTCTAGGTTATTTTGACAAGCTGGATTTGTAAATACCTGTATATACAACTATGCTGGGAGTTTAAAGACCTGGCAGCATCTGATCAGAGGCCACTTCCTGAGTGTAGAAGCAATATCCCAGTTACCTCACTGAAAAGCAGTCAGGAGAGCATGTCTGGCTGTAGCCTTAGAGTCCAGTCTTGTGGATGACATCTGGATTTAGCTCCTTTATTTTTCTAACCAATTAAAATAACCAAGAATTTATCTTCTTTGAAATGCTTTAACCTTTTTTTGAGACCGCTTTCAGCTGCTGCTCAGCTTACTTTAACTGCTCCATGTCCTGCACTTAAAAAGGCCATCTCCTGTATAGCTTGCTGCGTATTCCAAGATAAACTATGCTTGCGTTTTCACAATAGATAGGACTCTCAGTAGTGTGCAGATGCTGCTTTCTGAAGATGTTGTTCCAATATCGATTTCACATGTAAGTTATAAAACTGTCAGAGGCAGAGGGAAAGAAGTTTGTTGATATAACCCTTTTTCCCCAGTTGTTCTTTTAAAAAGTATTTAAACTGTTATACTTCAAGAAAGTTAAAACTGATAATACTGTTATGATTTAGAAGAGAATTTTTTGTATTTTTTCTTTGACACCTTACCTTAGTGCTCCTGTTCTCACCACTGCCCATTCGTTTCAGTAATTTGTAGTCATTTGTAATTCAGCTAAATACTGATATTTGTATAACAGAAGAGTTGTGAATTTTATTTTATTTCGTGGTGCATACCAAATCCTTTTCTTCCTCTTCCCCACCACCCCACCCTGCCTTCAGAAATTTGTTTTGGAGATGCTACTTCTATACTTCAGATTTATAGGTGCACAAATGTATGTTTTTCTGCCATTCTGGTAATCAACGCATTTCAAATACAGGTATGTGTTGGAGCATTTGTCTCGTATAAGCCGTATCCTGAAGCAGCCAGGGGGTAATGCTTTATTGGTTGGAATGGGAGGAAGTGGACGTCAGTCTTTGACTCGTCTAGCAGCATTCATGGCAAAAATGTGTGTTTTTCAACCAGAGATTTCTAAGACCTATGGTACAAATGAGTGGAGAGAAGATCTGAAAGTGAGTATTAATAACCTCTGCGTTTTGACTTAGTTTTGAGGAAGCATGTTTTGAATTGTACAATATTTTAACTGTCCTGTATTTTTAGAGCCTTCTGAAGAATTCAGGTGTAAAAGGCTTGAAAACTGTATTTATAATCACAGATGCACAAATTAAAGAAGAAAGCTTTTTGGAAGATGTTGACAGTGTCCTCAACACTGGGGAGGTACCCAATCTTTTTGCAGCAGATGAAAAACAAGAAATTATAGAGGTATCTTCAGAAATTCTCTTTGATGTCCCCTCCCTTTTAAGCTATTTTGTCAGTTCACTGTGAAGTGTAGCTTTTGGATATATGCACTTAATTATATGACTTTTTTAAGACCTTAGATAAATGAATTAGTAAACTTATAGAGTGGCTTATGCCTAATACTAGCTTTAATTTTGACCTGGCATTTTGCTTATAAACAAATTAAGTTGTGTGTATAGGGAACTTTGATTGTTCACAAATACCCTGTGGCCATAGTTATTTTTTGCAGTGTATTGTGCAGAAGAAGAATATACATCATAATGTTTTCATTGATCAGTTAAGGACAAAGGCTTTTTTTTGAGAAAACACAGTGTGCCTTTGTCAATAGACTCTTGCTGCCTGGGGCACTAGGGCATTGTTAGAATTTCATAATCTTGAAATTTCTACTCAGACAAAAGTTGGGGAAGGATGCTCCATGAACTCAGGCTCAGCAGTAAAGATGCAGTGTACTCAGGCAATTTTTAAAAATTTCTAAGTAAAATCAGGCTTGGATTTTCAAAGTGGCAGTCACCAGTTGGGAGGGAGGGGCATCAATTTTTCCATACATCAAGTTGGAAACTTAATGTTAGCTAACAATATTTGGAACTGTATGCTGTGCTGTCTTCTTATCTCTGTGGTATGTTTAGTAATAAATTACCCAGGTGTGCTTCTAGTTGACATTCAAAGTGTTCCTTAGTACATAAAAAAATGTTCTTTACTGAAATAGCTGTGTCGCTTGATAAATGTTTCTGTATTGTTTTTTCTTGCACTTACGTTATGGAGCATGTTGATACCTGCATGCCAAGTATTTTGCAAAGAAGTTAGGTTATAATTCTAATCATCTTTCTCTATTACTGTTTCATTCTTGCCAGGTATATAATAACTATTAAGAGAATGTGGCTCTTTTACAATTTTATTGCACAAACATATTCAATTGGTATATGCTAGAACTTGGTAGCTATCCATAATAAGGCAAATGGAGCAAAGATGTTTTTTACTCCTTTAAATCTGCTCCATGAAAATATTTCCACTTTTACTCTGTTGCCAACTAAACTAATTTTTGTCATTTATTTTGATTGTGGGATTATGTAAAGTATACATGCTTTTGTGGAAGAATAATTTGAGTTTTAGGGGTTTGTAGTCAGTGTTTCATGAAGTGTTAATTAATTGAGGATAATACTATGTTTAGTTTCAAATCTAGAGGTTTCTTCTTGTTTTGAGAGATTATTGGTTTTGGTAAATGAACGAATGGAATATGTTTTGGTGTTTGAAACTTAGATCTTCCTCTCCAATTAGGTAAATACAGCATATTTTAGTATAATATTAAGTTAAAAAAGTTCTTAGTAAGTTAATGTCTTCAAACGTTGTTTAGGGGGCTTATATGGCACTTAAAGCATAGATGATGAGAAAAACATTTGCTTTTGTAACAGTGGCTTTTATGTAATGAGAGTAGTAATTGCTCTCATCTGTTTGTATCTCCTAAATCTTTGAGTGACTGAAGACTGATTGTAATTTTATTTTATTTTTCATTAGAAGGCTTTGGTTATTTACTTCTTGAGGGAGCTAATTATGAATTGATTTTTTCAGAATGTGTCAACCCTGTCTCATCTTAACGTGTCTTAGCCATCTGGAACTCATCTTGGGGTGGAGTTTTAGCTTTTGTTCTGATGTATTCTCAGTTGCTCAAAGCAGCAGAGATTATAATTTCTAGAATTAGTTGTTAGGGTCACAGATAAATATTGTAATCCTATTCTCAAATAGTATTTAATGCTTGTTCTGTTTTTCTAGTTTATTCTACCTGTTTCATTTATCAATAAAAAATATATTTCATGGTGATGGTATCATTAACAGGATTTCTGTAGGACTTCAAAAGCACTTAATGAGAAATTATGTAACTTTTTTACGATATCTATTATTCCTAAGGGTGTACGTGCAATAGTTCAGGCTGGCAAAAAACATGAAGAGCTCAGTCCCTTGGCCTTGTTTGCATTTTTTGTGAACTGCTGCAAAGAAAATCTCCATATTGTGATAGCATTCAGCCCAATTGGAAATGCTTTCCGCAATCGTCTGAGACAGTTTCCCTCACTCATCAACTGCTGTACTATTGATTGGTTCCAGGTATGTGATAATGTTTATATTGTTTCCTCAGCAAACTACTTCCATTTTCTAACAATCTGTATTGTCATGTCCCATTAGATTTTTCTCTTGTCTTCTGTACAGAAGTACTCCATGTTCTTTAAAATTTTAAAACAGCATAGGCAATTTTTATAATATTTTGGGAGCTCTTTGGTGTGCATTCTCAGTATTTCTACAACTAAACAAACTTAAATTCTGTTGCTACAAATTTTATATTTCTGAAGTAGTGAATAGTCTCAGTTTGGTGATGGTAATTTGTCATTTTATCGCGTAATGTGTATGTTTTAAAGGACTAGAGGAACTATTTCAATGTGATTGTAAAATGATCATCATTGCTGCTGCCTGTTAAGCAGGTCATGCATTGTGGGAATGACTTAGAAGATACAAGTCCTGTTGTTTACGAGTAAATCTTTTATAGCAAAATAAAACTTGGAAAATTACTGTAGTTAACAATCCTTAATGTAAGCGGTGTTACTCTCAATAAAGTGTAGTTAGCTCTATAGCTTGGCCTGGTGCTGACGTCAATTAATTTTTCTGCCAAAGTATGACATAGATACAGAGATGTTTGGAGAGAATGGCAATATGTAGCTCTTAACTAGAAGATCAACCAGGAGTTGCCAGAAAAGATTGTATGGGTAGACCTTGCCGCCTGATGTAACCCTTATATCAGTTCAGTGTTTTTGAGATATAGTTGGGACTAGTGTGTCTCATTCTGGTGTTTTGAATGGTAAAAATTGTTTTTAAAGTATGAGGATTGCTAACAGATGAATTTTACAAATGCTTCTCTCCTCACTTCTACCTCAGCCATGGCCTGAAGATGCCCTTGAACGTGTGGCTAATAAGTTCTTAGAAACACTTCAGCTCACAGACAGTGAGCGTCAGGAAGTTGTGCCCATCTGTAAATACTTTCATACTTCAGTTTTGTCACTCTCTGTAAGGTCAGTCTGTATCTTTTGAAAACAACTAATTCATTTATAGAAATGTTAAGAGGGAAAAGATTATGCTGTTGAAAGTAGTAAACTGAGCAACAGAGAACTCAAAAGTTGAATTTTTAGAAGTAAGAAACAACTTAGTAGGTGATTGAGTTTCATTACTACTCATTTCTGTCTTAAAAGTTAATGTATAATATCTGCCTGCATAAAAATATTACACAAAATTGTTGAAATTGTTTACATCTATTATTTGTCAAACAGTTACGTAACTTTGCTAACAATAGTTAAAGTAAAAAAAGAAAACAACTTAAATGTACTCTTTTTTTTTTTATAGGTTCTTGCAAAGTCTGGGACGACATAATTATGTTACTCCTATTTCTTATCTTGAGCTTATTGCTGCATTTAGGAAACTTCTTACTCAGAAACGAGACACTGTAATGAAAGCCAAGAAGAAATATGTGAATGGACTAGATAAACTAGCTTTTGCTGAATCACAAGTGAGTTAGGACAAAAATGGAAATGAAAATACAAGATGTTTGGCAAAAGCAGGTCTTTCTCTGGAGAAGTCAGTCAAAAGCATTACTTCAGATTTTGTTTAGCTTGGTCTTCAACAGCAAAACTATAAGAAATTTATTTTTCCTTTTCTTTCCTACAGTCATAGCGGTTGTACTAGAGGCCAAAGACCTCTAAACATGTATTGCTAAGCCGTGTATGGACAGAGCTTCCCTTTCCTAAATGGTTAACAATTACTATAAGTGAATGTAGCTCTTAAAATTAGAGAGTGTACGTATGAGATAAAAATAAATCTCTGAAGTGTTTTGATTTGAAACTGAATGTTATTTCCTTCTATCAATAAATGGGTCATTAGGTAAAATCTAGGTCTTATAGAAATTGTTGGAAATTGTACTTGGCACTTCTGAATCCTACCTGATTCTTTTGCATACGTATAGGTTGGTGAGATGAAACAAGAACTAGTTCAACTGCAGCCCAAACTGGAAGAGGCTAAATTGGATAATGCAAATATGATGAAGGTAGAGTTATACAAGTACAACTTTGTGGTTTTTAATGTAAGCACGTTGTCCTGGTTTCGGCTCGGGTAGGACACACGTCTATATTTGTGATCCATATTTTTGCCTTTGTAGTAATTAGCTTTGCATGAGGAATCTTAATCGTACAATGTACTTCTAATTCAATATCTCAGCTGATTGTAGACAGGTTCTAAAGAATATGCCTGTATAGGGTTGCTGATATGTAATTTCCAGAAGATAAGAGTTGCGTTCAGGTTTTCGTACTCGCTTCTTCTTTACTGGGGTTTGCAGTATTGTGAAACTTGCCACTATCTACACTTACGTCCTTAGAACTGGAAGAAAATAGTGTTCTTTATGTAGGATACAGATTCTGGATATACTGTCCTTGCCTAAGCTCTGTGCTGAAGGATGCTAGAGGAACTTCCATGCTAATAGTGATTAGACTGGATTTCCCAAGGTCATTCACAAACATTGTAAAAACCACAAATAGGTAACTTCAGTTTATTTGATCATTCACTGCTAAACAGGAAGCTCACCTACATGTTTTTCTTTAGACTATAGAAATAGAATCTGCAGAAGTAGAACAAAAAAGAAAAACTGTAAAAGCAGATGAAGAAATTGCTACAGAAAAAGCTGAAGAAGCTCAGACACTGAAAAATGAATGTGAGAGTGACCTGGCAGAGGCGATCCCAGCCCTGGAGGCTGCACTTGATGCTCTTGACACTTTGAAGGCAAGCTGATCTAAACTTCAGGATTTGAAAGATTTATTTAACATAATGAAACTCTTCCATTTATTTAGAAAAGAATTCACTAAGAGGAAAAGAATTTGGAAAGTGTTAAATTTCCTCAGTTTTGGCAAGGGAGAGGACCTGTACAGTCACTGTTCAGTGTATTTTCTATTCTGAGTACATGAATAGGAAAACAAGGGGGTGTGTTTGAAAAATTGTTTCTTTGCAAGAAACCCTACTTGTGGGAAAAGTAACCAAAACCTGAAGTTAACAACAGTGGTATCAGCTGAATTTCCTCTTTCAGCTAAATTAATGTTGACTGCCAGTGTGTAACGTGGTATTTGTTTATGGCTAAGAATTATCTGGATTTTTGGTTTAAAAGTTTTATCCTTGTCACGATTTACACACACTGAAAACAGTATTGTTGAGAAAGTCCTGCAGGATTTTAGTATAGTAGAAGACAGCTTAGTAGGAGTTATGAAGTATACGAGATGTCTTACATGACACTTCTGTAAGGGTACAAAAAAATATTCTGACCTGGACTTTTTAAAACATAATTTTAATTAATCATTAGTTTACAGTTACTAGCATTTATTTCATTTTTATTTGCTTTGCATAGGATACATTGATGGATATTGTTAATTGTCTTGCTAACACTGTATGATCCCTTCTAGAAGTCCTCTGTAATTATGTTTATTGGTAATGGTATTATAATTCCCCTTTTTTCTGTTTGTTCATTTATCTTAGTAGTGAGAAAGTCATATAACATTTGTCACTATTTTTTTAAATGTGTTTATTATTTTAGCCTTCTGATATATCCATTGTCAAATCAATGAAAAATCCTCCATCTGGTGTCAAACTTGTCATGGCTGCTGTCTGTGTCATGAAAGACATAAAACCAGAAAAAGTTGCAGATCCTTTGGGGACTCGAGGCAAGGTAAGATGACAGACAATAGTTTCAAATAAAAGTGTAATTCATGTTCTTCTCAATGCAGAGCACTTGTTCAATAAAAAAGATCACCCAAGGTTCACTAAAGTTGTCAAGTACTTACAGCCTCCATCCATTATTTTACTGAAAACTTCCAGAATTCCAAACTTTATAAGTTTTGCAATGTGCAAAGAGAACACATTTAATTTGCTTGACTCGTATATAGATAATATATAATACATAACTCTTGCTTGAGACGCTGTTCAGTTTTTGGCTTTAGGTATGGTTTGGGGAAAATGTTTGATCTGATAGACTTTCTCCTTTATTGACGTCTCAAGAAGATACAAGGTCATCAGTATTAAATATGCATGAGTTTTAGTTAAAAAAGGGATTTGTCATATTTTTTGTTTGTGTGTTTGTGTTAAAGCTTGAAAAAATATTTCCCTCTTTGTTTTGTAGATTTTGGATTACTGGGCCCCAAGCAAGAAACTGCTTGGTGACATGAATTTCTTAAAGGATTTGAAAGAGTATGACAAGGACAATATTCCAGTAAGAATTCTGTCTAATTTTTCAGTGATTTCTACCATGTAGACACTTTCTTGCATGGGGGAAAAAAAAAACAAAATAGAAAATACTATATCAGAGGCCCCCTTTGTCCCAAATTAGTCCACTTCTTTTATGACCAAGGCTCTTTACAATATGATAGGGTCTTTCTGTAGAGTGAGTATGGTCATGGCAGGTGAGTCAAAATTCCTCAGGATGAGCATTCTAAGTGACATTTCAGAAGATTTTAGAATTCCCTTTGGGAATTTCTGAGGCTTCTATACAGCCTGTCTTCTATTTGAATGAAATGTCCTTCTGTGCACAAATGTTTCTAACTTTGAAATTTATAGGTAATATCTCATCAAAAGGTAAAAATAACACATTAAAAAAATGTATCAGAGTAAATAGTCTGTCCTGTCCATTATCCTGTGTCCAAAAATGGCCATAAGCAGGTGCCTTGGAAGGAGTAAGAACAGTATATATGATAATTTTTCCAAATATTCTTCTAGCCTCCGGCACTTTAAATGAAGTACTTGCAAAGCTAGATGTAGTTTCTGTGTGTTTAGTAGCTTTCAGTGGATCTCTGTTCTGTAATTTCTCTAGTCCCCTTACGCCCATGTAAATTTTCTGTATATACAATATCTTTTACAAAGCTTTCCAGAAGTCTAATTTAAGTCATGTGAAGAGCTATCTCCTTCTGTTTATTCTGAACCTGGGTCCTTTTAACCTCATTTAATATATTCTGGTTTGGGTTTTGGCTGGGTTTTTTTGTGGAACCAGGAACATTTGATCCCTGTAGAGCCTTTCTATTCCTTTTTTTTACTAGTTTTTCTAAATCAATTACTCTGGCATTATAAACTTTTTTCTATTTTTAAATAACTGCCCATGTTGATGCTCTTCTTAATAGCTGTTTCTAATTGTATTATTTTGATTGAATGAATGCTGACAAAATGGATAATATACAATAAATGTGGAATAATTATATACTATATATATATACAATAAATGCAGAAAGGTACTAGCTATAAACTTTACTTAAAATATTACTATCTCCCCCAAAGATCTTACTATCTGGGAGTATGATTCTTGCTGCTTGCCCAACTCAGTGGAAATTGAATATGGTTTGCCCTTTATAAAACGGGTCACCAAAAGTAGGCACAAGCAATGTAATTCATTTAGATTGTGTCTTACATTAGTACAAATACTTTTTTTTTTTATAATGATCCCCAACAGCTGTGTCTTGAGAACAGGTAGCAAATAATGAAATTAGCATGTTTTGCACAAGGGACAGCATAAAGTAAGGCTTCTATGTGACTGTAATGTTCTTAGCGCTTAGGTAGCTGCCACATGGAAGCCATACCAAATGTATGATTATAAAGGATAAGGATAGGATTAGGATGAAAACAGGAAAGTGGCACAAAGTGTGATAGGAAAATCAAAAGAAACAAATGAGCAGTGTTCTCTACCACAATTAATTCTGAGGAGTTCTTTCCTGTTTCATTGTGTAGAGAAATGGCAGTCAATCAGTGTAATTTTAAAATGTCAGCCACAAGACTTTGAGTTATAATGCTTTTGTCATCCAGGCAGCTGTCATGCAGAAGATTCGGGCTGAATACTTGACTAATCCTGAGTTTGATCCACAAAAGGTGGCTAAAGCTTCTTCTGCAGCAGAGGGCTTATGTAAATGGATTATGGCAATGGAGGTGTATGACAGGGTTGCAAAGGTGCGTTTTTGATCTTAGTGCTATGAAATCTTTTCTTTTGCTTCGTGTATTCACCCTAAACATTGCATTAAATAATAAAGTTACAAAAATGTGCTTTAAGCATTTGTGTATTGGTTGTAATTGAATAGGTGGTTGCACCCAAGAAAGATCGTTTGAGAGAGGCTCAGCAGTCCTTAGCAGAGACATTGACACTCTTGAATCAGAAGAGAGAAGAACTTGCAGCAGTTGAAAATCGTTTGGCTGCTTTGGAACGAACCTTCACTGAGAAAACTGAAGAAAAGGCTCGTTTAGAATTCCAGGTTGATCTGTGTGCTAAAAAACTAGAACGAGCAGAGAAGTTGATTGGAGGCCTTGGTGGAGAAAAGTCAAGGTCAGGTTAAAGTTCAAATGTCAGATATAACAGTCACTGTAGAAATAGAATTTGCATTCAGTTCTCTGAGCTGTATCTCTGTCTGAGGGCTGTACTGCTCAAGAGTGTAACAGTCTGGGCCCTTGAAAGATTCCTAATTGTAATGTAAAAATATGGGCAGCAACATTGGGAGAATTGTAGAGGAAGTCTTCAAAATAAGAATAAAGTACATAAACACAGTGTCCGTTTTCTCCACCTGAAGTCAAGATAAACAACAACAAAAAAGGTTGATTTTTATTGTCAATATCATTAATGTAGAGGTTTCAGCACCATTTTTTTCTGTATTTTCTGCTTGTCATAGATGGAATAATGCTGCAAATGATCTTCAAGACACATATGATAATTTGACAGGAGATGTTCTGATATCAGCTGGTGTGATAGCATATCTGGGAGCTTTTACTGCTGGATTTCGACAAGAATGTACCAGAGATTGGAGCAAACTGTGCAAGGTTAGAAGGTTATCTAAGATTTAAATAAGTGTCTGCTTTTTTCAGACTACTGCAAAAGGCTTCAAAAATCCTGTGTTGTTTATTTAATATTAGCCTAGTAAAACTCATTAAGATCAATGGGATAAATACTGCTGATCCAATATTCTGTAAATTTGTAATTAATTAAATCAGTGAATTTACTCTAGACTTAAATTAGCATATCAGAAACAAGAGCACACCATTGACTTTATAAGGCTTGATTATTACTTAAATAAAATTTCAGATTTTTCTCTATTTTTCCTTTAAATGAAAGAATTAACTTTAAAATGCAGCTACATATAATGTAAAAAACTTTCTATAATAACTTACACTGTCACATATTTATGTGTTAATTAAATGGTTGTTTATGCTGTTTGCAAATGGACAGTTCCAACATACTTATTCATAAATCAAGTGATTTGAAGTTACTGATTGTGACCGTGACATTAAACAGTAACAAATCAGCATTGGATTACTGTATTGAGTTAATCAAAGATATAGTTGTTATATCATTTCCAACTGTGTGTGTGTGTATTTTTTAAGGTAATGCTTTGTCATAACTTTATGTAACAAAACCTCCTGCATTTAGAATGTACAAAAAACTGGACAAAAAAAACTGCAAAATTTGGAGAGAGAGTAAATATTCACTGAGGAAATATAGTTAGCAACTGTAACTATAATTTTATTTTTCCCAGGATTGTTACTTATACTTGACCTATTTCAAACTCTTAAAAGGAAATGGACATTGTCACTTTGGATTGAAGTGGCATTTAGTAAAAGATATAAAGAAATATGAAATAAAGATAAATGGGGTTTTCTTTTCTTTTTTCCAGGAGAAAAATATCCCGTGTTCTGAGAATTTTTCTTTGAGTAAGACTCTTGGCGACCCAATAAAAATAAGAGCCTGGAATATTGCTGGCTTGCCAACTGACATATTTTCTGTAGACAATGGGGTCATTGTTGACAATTCCAGACGTTGGTAGGTGTCAAAAAGGTTCAATTTTCAAATCCAAACAAGTTTTCACTTTTTAAAAAAAAGCAAACTAAATAGATAGAGGCAATGTGGTTGCTGTAGAGACAATATAATTGAAAACAGACGTGGAATCTTAAATTTAAGACGTGTAACACTTTAGACATTTGCGTGTTTTATAGATATTTATTTGTGTGAAACTCACATCTATATAAAGGGTTGGTTTACTACCTTTAACAACTTTTTCTTTTACTCCAACTAAAATTTTAATTCAAGGATGATATCTGTTACGTTACATGAAAGCTTGTGATAGATGTCTGCAAATAATCTACACTCAGTAGAAATACAAGATTATAAAACTTCCTAGTGGTGTTCTTGTGATCTGTATTCTCTTAAGAATCTTCATGATAGATTGAGATTACATTCAGTTTACAGTCTGTAATTCCGTTTTTAGAATGTTGCTCCGTTCTCTGAGTGTGCAGTTAGAGGAAGTGTTTGATACCATTAATGCCTGACTTATTAAAATACATACATACAGATGAAATCAGCAAGTGCAAAGGGAGTCAAATCTGTTAAAACTGAAAATATTGTCACCTTTCCCTGTCCTGTTTACATTTCCAATCTTACACTAGCTGATATACCAACATCTCAGATGTAAATTGCAACTAATTGTTGATTTTAATTTTCTTAAGTGAAAAGATGAGAAAGAACTCAATTTGTAAAAATAAATAAATTCTAAATACCGAGAATACCAGGGCAAGGCAGAACAAGGTTTTAGAATTCTGCAGTCTGGTGTATTTAATGAAAAATGTTATGAACGTTATTTGCAACTCTTAAAACTATTTTTGGTATTACTTTTCAAATTATGATAAAACCCCTATACATCCATTTTTCACTGATCTCTTAAAATAACAGAATCAAAATTGTATCACTTTTTCCTTGACAGCCTGACACAGAAACATCTTAAAAGAGTTCAAAATTTTCAAAAACTCCTGCAAGCAACTGAGAAAACTGTCTTGTTTATTCTAGGCCATTAATGATTGATCCTCAAGGTCAAGCAAATAAATGGATCAAGAATTTTGAGAAGGAAAACCGCCTGAATGTTATCAAGGTCAGTGACACAGATTATATGAGAACCGTGGAGAACTGCATTCAGTTTGGAACTCCACTTCTGCTAGAAAATGTTGGAGAGGAACTAGACCCATCACTTGAACCTCTGCTGCTTAAACAGACTTTTAAACAAGGTACAGCAAAATTAATTTTGAACCCTGAAATAGATTCCATTACTGTTCATTTTATAGTCTATGGTGCTGTCTGATGTTTTTTTAGTGCTCTGGTTTACTGCTGCCTGTGGTAAGAGGAAGGTCATTTCACAACAGCCTGAAGTTTTGTTTTTTAAGAAGTATCATTCATATATCACATGATAGTGGTTTTATGTGAAAACCTTCACAGCGTCACTATAGGAGACGGAATAAAAGACACTTCACTCTGCAAAGGAAAGATTGTCAATGGAATTATGATTTGCTTATTCATTTTCATATGTTTTAATCTAATACTAATATGTACTAAATTTTGCATAAATCAAGAAAAGCTGTCAAGGCATTTTGCTTAAGGAACAATTTTCTTGTGTTTCTCTGAAACTGGCTAATCAGCTATGAATTTGGTTTTCGACTTTTCTTTCTTTTTCTCCTGGGAAAAGACAGAAAAATGCAGATAAACACAAATATGTTTTTCTTCCTTCTTGGAAGTTTATCTTTACTGATTTTCACATTCATACTTAAAAAAAAAAAAGTTAAAGAGAAAAGCTCAAATACTTTTTTTTTTTTTGTGGTTCCTATTTCAGACAGGTAATTGAAGGAAAGAGTAGTCTGTAAGAATACCATATTTGAGAATAATTCCGTGGCGCTCTGTTATCATCTCCAGGATTGTGAGAGTTTTTCAGAGTATCAGATTTATTTGTTTATTTATTTACTTATACTTTTCAGGAAATTTGTCATTGACAAGAAACTTGCTTTTATTTAATCACGAAAGTAATTTTTTTTCCTGTCAGTAACTGAAGTAGATAAGTTTTCTTAACATTTCTTATCTTAACTTTAGGAGGCGTGGAGTGTATCAGGCTTGGTGAGACCATTATTGAGTATTCCAATGACTTCAAGTTTTTTATTACCACAAAACTGAGAAATCCACATTATATGCCTGAACTTGCTACGAAAGTTTCTTTACTCAATTTTATGATAACACCGGAAGGACTTGAAGACCAATTGTTAGGTATTGTTGTAGCAAAAGAGAGGTGAGTGTCCCTTTATGGCAAATAAACATTAATTTTTTTTTATGGCATAATTCTAAGGAAATGAGAGATTGATTTATTGTAAAGAAATATGAATGTTACATGGTGTAAATGTTGCTCAGTAACAGCTTTAAAAAAACCTGTTTTTCTAGTTTTCGTACCTAAAAAGTTTTAGGGAAACAGGTTGTCATGTTTACTGTGGTGTAAGTGCCCACAAGCTAATTAAAATAGCAGATGTGAAATCAATGTGTTTTCATGGCAATTTTCTCCTGAAATATTCCTTGAATGTTAGAAAAAATTATAAATATTATTTGAAGTTTAAATGAATTATTGTGATTTTTGCAATGTGACTGAGCTGCCAGACAAGGACGCAGAATTACATGGATTTCGTTTTACTTTTGTATGAAGTAAATGCACAGTACCTCCAAAACTGATTATGACTCTTATCTGAACCCTCACAGAGATACAGAGAAGTAGTATCTGGGTTGTATGGAAATGTCGATGCAATTGGGCTAAACTCTATTTGCTAAAAAAGTGTTTCCAGCAGTAAACTTATTCCTCATACCACTTCGTGGTTTTTCCAGATGGCAGGGATATAATAAAGTAAAACTAGGATGCGCTGACATTTGCAAAATGCTAAGACGTTAAAGTTTAGACCATTGTTTCCAAATGCTGAATTGAAGTTATGCAAAGAAATCTATACTCAGAATTATAAATATATGCTGAACAGTAACAACCTATTCAAACAGAAGACAATATTCACAAATATTTATTGCAGGAAGAGGGAGTCATCTTCATGGGCTTCCTTTAGAGTCAGTGGAAGATGAGCATCCACTGGTTTTGTTGTATGTTTTTCTTCATTAGACCAGAATTAGAAGAGGAAAGAAATGCTCTCATCCTTCAGTCTGCAGCCAATAAAAAGCATCTAAAAGAAATTGAGAAGAAAATTTTAGAAACTTTACATTCATCTGAAGGGAATATTCTGGAAGATGAGACTGCTATCAAGGTCTTGGATTCTGCTAAAATAACAGCTAATGAGATCACAAAAAAACAGCAGGTAAAGAATGTGTATGTGTGCTTTTCTTAACAATACATAGAAATTAAATGTTAAAATTTGCAGCTAGCAGAAGGACTCTGAATTAGATGCAGAGCGTAAGGAGGAAATTCTGTGCTTGTGAAATGTGAAAAAAAATAAAATTGGATTCAATCTAGCATCTTCACTGATTATTTATTCAGTCTTTAAAATGTTTTAAAGAATGTGTATCTGTCTATAATGACTGAGTGAAAAGTAGTAAATTCTGAAATTAAGGTAACATGTTCAGATAAAGAAAGGGACTACTTTTTTAAAACAACAAAATTATTCAGGGAGACATCAATAATCTGGGTATTAATTATTACATTAATAATATAGGTATGTAAGCACAGATTCTTTTGTTACACTTAATGCATAAAATACCAGCTGAAGTCAATGAGAGCTAAATAACATTGAGGAGAGAATAAAGACTTTTTTTTTTACATTTTTTTAATTACTATAGACTTAACAGAAATCAAATATTAGTGTTTTCTCTAAGCTGATGTTGGCCTTACTGCTATTTGTTAATGACTATCAAGTGTAATCTCAGAATTTGTCTGCTGGTCAAATTTTGAAAAACCTTTTTATATTCAAAGTATTGTTTTGTGTAAAGCTGATTTACAGTAGGATAGGTAGAGCTTAAATACATAACCAGTCTGAAATTAGTCATATTATTGTAGAGATAGGTTGATACTTTCGATGCTGAAAGATGCAGTAAACCTGCTATGCCTCTTTTGTTTTGACTATTGCATCCTGTAGTAGAGGTGAATAGATCAGGTTAAATAGATGAGGTAAATAGATCATGTTAGGGGCAAGAACTCATTTTACCTAGTGTAGTCATTACCTGCTGTGATTGTGCCTTCAGGAATATAAAAGTTGTCTTACTCTGCTGTTACAAACTGCTGTAGAGAACTATTTTTATAATGTTATTAAGTAGTAATATTTTTGTACAAAGAATATTGAAAGCTTTTCTTTATCCACTACTATTGATACATAGATTGCAGAGAAAACAGAATTTAAAATAGCTGAATCTCGAGAAGGCTATCGATCTGTTGCAAAGCATTCATCAGTGCTCTTCTTTAGTATCGCAGACTTGGCAAACATTGATCCCATGTACCAGTACTCCCTTAGTTGGTTTGTCAACCTCTTCATCAACTCTATTCATGATAGGTAAATACAGTCTTTCCAATGTAAAATAAGGTGTTTTCATTCTCTTCTTATGAACAGTTCTCTCCATTTTGAAACCATTTACCTCTTATCCCTCCTTAAATGCAGGCTTTTGAAACAAAATATGATCTGTTAATGAAGTAAATGCTCTTTTTAGTTACTGTTTGAGCAAATCATGAATTGTAAGCATGTGCTTTAATTAAATATGTTTAAGAACATGACTTACAGAACGGGTGAAGTCTAGTTCTGAACTAGGCTCCATTATGAACACTGAGTGCCACCACCTAACTGTGGCAAATTGATTTCAGCTCATTATTTTGCTTGGGACTTTTAAAAGAGCTGTAAAACATTAAGTGTAATTGAAATGTTGGGGAAATGGGCATCTAAGTCCCTTGTGGAGCATGTGGGTCTAATACCATTCCTCCACAACCTTAAATAGATTTAGATTTCTTAACTGATTGCCTCAGTTATTCAACTTGAAGTCTCAGTTTCTCACTTCTTTTCTTTTTAGTAACAAATCCAAAATTTTGGAGAAGCGACTTCGGTATCTAAATGACCACTTCACATACAATTTGTATTGCAATGTATGTCGTTCACTGTTTGAAAAGGACAAGCTGCTCTTCTCATTTTTGCTGTGTTGCAATCTTCTCATGTAAGCTTATTTTTGTGAAGTCTCTTAATAACAGAAACTAATGATTTTATTGTCATGGGAAAAGGTATTGATGAGATAGCATGTTCTTGTGCATATTGATAATAATTCCTCTGGAGTAAGGTCATGAATATTTTGGATTTTCTAATATTGGTAATATTTGCAAGTGAAAGAGTATGCGAGTGAATGTATCACTACTACTGGACACATTATAAAAAGTGTGTTCCTATGCTCATTTAAATCAATGGTTTTGTCAATGCTACATCTTTGACTCACTTTAAAGGACTTGGGTAGTGCTACATAGTATTCTTATGTCACGAACAATTGTTATTATTTAAGAAAAAGTTTTAGAAAGAAATCTAAGTCAGTAATGTGTCATCCCAACAACTTCTAGGCTTTTGTCTTTGTTTTTCATTTTATCTCTTCTTTCTCTTTTATGCTTTTGCATACATCATGAGATCTCAGTTGCAGTCTTCTTTCTTCCACCAGCTTTTTAGTTTCGTGTTCCTGTTTTTTTGTAATTTTGTGTAACTACATTGTGAAAGGAAAGATATGTTCAAAATTGCACAATCACAACCATAATGTGCATACTTAATTACACTGTACACATCTGTATATGGACCATTCTTCCTGGGCCAGTTTGTAAGGCTACTGTATTCCCAGAACCCATTATTTTCTATAAAGCCTTTAAAAATCAGAAATAATTGCACTTTTTAAAAATAAATAAGCAGATATATACCATTTGCCTCTTGAAACCCTTACTATAGTCTTAATCAGTCATTTTTACCATAGAGTTTTTTAACTACATAGAATACTGAAATCTGATCTCAGCTGTTACTGCAGAAGTATTACTAAATGGCAGTGAAGTGTAATTATTTTTAAAAAACTCTTTATATTATGCAGAATTGTATCTCAATAACTGAATATTATCCATCTTTTTTTTTAATATAGGGCTAAAAATGAAATAGAACATCAAGAGTTTATGTTCTTACTAACTGGGGGTGTGGGTCTCAAGAATAAGTACAAGAATCCAGATCCATCTTGGCTACCAGATAAGAGCTGGGATGAATTATGTCGTGCAAGTGAAATCTCAGCTTTGAAAGGACTGAGGTATAGTAAAATGTTAATGTGAATTAGCTTTAATTGTTTTTGACCAAAGCGTGTGTAACGTGCTGAAAGAAATGTTGCCTATTGGTTTTCCAAACCGGTGCCAGAATGCCAACATGGTAAAGCCAGCCCGTTTTTTCATCAATAGATTTGCTTCACCTATTTAAGTCAAACACTCAGATCGCTATTATAATATTGTTTAATTAAACTGTTTTTCTAAATTATTTGAGGCATTCCCTAAAGAAACTTTTCTTTTGGAATGTCTCCCTGGTAGAGAAACAGTGTTTCAAGGGTGTTAGTGGAGGCCAAAGGAAGTATATGTAACAAAATTCCACTGCAGTGTTGGCGGAGGAATTTTTCTGGTAAAATCTAATCTCCTGGAATCAGGAAAATTTCACCCTGGATTGAAATATAATTTAAGCCTATATTCTGGAACCAGCATGGCTGTCCAAGTCTTGCATACAAATAGCTGACAGAGCCTGAATATTTGGAGGATTTGGATCTGACTGTGGAAACACTGCTCTGTTAAAAGAAAGTGGAGCTGTTTTGTGTTTCTCCCCCTTAGGAGCTTTAGTAGCAATGTGGATGATCATCCAGCCTTTAAACAGTCTGAGAGTTATCCCATTGCAGAGGACATACTCTGCATGTTGCGTGAAGGAAAATCATTTTTCTTCTCTGGTTGAATTTCCTGGTAATTTTGTTCAGTTAAAGGGTAGAGTTTTCCTGAAATATGAGAGGCAGAAAATTCACCCAACACCTATGAAGGTCCAAGCAGTGCTAGCTGGAGGAATAGGCAGAACTTATTGTCAACTCGGAACCTTTCAGGTAGAGTCTTATATGTCTGAAGCGGCATGGTGGGAAAAGACGTTTCACTCTTCAGCATGGAGAAGCTCAACTGTAGGATTATTTGTTGATGTAAATATGGAGTGGCTTGTATGACAATACAATGTAATTGGCTTTTGATAAACATCGTAAAACAAACTCCAGGTATGTATGGTAATTGTAAGTGCTTTTTTTCTCTAGGAGTCACGTCTCTGAAAATACAGGCAAATGGCAAAAAATTTATGAAAGCAAAGAGCCACAAAGCTTTCCATTACCAGAACAATTGAATAATACATTAAATGAATTACAGAAGATGATAATTCTTCGGTGCTTAAGACCTGACAAGGTAAAATAATCTGTTATCAAGTGTTTGTAGTCTGTTCCATGTCTTGTGGCATCGTTTGCACTGCTTGTTAAAATAACTAATTTGTTCTTCATCATATTTTGTTAAGAAAATAAATTATACTCTTATTTTTCAATTGAGCAATACAAACACCACAAGCATCAGCTGAAAATTTTTGTCTGACGTGGTTTAGTGTATCTTTCAGAGTATGCTCTTTGTTCTAGTTTTGTTCAAGTGCTTGTCCATGTTTAGCTTGTTATGTACTCCAGAGCAGGGTATATTAACCCGAATAAATATACAGATTATCCAGTACCATATGCTTTCACACAAAGGGTTCCAAGGCAAAGAGTGATCAAATGTGTTTATTTGAACAGCCAAGCCAAACTTTTAACACATTCTGCCTTTGGTGCGCTTAGCGAATTGTATTGTATGTACTTTAGGAGCAATTGGTGTTAGGATGTGAAGTAGGTATTGCAATTGCTCCTTAGAATTAGTTGAAAATAATTACATTAATATTAACTAAGGGGGAATGTGCTGGTCCTCCATATCAGTTAAAGCCTGAATTAAAGTCTTAATATAATTTAATACTGTTTATATGAGAGAGGCTATTTCTTATTTTCTAAAAGCATTATTATTCCTCTTGTAAGGAAAGAAAAATGGGGGGGGGTGTCAACAAGAGGTGGAACCTTTGCTTCTGAAGCATTCTGCAAGAGTAGTCTCAAATCCATGCAAAGCAGAGAGGTGTCCATAGGCTCAGGAATTTAACTAATATATGGTACATGAAAGATGATGTTAAATATGTAGTTATGTTTAATTTAAGTTAATGGTTTATCTTTACTTTTTTTACCAGATTGGTCCAGCTATAACAACATTTGTAACTGATAAACTGGGGAAGAAATTTGTAGAGCCACCACCTTTTGATCTAACAAAAAGTTACTTAGATTCAAATTCTACGATCCCTTTAATATTTGTGCTATCTCCAGGAGCAGATCCCATGTCTAGTAAGTATACACAGAGAGAGAAAGCAAAAGCATAGTGCAGCTTTTCAGATTAGGGACCCAAATTTCCCCTTCAATACAGAATGAGGATTATTTTGTACTCTGTGCAAGTAGATTTAGGTGCATCATGTCACACTGGTAAAATTCTGTGCTCCCTAAAAATGGGAATGGTATTTTAAACTGAATGAATTTTATACTCTACATTAAAGCTATACCATCTTATTGTATGTACATTTTAACAAAATAGTAATAAACATTTTAAGCTATTTTTTTTCCTGACATAACTTCTTTTTAATGAAGAAATGCTAAAATCTTTTGCTTTCTGTTCAAGGCCTCCTGAAACTTGCAAATGACAGAGAGATGGTTGGAGAGAAGTTTCAGTCCATCTCATTAGGACAAGGACAAGGACCTATAGCTACAAAAATGATTCAAAAAGGAATGGAAGAAGGAACCTGGGTTTGTTTACAGAATTGTCATTTAGCTGTCTCCTGGATGCCAACACTGGAGAAAATATGTGAAGATTTTAACATTGAAAAATGTCATCCAGTCTTCAGACTTTGGCTTACTAGTTACCCTTCACCAAAGGTACACGCATTGCCAAATATTCAGTATTTGGGGAAAGGAAAAGTTGATTACATTTTTAGGAATTCATATCCCTGAATGAGCTGATAATACGGAACTTTCCTGAAATACAATGAGGCTGTTGAAGAGCTAATTTAATTAAGAAAGGATATTTTTAAAAAAATAATTGTAAATGCAGTAATACCAAGCTTTCTTTGTAATATTTTGATACTGCCATGTGTGATATTTTGTGTACTAGTGAATGGAACTGTGTATGGCCAGTGTATATAGTTAACCAGGTTTTTTGCTGTCACTGAGGTTTTGTTTCACATAAATTCAAAAATTTAATTTTGCATTTTATTTATAAGGTGTTGAATATCAAGAAAATATTTTAAAATATGGGTTAGTTGTTTACAGCAAGGTCTTACTTTCTTGATGCCTTTGAAAAATTTTTTTTAAAAGCCGTTGATGATTAAAATGTAATTTCTTACAGATAATTGTTTATATAACAAACACAGAGTAATAGTATCTTGTTATAACAATAGAGCATCTACTCCATGCTTTCTGAATGCAGTTTTGCTACTTTTTATTTCTAGTTTCCAGTAGCCATTCTGCAGAACGGAGTGAAGATGACAAATGAACCTCCTACTGGTCTCCGGTTAAACCTACTGCAGTCATTTCTTTCTGATCCTATTTCTGATCCTACATTCTTCTCTGGATGCCCTGAAAAGGAGCTGGTAATTTGCTTATCTCTTGATAGTTTTATTCTTTTTTTTTTTTTTTTTTGATATCCACAAATACACTGATTTCTGAATATTACAAACTGAAGTTTTTACTATGGTTGTAAATTTGGGTTTTGCAATGATAAAGATGATTAGCTGAGAATTACTCTGCCAGGTAATTTCATGTGGCAATATTTACAATGGTTTTTTAGGCTTTATTGAATTATGTACATATTACACACATTACATAATGTACATAAACTCTGTTAATTCATTAATAAGGCATACCCATCACTATTTAGGTGGTAAGCACTGAGAAGATCTTTTCTTGCTACCAGGGACCAGTACTGCGGTGTCCATATGTCTTACTGATAAGTGATGAACCATTTAGCTAATCATTACCTGTGAAGGAAGAGAAAAAACAGAGGGATTACTCAGAGGTATAGGAGTATGGTAATCAGTATACACAGGCATAAGTGGGTGCATCTAAGGATTTCTATTAAACAGTACATCTGTATTTTATGTTTTTCTAATGAGCCTTAAAAATAAATATCTGGTGCTCTTTGAATTCTTATGAAGTCAGCTGCCCTTTACATGGAAGAAGAGAAAAATCTTATATAATGGTACCTGAGGAAACTAACTAAATGTGCTTGCATATGTGGCAACTATGCACATATTTGTTCCCAAGTCAAGTAACCACAGCATACTTAATAGTTGCCTGTATTTGTCCCTAGACAGAGAGTGGTAATCAGATGGTGTGTTCTCTACATAAGTTACAGACTAGCAAGACCATATAGGCTAGTTAATAATTTTTTTTTGTTCTGTTTTTCTCAAAGGTATGGGAGAAACTGCTCTTTGGAGTTTGTTTTTTCCATGCTCTTGTTCAGGAGAGAAGAAAATTTGGGCCTCTTGGTTGGAATATACCCTATGGATTTAATGAATCAGACTTGCGAATCAGTATCAGACAGTTGCAGGTAAAATCATCTATTGCTGCTACCTTTTAACTCTGATCTTGTGAAGCATAGGAACAAGCTGATAATCAAATAGGAGCGGTACACTTAAGTTACATCAAATGTTCATAGACTTTCATTACTTCATTTCACTATAAAGGCAAGGAATATCAATCCTATTATAAATATTTTCAAAATTACAAATGAAATAAAATTAAAAATGATTCTTCATGACATTTAGATTCATATAGATGTATGGTATATAATGAGTATATATGAGTATAAGAAGAGTTAAAATTGTCATACAGAAGAGCTCTCTGTGCTTTAATAACACCATGTCAGTGACAGTCACCTATTATGGTGCTTTTTGTGGTTAGGAGGAGGATTTTTTTTTTTCCTACATATGTACTGTTAATTCAGCAGAGCCTCAGACTATTCTCCTTCCTTAAATTGAAATGCTGAACACTACTTGACCTTGAGTCTTCTGCAGGCCCTGTGTAGAAAAGTTAGGAGAGCCAAAACTGTGGATTACAGAAGTTGAGCCTGAACAGTTTGGAAGAGTTATCGAGAAGTCGATGAAAGAGATCAGAGGGTTCTGAAGGTTGGAAGAAAAGTTATGTGAAATGCACATTCCTTTGTGACACAGAAAAGCGTCCATGTAGAAAGTTACACTGGAAAAACTGTCCGCTTGTAAATAATTCAAGAATTGGATGACTTACAAATTTGGACATTCATAAGAGGCTTTTACTACTAATTCCTCTTTATTTTAAACAGTAATTTTACCTGAAAAAAATTTCAGAATTTGAATTTCCAACAGAGAAAACTGTAAACCACAGTTTTGCATGCATTATAGCTTCCAGCCCCTTAGTCTGTAGGTCACACTGTTGTTCTGTGGATATTTCAAGTCTCTAGAATTATTCATGTCTTCTGTTTCAGTTATTCATAAATGAATATAGTCATGTTCCTTTTGAAGCTGTGTCTTACCTAACTGGGGAGTGCAACTATGGAGGTCGAGTGACAGATGACTGGGACAGACGTTTACTGCTGACAATGCTGGATGACTTCTATAATCCAGACATAATTGAAAATCCTCATTACACTTTTTCTCCCAGTGGCAACTATTACGCTCCACCAAAAGGCACATATGAGGACTACATTGACTTTATTAAGGTAAAAAGTAGCAACAAGATTTTGAACAGTTACAATGATGATGTGCTAAAAAGGGCTTCTTTGTATTAAAAAGGTAGTTTTGCAGCGTGTTAAACTGGGTGCTTGGCTCCTTGCCTAACATCCTTGTATTGTCCTTGCTGTGATTTAGAATGTTTCTGAGAGGGAGAGGGAATCGGTAAGTAGACAGGAGGACCTAGCATAGATAATCAAGAATTCCTTGGAAATGGCTTTCTGTAAGTGAGGTGATGGCTCTACCACCAGTAATACTGTCTGCGAATACCTAGCCTTAAGGTACTTTTCCACCTTCAGTTGAAGTCAGTGATAGTTTTTCACTTGGCTTCTTAAAGAAGACTTGTATTTAATTCCTAGCATGCTGCTTTATCTCATGCAGATGTTTATTGTTTATTTTGTCTTAGAGTCTTCCCTTTAGTCAGCAACCAGAGATATTTGGTTTGCATGAAAATGTGGATATTTCAAAGGATCTTCAGCAAACGAAGACCCTCTTTGAATCTCTGCTTTTAACACAAGGAGGCGGCACCCAGGGAACTTCTGGAGGTGGTGACAGCACTCTTCATGAAATTGCAGATGATATTCTTAGCAAGGTATTGTATTATACCAATGACTCCAATTTATCTTTTTACAAAGCAGAAATTCTTTAACTGGAATCTTCAGTGTCAAACTGATTTTGTGTTGGAGAATAAACCTACTGGGAGGAATTTAGTGCAATATGAAAGTAAGAACTTGTGTGGCTGTAACAGACCACAGCTGTATTTCAGTGAAAGAAGTTGTATTAAATAGGTAAAAGATAGGAGACAGAGAGAGAAAACAGAGCAAACACAACTTGGAAGAACAATTGATTCATTCATGTGAATAAGTTTTAAATTAATAAAATTGAAACATGAATAAGTTTTCATGGTATGAAAAATTCTAGGTGGTTTTTAAAAGATAACATCACTTAAAAAAACCCATAATTTTTATTTTGATTAAACCACTAAATACTGTATTGATGAGATACTCATCAGAAAGTTTAATGGTGTCTTTTACGTGTGCAGATGTGAAAATCTGCAGAGTTTAATATAATACCAATGCATAATGATATATGGAATGATTTCCAAATATGTTGTCATCTACAGCTTCCAAATGATTTTGACATTGAAGGTTGCCTAAGTAAATATCCTGTGAAATATGAAGAAAGTATGAACACTGTGTTGGTGCAAGAAATGGAAAGATTTAACAAGTAAGTGTGTTATATTTCATTAAATGTAACTCAAATCATTCAATTTGCAGAAAAAGTTTTCATGCAAGTCATACACTGTGAACTCAGTTCTGTGGAATATTTTATTTATTTATTTTGTTCCCTTCTAATTGCCTGCAGTGTTACCTGCAGTCCAAGCACTATTACTCCTTGTGGAAAATCAGAGTGTAGGATAGATGTCAGGATAAATATCTAGGGGCAAACCAAAAGAGAAAAATACATGATAGAAGAAGGGAGTCTGAGAAAGCACTTGGAAAAGAGAATATGAACAGTATTTTTATGTCCCCCCCTTTTTTTTTACTTGACTTTCTTTATCTTCAATTTTTCTTCTCCATATTTCTGACCTATAGGGTAAAGGGGTTAGAAACTGTAATACACACACAGTTCTAATTTATGAAACATAGCTGGAAATATTTCTGCTTATTTCTTTATTGTCTCACATGCTTCTGTTCTAAATTTTTCCTTTTTTTTCCCCTTTCTGGATGCCTGTCTTCTTATACCTTATTTTCACATTTATTCTCCTAGGATTACAAACCTATAATACCTTTAATTTTCAATTTGGGTCCCCAGTCTCTCTTTTGACTTTGTTTCCTAATTTTCTTTTTTATCTTTGCCAGCTCCTCCAATCTTTCTTCCCATTTTTCTCTGTCCTCCTTCTTTTCTATTTGTCTCTTCATGTGTCCCAGTTCATCTTCTCCCAAACTTTGAGTAATGCTCTCTGGCCTTTGATCTCCAAGTTTTCCTTTGTTGCAGACCCTACCCATCTTTTCTTTTGTAATCTAAACCTTTTTCCTTCATCTAGTATATGGGGATAGTATACATTTGTAGTATACATAGTATACATCTAGTATACATTTGGAGTTCCAATTTTATCCTCTTACCAAACAATACAGAGTGTATCAAAGATAACAAAATAATTTAAGCTATTCCTAGACTCAAATAAATCTGCACAAATGCACAAATCCACGACTTTATAGATATGGCTAATTATGCAGTTACATAGCAGCTATACAGGTTCTATAGTTGATTCCATAATTCTGTTTTTAATTTCTCTCCAGTGAGGATGTTGTGTTTTATGAATCATGCAAAATGCGTGAAAACTCTGTTTTATATTTTAATTCTAGTTTAATCCGAACTATTCGTATTACGCTAATTAACCTGAAGAAAGCCATTAAAGGACTGGTTGTTATGGATGCTGAACTGGAGGCTCTGTGTGGCAGTCTGCTTATTGGAAAAGTTCCTGAGAAATGGGCTAAGCGTTCATACCCAAGTCTAAAACCATTAGGGAGCTATATTCTAGATTTTCTAGAAAGGCTGAAATTTTTACAGGTAATTTACAAGAGGCAGTACTATCAATTATTAATCTACTTCTTCATATTATTTGTCCGTTATGTTAAAGAAGTATTGGGAAAGAAGTGATAGATTTTGCCTAGATTTTTCTGAGTACAGTTATGTAAAAAATAGTCAAACAACATGGGATTTGTCTCTTTTTGATTACTGAATGTGTTGTTTTCCTCTTTCCAGGATTGGTATGAATTAGGGAAGCCCACGGTTTTTTGGCTGTCGGGATTCTATTTTACCCAAGCCTTCTTAACTGGAGCAATGCAAAACTATGCTAGGAAGCACAGGATTCCTATTGACCTTCTGGGATATGAATTTCAGGTAGAGATAACTTATAAATCCATATGTTATTAATCTGAGTCCTGATGTTGCAGTGAGATGTAGTAAGTAAACCCTGACTGGAAGGTTCATTTTACAACTAACTCACTGCAATTTGAAGACACACATTTAATTCTTTGGCAATGTAGGCATGTTAAATAACATCCATAAAAGAGATATGTTAAAACGAGTTCTATCACTGGACCTGGACCTCCACTCAAGAAAACAGCCTATAGAGTACATATTTGTCTGTGTGATTAAAGCCTTATTTTATAACCTACAATAAAGGTAATTAACAAACCCACAGAAATATGCTATCTTTATAGTTTTGTATAAAAATAGTACTGAAAGGAAGGTATTACTGTATTATTCTCATTTTGGATTATCTTCTGAAAATTGACTATTGGCATAATACCTCAAAAAACAAACATTATGAACGTTTAATAACATAGAACACTTACTTCTTGTAGGTTATTCCTCAGGATACTGCTGATACTGCACCAGAAGATGGTGTTTATATCCATGGATTATTTTTAGACGGAGCTCGCTGGGATAGGACCAAGTCAGTAACAAAGTGTTTTACTATGGTTCTGAAAACTTTCTTAGGTGCTCAAACAAGATTTGTTTGAATGTTTTAAGTGATTCTTTTCAAATTATTGAAATAACACGCCAAATGAAATACTCTTTCATGCATGGAAAATGGGGAAGAAAAAAACCAAAAACCCAAGCAAGTAACAACCAAAAAACACACACCAAACCCCTCTTCCGTTTAACACCAAGCCACAAATAATTACTTCATTGCTTTCTTTCACCAGGGGAATGTTGGCTGAGCAGTATCCCAAATTGCTCTTTGATATGATGCCAATCATTTGGATAAAGCCAAGTGAGTATAATTTCTTTAAGTGTGATCTATTCAACAAGAAATTGCATCAGTGAATTCCTTTTTTACATAAGATCAATGCTTCTACCTTCACCAAAGTAGCCAAATGTGCACAGAATTCATGTGCATCTGCATCTCTTACATTAAAATTGGGCCTGCTAGCTTGACTCAGTCTCATCTCATCTGAGCAATAGGACTGTCCCTCTCCCCACATATGTTTATAATTGTGGATTAGACAAAAGGACTAGTTAAATGATTTTTTTTATAAATATGTTTAGGTGCTGCCCAGTCTTTTTTTTCAACCAAAAGTTAATTTGGGTAGGAAAGCACATGGTGCTTGAATTCCTGGCTCTACTCAAGTTGAGGACAACTTTTGATTGACATAGAAGACACTTGGTATTTTACCTCACATAATTTAGCAAGGTTTGCTCAGGTTATTTTTAGCTGCTATGCTAGTTGTCTGTCATATTGGTAAGATATTTTCTGTAACTCTTGTTTTCTTTGATCAGGAGCAGTAAACCCCTGTTTTTATTTATTCACTTAAGCAGCAACTTAGATGCTAATAGGCTGTCTTACAAAGTTTCCATTTTTTATGCCTGTCCTTTCTCTTGAGGTTGGATGAACCTGTTCAGACATGCATGATTTTAGACTTTGCCCAAGTTGCATGTAAGCAGTCTAGGCATACAAAGAGTTCCTGCAGAGTTGTGTCCTTGGATCTCAGGTGACTTGAATTGAGGTTAGGTTCTGTGGCTGCTGGACCAGAATTCTTGTGGAGCTGTTCAAATCTCATGTATAAACTATGCTTTATTTTAATTTGTCTTTGAATGATTATAAAGCTGGTAGAATCACAGAAAGGTATTGAGTCCTGAAAACAAATTGTAGTTAACTTAGTTGGGTTTAAAAACAAGATGCCCAAGATGACACAAAAAAGGCCAGATGATTTTATTATGTTACTCACTTGCATTTTTATTTAGCTTTAAAGATGTTACTGTAAATACATACTTACTTTGTATGTAGATTCTGTCAATAGATCTGCTGAATGTAATATATTATTTTGGGTTTTTTTTGAAGCTGCAAAATCGGACATGAAGAAATCTAATGCATATGTGTGCCCACTCTACAAGACAAGCGAGCGTAAAGGGATCTTATCTACTACTGGGCATTCTACTAACTTCGTCATTGCTTTGACGCTTAACACAGATAAACCAGTTCAACACTGGATCAAGCGAGGTGTTGCATTGCTCTGCCAGCTGGATGACTAACTTTGGACAGTTCAGATACAGACTTCACAGGATCCCATTCTTTTTGTTGGCTTACAGAGGAAGTGGAACATACTGTGTAAAAGAAATATCTCAGCTTTTTTACATTAAAAGAGGGCATGCAAATATTTTCTGATCCTCAATATTTTGTCTTAAATTAAATAAGTATATACTATTATTAGCATTTTACAATCTATAAAAGGTACAGCTAGGGTTTTAGCCTTTGGTAATATTATTAATGTATAAACATCAATTTTATGCATTAGTCAAATAACAAAAAGTATATCTTAATGGAAAATTAAAATAGTCTGCACTTTCTGCGAGAAACATTACAGCTAATGAACTTGAAGCATTAAGAATGCTGAATCGTGTGAGTGAAAAGCTGGTAGGTAGTAGTAGGTTTTGGGCTTTCAGTCTGGATTTATATATAGCCTATGCTCTGTCATAACAACAGCGAAGACTGCAGATGAGAAATCATTTAACTATCTATAGTAGGTACTTCTGATGCCTGTCTTCCTCAGCAAATTCATCTTTTCAGGATTTAATTTGGCTAGTCTGATTTTTGTAAGTTGTTTTGTTTTTTTTTCAAATAGTTTCCATGAAGAATAAATGATAAAATCTCCCTTATGACCACCTGCCATGAAATGTTATCTGTTTCCCTATTGCTCCAGAGGGGCAGTCTAGTTTCAGTTACTTCACTTGATTCTGCACTTTTGTTTTCTTAAAAAAAAAAAAAAATTCTCAAGCATTCTTCCTAGATTTCCTCTAGCAAAGAACTATTTCTACCTTGCATTCAGACAGCCATCATAATTTCTAAGGATCCCTCTATAAAATACAATAGGAATAAATGAAGAACATAAAAGTCTCACTCTATCCTACCTTCACTGTTATACCTAGGTGTCTGTGTCCTTCATTTCCTTGCTTTTTGTGTGTTACACCAGCGTAAGTTTTCAGCAATGGTCTATCTTCCTGAAACTGTGCTTTTGCCTTTAAAGACTCTGAATGTTTCTCTTTTGTTTGCTTTCCTTAGTCACAATTTGTATATTAATAGAAATAGAAGTCAGAAACACATAGTAATTTTTAATAGAGTTTTGCTTGATTTTATTTGCTTGTTTATGTTTACTTTTATTTGGTTTAGGTTTTCTTTTTACACTGTCTTACTCTTTTAAGTGAGCTCCTAACAGTATCTTTACTTCCTTAGGAAAACACTAAAGAATTTTCTTTCCATAATGTAATAGTTACTACTTATAGTTCTCAAATTCTCATTCCAGAAAGCTTTAACGAGTATTTTTACAAAGAAACTGAACTTTTAGTTCCTTCTTTTGCTGACACCATTTGTTAGGTCAGATTATTAAACATAACTAACCTATATGAAAGAAACATGGAGAAAGTCCCAGAGTATCTTATGATGAGGTATTTATAGTGAGCTATTAATGGACGTAGGCTCTACTGAGATCATTTTCAATCCTGAAAATATCACTTTCAACTTAATAATCACTTCTTCAAAGTGTGAGGTCTTCTCTCTCTCAGAAGGTGAGTAAAACAGTATTTTTTTCTCAATTCATAGGAAAATTAGTGGCCTTTTTACAAGAAAGGAATAGTCTAGATTTAAAATATTTACTCATTGTACTATAGGAATAATCAAATATTAACAGTTATTTGTCTGTATATTTTGTTAACATATTTCTCTTTTTTGCTACATGTGCAATTACAGAGCAAGGCCTTGCAATCACACATTAGGTGGATTGAGTAACAAATTAAATGATGCAGGTTTGCCATGAATTACTGCTGCTCAACTTTAGGATGTTTCTAGAATTATTCCAAACTTTGTAAGTGGCATGTTGACAGCTTCCTTCATTTTGCTGTGCTCATTCATTTTGCTAATTTATTTATTTGCTTTCAGTTATTAATTTTATTTTACTTTACCCTGTATTTTTGGTTGGTATCTTCAGGCCAACTTGCTTGAAAGAACAAAGTGGAAGTTTTGATAAGGTAAAACAGAGGAGAGGTTTGAGCCTAACAGAACATCTGTGATTTTAATCTGTAATAACACGTAGCTGAATATACAAAAGAACAGTGTGACTGCTTATGCATATAACAGTGTACATCTACATACGTTATACTATTTAATGATGGATTTGATCATTAATATTTTTTTATTATTTCTTCTTAAATTTTAACATTTAGACTTAACAAATAATATCAATGGGATTTATTTCTATGGTTTGGCAAACTTCTTTTTTTAAACTAATGCAATTCTTAAGTTTTTTTTTTTTTAATTAACTCCATTATGGTTACACCAGTGTTTTTTTATTTCTGCCTCTATTTGGATATATATTGTTGGAGTATTTTATGTATATATCCCTTCCAAGTATTAGAAAAAAATAGGCATGCATTAATGAAAGATGAAGAATTGCAAGTTTATCTGTTCTAAACGGCTGTAGATTATGTACATAAGGTGGTAAAGTTGGTCTTTTTTCAAGCATATTGTTTCAGTTGGAAGGCTGATGCACATAATAGCACAAATGTAGTATACTTCCCTGATTACAAGGTACGGCCCTAATGACATCTATGTTGAAACAGCTTGAACAAAAAGTATTAATTCATGTCCTTCACTTGCCCTTCACTTCCAGGCCTTCTGTGAACAAACTGAAAAAACATCGCAAGTCTTACTGCACATCTGTTTTCCTACTAAGGAAACATTAGAGCACAATTGTGATGATACTTGAGTGTCTAAAAAACTTAAGAGGGAATGACTATTTATCTGAAAACTTTTTTACTTATTTTTGTTGCTTTCTAGTAAGTAATGCCAGAACAAGTAGCTATTCTGTATGTTCAGTCTGAGGAATAGAGATAAAATCTATCGCATGATATTGGAATAGAAAGCCTTTACTCTGTTCTAAACAGAATAACTCTTTGCAGCACAAACTTAAAATACTTGGGAGAAGGCTGGAGCTTGAGATGGAGAAGTTCCAACCCATTTATTTTAAACTATGTTTCATTTCTCTTGATACTTAAACAGCAATTGTTATTTCTGTTATTCCAGTTTTAACCTGAAGATTTAACATCTGCTTCCAATTAAACATATATGTTCGATGATGATTCTGATGATGAACTCCCTACCCAACAAGCTATTCAGGAAAGCTTACAAGATAGACATAAAATTGAAACAAGTGGCAGTGCAACAGAGGATGAAAGGTATGAAGTTATTACTTCTATTTTAGGTGTTTTCTGGCATTATTTTAAGCAAGTAGTAACCTTATTTTTCCTTTGTGACTCCATGTGTTGTTGCTCTGACCTTGTCTCATGGTTACTGGAAACCACTGGTAGCTTACTTGGTCTGAGTTCTCCCTAAAAAAGCATACCTATTTCCTTGAAAACAGGGAATGTATGAAACTTTCAGGTGATGTTTTATATCAATATCTAAATGAGTATAAGGCTTTATGAAGAAGAGAAGTAAGCGATGTAAAAATAGATCTGTATGGTTGCTTTTCCTCATTTTAGTACTTAATTGTTGGCCTTTGTGTGAAAAATCCAATATTTACAGCAGCAGGAGAAGACCAACAAAAAAGTGTTTTAATGTCTTAAACACTGACAAAACCTATGTAACTTAAAGAAATCTAACATGTATTCTAGACTGGAGTATTTAAATTAAGGTACAATTATATCCTGAACTTCACATTAATTTTTACTTCTCATTTTATTTTTGTTCTGTTTGTGCAGTTTCCAGTATATTGCAAGTAAAGAACATGGAAAGATAATTGCAGCAATTCGGACAGTTAAGTACAAATACACTGCCCTAAGCCTATACCCCTAGGAGTGACTTGGGTATTGCATTATTGAGCCATGCCTACATTGTAGGTGTTTGATCACGTGATTTAAGTGCAGTTTTTCTTTATATAGTCTTGAGACAAGTAAGGCAACTAAAAATGCAACACCCAAAAGCTAACTTATTACATAGGAACGTGGTAATGGGATGGGTTAAATGTCACTCCTCTCAGATTACAGTGCTTCATCCCCTGGAATTAGGGGACAATGCCAGGTCTTTCTTGTAAAATAAACAACAGGATGGCAAGGCCCCCAGTCACTTAATGCTTCCTAAAACAATTTAATTTTGTGAGATATCCAGATTAAAATCCCCTCTCTACCTGAAGAGTGTTCCAGAATTGTTCTTAACTGCCAAAATTTAGTGTATTCCTATATGAGATGCTTTTAGTCTGCTTTTCTGAAACTTCTACTTTTTGTGGTATAATCAATTTATATAGAGTCACAGAGATAAGTAAACAATGAGCATAAGTAGTGCAGTTGTGAGGACAATTGCCTGGCAGTGGGAAACTTTCAGTCCAGTCTTAATACATGCCATCATAAGTGGTTGTAGAGACACTTAGTGGAGTAGGAATCAAGAAACCCAGTCTTTTCTGGAAAAGCAGATGCTGTTCTATGTTCCATACACTAAGAAGAATGTGCCTAAACTCTAGTTACACTTGCTTTCTGGCCTTATGAATATATAATCCTTCCGCACGTAGGAGAACGTCAGCAGCAGAGACTGAGAGCTGTCTGTCCCCTCACCCTATAGTTGCAGGTAACAGGAGGGCAGACTGCCTTCTTCCAGGAATGATGGAATAACAAACATGAGTGGAAACGAGGCCTCTAATTAAACAGGCTTTGCAGCCAAGAAAGTTTTGCTGTTCTTTGATGAGCTATAAAATTGAAAACATAATCATCTGTGTTCATTAAAGTTCCAGTAAGAATGTTAGTAAAAACAGGAATAACGAGATAGGTCTCATCCTATTAAATCAGCTTCATTTCACTTGTGCCAACCTAAATATTTTTTACAGTTTCACTAGGACTTTTTTTTTACTGTTTACTTTATACATTAAACTTCCATGCACTATTGCTCATAAGAGAATTATATTTGAAGTATATTAGTCATATTAATTATAAGTTTTTTTCAATGTATAATTCAAAATTCTTTGTGAGTCAATATCAATCATTGATTGTTCCATTCATGTAAACCACCCTCTGAGAAAAAAATGTTTTGACAAAGCAAGTTGTTTATTATGGCACTCAGTAGTTGCCTGAATTCTGTTTTATGATATTAATGGGATATGTGTCTGTCTTAAAATATCACAGGCCAAGAAGAGGCCTTGATGAAGTTGGTGAGGCACAGTTCTGCTTTTGAAGAAGCAGATCAACAAGGCTGGCTTCCTGTGCATGAAGCTGCAGCACAGATAAATACGAACATCCTTGAAATAACTTTGAAAGGTACGGAGTCCTTGTGGTTTTCCACCAAAAAGTTTTACAGAGTGAGGTCTGATGAATGATCCAGCTTCAAATGTGTTCTGCTTTTCTGTATTTCAGCCTCCCGTGCCATTACATGGGAACAGACCACTCTAAAAGGGGAAACACCTCTCTTGGTGGCAGTAAGAAATTGCTTTGTAGACAATGTCCGTTTTCTCCTGCTCAATGGCTGCAATCCCAATGTTAAGAATGAAGAGGGAGATTCTCCTTTATTTATAGGTGAGTACCTTATTTAGGGGTGGAGAGGTGAGGGAATGAGGTGAGGTTATAGTTACACATTCAATTTGACATATCTGACTTCAAATCGATATCTAAAGTATTTTGCTATAAGGAGCAAAAAATGTTAATTTCAGTGTTGAATGTGTCCATCCCTGTCTGTTTTTCTTAGATATCAAGGCTTTAAATGAGCTGGCAATTCCAAGTGAGGGACTGTCACCACAAAGTTCTTAATATTATTTATTAATTAAAAGTATTATCCTTATTGGTCTACTGAAGTACGGGAAACAGAACTAGGAGAAGCTAAAAATCTTTCTCCAAAGTCTGATCCAATGAAGGGAGCTCCAGGTGCCTGCCATTTTCCATCCCTCAGTTGCAGAGTTTGAGGTTCAGGCTGAACATCCATCTTTTTCCTCAAAGAATGAAATAGCTTTCTCCTTGAAGTGCCAGAGTGTCTTCCTCTGCTTTCCTTGGCATCAATTATTCAGCGGTGCCAGATAACCAGGTGGTTCTTCTATCACTGTTCTTCATGTCTCCAGACATAAACCAGTCTCATATTCTCTGCTTACATGTTATCTCTTTCATTGCATCAGCTTGTCTTTCTCTAAAACCCATGGTAATTGGTTTTGATTTTGAAAAATTACAGCAAACTGGCATGATTTTATCTGTGTTATGTAGAGCATAAAACAGTGTTTGTCCCTATTCAGACATTGTTGGAAGTAATCCAAGTATGACAAGCAAAGAAGCTACCCAGGCCTAAATTCTTGGTTCACTTTTCTTTGAATTTTTTTGTTTGAAGAAGGTCCCATACCTAGTATCACTCTTAGTGTGAATGCCATTTTAATTTGATCATACACAAGAGCTGTAATTCTTAATTTTTAAAGAGCTAGTTCTAATATTTTTGCCAAGACATTTTTAAAAAATGTTCTATGTTAATTTAATTTGCTGCCCCCAACTTGGACTATGATGCTATTATTATTACAGAGTTCTAGCCAAAACAAGGAAAGCGTGTTCTCATTATCTGAGTCCTAACGGAGCACTGTAAGTTTTTTGGATGAACCTGTAAGTTTTTCCATATTGGAAGGGTGTTTTTTTCAAAACGATTGTTAAAGGAAGAAGAAAAAGCCTACAGCCTATGACCCGAATCCATCCTTTTGAAAGGCCTAAAGCTTCTAGTCAGGGCCACCTGCTCAGAAAAGATGCAGAGAACTCCTAGATGCTTTTGAAGTGCACTGTATTAAAATGCACCATTCCCCTTAAGAAGGGGATGTGTGAGATTTATCTAAAGCAGCCGTGTAGGTTACAGAGAATGGGACACCACAGATTACAGTATGCTGTCAGTGGTATTTCAAGCAGCTGTGGCACTTGAAGCTTCTCTGCCTAATCTGTCTTGGTGAAGGGCACTCTCTGTTCTGCCCCGCACAGCCCGGAAGATCAAAGAGAGAAGGAGGGAAAGGTATTGCCTATTCATTCCATTTACTAGAGTCAATGCTGATTGCTCTTTGAGATCAGGCTTATTAAACTAAGAAGTTTTATGGCACAGTCATTTTAAACTTTGTTTCATATTATGGTAACTGCTTGTGGAGATTAAATAGAGCTCTCTGAGCAGACCAGCTCCTGACTGCACCAAGTCCCTGTATATGATCTCCATCTGGTGGCAAGGAAAGTTGCATTCTGTTGCATTACCAAAAGCAACAGAGGATTACAGAGAGAAAGAAAGATTATCATAAAATTATTAATTTGTATAGTTAATGTTATCCTGGAAACAAAGAACAGACTTGTTGATAAGTTAAACCTTTCAGTGTAGCGTGACATTTTCCAGTGTATAAATAGCACTGCCAGGATCAGTTTGAGCTTTCCTGGGCTGCCACATAATAGAAGCCATAGTGCCTAGAATAATGTTGAATAACATTCTGGCTCATACTTCACTTATTGTCTTACAGCAATTAAACACAATTCGTATGAGATTGCCTCCTTGTTGATAAGTTCTGGTGCAAAAGTGAATTTGCGGTGTGTCCACAAGAGGACTGCTCTACATGAGGCAGCCAGGCTAGGCAGGAAGGATCTGGTGAAGCTTCTCCTTCATTCCGGAGCAGATCCTGATCCTCGCAGTGGATATGGGCTCACACCTCTAGCGCTGGCTGCTCAGATTGGACATACAGAAATTATGGAACTCTTACTGCAAAAAGGTGAGCTTTTATTATATGGGATGTTATAGGAAGAGAAGGCTCGGGGTAGGGGTCTGTCTTGCCAGTGTTATAAATATCTGATGGGATGGTGTAAAGAAGGCAGAGCCAGATTCTTCTCAGCAGTGCCCAATAACAGGAAAAGAGGCAATGGGTGCCAACTGAAACCTAGCGAATTCTGTCTGAACATAAGAAAACACTTTTTTCTGTGACGGTGGTTGACCATTGGAGTGGGTCACTCAGAGAACCTGTGGAGTCTCCATCCTTGGAGATACTAAAAACCTGACTGAACTTTGTCCTGGGCAACCTGCTGTAGCTGACCTTGCTTGAGCACAGGGTTGGACTGGATGATCTCCAGAGGTCCTTTCCAACCTCAGCTATTCTGTGGTTCTGATTTACAACTCAGTAGATTGATTTAGTAACTTAAAACAGCAGTGGCATTGCTCAAGTAAGCCATGTGTGTTAGTACTGAAATGTTTAAAGCCCAAAGGGGACAAAGTGAATCCTCTTTCCAACAGAGAAAATTTTTCCTAAATGCAAAGGCAAAAAATTGTGCTTAGCACAATAGCCAGTAAAACTTTGCATTACTGATGTGAAAGGAAATGAATTCTTACCATGTTACTGAGCATACAGCTTGTAGCGTTAACAAATCTGCACATATGCAAAATATATTTTTAGAGATTACTTACTTTTAGCAAGCTGTAGTAGTCATCAGTGAATTCTTTGCCAAATTGCAAGCAAATCTGACACATTGCAGGAGATATTTTGTTTGCATTTTTGGATGGCATCTTAATTTGAAGAATTTGACTCCCAAATCACATGAGTCGAGGTCTGTCTAAAGAATTCCTAGTATCTAAATTTAATGTTGTAAGATATATATGTGTGAGTGTACTCATACACACACACAACCCCCCTTATATATTCTCTCTAAAGTATTTAGCCTATTTACACACATTTTTATTAGTCTTCTGACAGTTCTGTCCATCTGGATTAAAACTGGTTATTGTAAGATATGCCTTCAGAAATAGCAGAAGTAACTTTCCTTACTAAATAAAATTCAATGCTGTCTGCACCAAGAGGATTGTTGCGATGTAATTAAGTAAGGGCCTGATAAAGACTACGCTTTCATATTATTCAAATAATGTGTCAGTGTTTGACACCTGGTTCTCTCATAGTTACAGTTATATCTGTCTGGTCTTTGTAAAGTAGAGGAACCGAAATGTGTTGTATGTAAGCCAAAACCCAATTATATGTATGAATAAAAACCAAACCCCTCACTTGCCCAGTTCTAGCATCCAGTCTTACTGTGTGGTTGTGTCCAAAGCAATTTGGACCTACTTGTTCCCAGGATCAAGGATCCAACATGAAGGTTTATCCCCATAGTGGTTTTAGTTGGTGAAGAATGGTATCCACAATACCATGTCGCTGGAGGGTTGGAGATATTAATTACCGCTGAATATTTACAGTGACTACTGTGAAAATCTGTGATGCTTCTTTCCAGGTGCGGATGTTCTTTCACAGGCAATGGATTGTGCTTCTGTATTATTTGAAGCAGCAGGGGGAGGAAATCCAGATTCTCTGAGTCTTTTACTGGAATATGGGGCTGATGCCAATGTACCAAAGCACTCTGGTCATTTGCCAATACACAGAGCTGCATATAGAGGGCACTTTCTGTGAGTTAATATACTTAAAAATGAAGTAATGGTGACACCAGAAATACTAATTCTGCTAATTCTACCTTATTCAAAGCAGGCAGCATATCTGTAGTTTTGTAGAAGGAATTCTTTTGGACCATGTAAATATGAGTTTTCTGTGTCTGAATGTAAGAGACCGGTCAGGATAAAATCCTCATCACTTTAGGATGACCATACTGATTCCTACAGCATTTCCCCACTTGTCACAAACACTAACTTGTCCGGTCTGCTGTTGAGGTTCCCAGGACATCCTCACTCTCTTTGGGTGTGCCTCATCTCCGCCCTATCGCAGGAAAGTAAACATTCTGAATAATCAGAGAGACCTGTGGGGCAAGAGCTATCCCTATTTTAAAGGCAGGAAGGTCACTGGAAGATATTTATGCTAAAATCACAACCAATAAGTGAGAAACAACTCTTCCAATACTAGGAATGTTGCATTGTGGTTAAGAATCTGAGAATTCTTCATTCGTATGTTAATATGTCATATATATATATTTTAAATTATATTTAAACTTAAAGGTATTGTATGTATTATATATATTCATAGTACAATATATTCTATTCTATTAATTCCCTAATTACTATAGGTTAAGCAATAACACGGTGCTCTTGACATTTGGGAAGATTTTCTATTAAGAAATCATTATTCCTCTAGCAAGGAATGCGGTTCATCAATGATAGTAAAATAGAATGGTGTTTTATGTGTAGTAGGTGTAAAGTCAGTATCCATTGCTGACTTAACAAATTAATTGTTAGCAATTGAAGTCAGTGCAGAGGTACAGCATGTCACGGTACTGACTGGGTAGATTAAGACAATTGTATACAGTCAGGGTGAATTCTGAAACCCAGCAACAGAGAGAGATTCAAAGATTGAGCTTGGTGAACCAGTATGTTTAAGACTCTGAGATTCTTCTTTTTTTTAATTCTTCAGAGCCCTAAAAAATTTAGTTCCTGTTACTAATTTTGATGCCATTAAAGAAAGTGGGATAAGTCCAGTTCACTCAGCAGCAGCAGGAGCACATCCTCAGTGCCTTGAGTTTCTCCTCAAATCTGGGTTTGATGCCAATTTCATGTTGGATCAAAGAGTTCGCAAAGGCTACGATGACCACCGGAAATCAGCATTGTACTTCGCTGTTTCCAATGGGGATATTTGCTCAACACAGTTGCTGTTGAACGCTGGAGCCCTGCCAAACCAAGATCCCATCAACTGTCTCCAAATCGCCTTGAGAATGGGCAACTACGAGTTAATGAATCTGCTGCTCCGACATGGGGCTAATGTAAATTACTTCTGCAGAGTGAATACGACACATTTTCCATCAGCTCTACAGTATGCTCTGAAAGATGAAGTCATGCTAAGAATGTTGATGAACTATGGGTATGATGTGCACCGCTGCTTTGATTGCCCTCAGGGAAACAGTTCACATTCGCAGTATGTGACTGATGGATGGACTTCTACTGTTATCAAAGATACAATGGTAAGTATACCAGATGGCTTCATATGTTGTTTTATTGCCAGTATCCTTCCTAAAACTAAATGCAGATGTACTTAATGCAGTGTCAGAAAAGGAAGTTGTGAAACTGTAAGACAGTTTACACATAAAGGTAGGAATAGACAAGGCTTTAAAAATAAATAGATGTTGCCATGAGACCTGGTTCATGACAGCAAATTATCATAAGCAATATTTTTGAATTGTGCAAACATAGCTAACGATAGCCTAATGATCAGTACAGAATTGGCTCTCCAGGGCAGTCTTGTCCATGCTATGAAAGCAGGGACTTGCAGGCTGGCTCGCTGGGCTGTCCTGTGTCGTAACACTAATACGGGAAGGCTGCTGTAAGGACCCCTGGAGCTGGAGTGATAAGCCCTGAGGAGAATTTAACAAACCTGGATCAGCCTGTGTTCCTAGAGACACCCATCAGTGTCATTGTTTTGCAGTTTGTAAAGTCCACTTGAACCTAAGGAACCCTTCTTTACCCTGAGGGTAAGGGGTGTGCCATGCACTGGGCTGGGACACAAGTCTGAATTCCATTTAGGAGTGGTAGCACTTCTTTCTAAGCACTTCATTACCAAGTATACAGCTGCTTAAGTGCGTTTTTGGATCTAGTACAAAACAACCGTCTCTCAGATTCTCATATTCTACTGGTGAGGCTTAATGCAAGCCGTGACTACCTCTGAGGCTCCCCTGACTGACAGAACACTCATCTTCCTGGCATTCTGCTGAAGTTACTTAATTGCTCTTGTCCTGCAGAGGCAGAAGTAATTTACAGGAGCATTGACTACTACCCTGTTAAACATTCTGTTTCTGTCAGTTCTGTGAAGTGATAACCTTGTCATGGTTGAAGCATCTGTCTGGGAAAGTAGTGCGAGTAATGTTAGATTACGTCGATCACGTCAGTATCTGCTGGAAGCTAGAAGCAGTTCTCAAAGAACAGGAACTCTGGCCAGACATCAATTCCATTTTAAGTAAGTATCTGATGTTTACATTTGAAATTACAAACAAGCTGTTTTGGGATTGGGCCTTTTTTATTGGTAGTATTCTAGTTTTCATTCTCTTTACTTCAGACTGGTGCTTTTCTTGACCCTTATTAAGCCAAAAGTTATGTTTTGACAGTAAGAGACCCCTTAAAAATCAGTCTATGTAGGAGTTAAACTACATTTCTCTCAGAAGTCTGACAGTAACTGCACAATTTATGTTGGGCACTTGGGAACTTTAATTACAATGTAGACAACATGATCCTCATCAAGGAGAGAAAAGCTTTTCCCCCACCTCAAGCTGATGGAACAAACCTAATAAATTACTATTTTTGAGTGATTTCATTCTAGCCTAGGTTAATTCTGTGTCCTTTTTGTTTGTACATAGATTAAGAACTAGTGACTCATCATTCTACTTTCAGTAGCTTCTTCAGGTTGACAGAAAACCAGCACCAATTATTTGGGGTTAAAATACATTCCCCAGACTTTACTACTTAAACTTGCATTATTAGCTAACTTGACAGAAACAGTACCTGTTGATTTAGTTGCCAATGATTACAGATATAACCAAAAGATGTATGGGCTGAGCTAAAAAGGTCCTGACAGGTCCAGTTTTCCAGGTAGCAGAGTATTGAATAAATAAATTGAACAAAATTTAAGAAATAACTTATGTCAATCTTGCCTTCCCTTTTCTAGCAAATCCTCGCTCTCTGAAGCATCTTTGTCGTCTGAAGATACGGGAATGCATGGGCCGGTTGCGTCTCCGTTGCCCTGTCTTCATGACCTTCCTTCCACTGCCAAACTGCTTGAAAGACTACATACTATACAAGGAGTATGATCTTTATGGACAGGAAAACTCCACAGGAACCTACAGCCTCAACTGTACGTAATTATTAGCTCTATGCTGACGGGAATGTTGACGTGGATAAGACTTACGCAGCTGCTTTTTTCTTTTGGGACTTTATCTCCTGTGTATATTAAGGAATACCAGCATTCCCCCCCTCATCCCCTGAAGAAAATGGGGAGAACCCAGAATGTAAGTATTGGCGATCCCATTCTACATATCTCCTGGAATATAAACTATCTGAAAGTTACAGCAGTGGTATTTTAAACATTTAGTGTGAAAAGTTAAGGAACTGTAAAATGTAGGGCTGCAAACCTTGTGTTATTGCCAAGTTAAAGCCTGTCATAACAGGTAACGCCACCCGCAGTGCAGGGTTAAACTCCGGCTTTAGTTAAAGGCCAGGGATTTAACCAACGCCAGGAAGGGATGTAGTTCTTTTTTCTCTTGTACTTTCTCTTGCCAAGAAGTAGAGTTTCTGTTCGTGGATTCCTGCACTGAAGTTCTGAAGAACTTCTAAGTAGTTTTATTTTTTTCACCCAATTAAGCAATCCCACATTCTAAGCAGTGAAATGGGATTAGCAGCTATAGGAACCTCTGCTCACACAGCAGCTAGTGTGAAATACCGATGTGTCAACGAGAAGGCGCTATTTCTGACAGACGTGTGAGTTCTGCACCTCCTTCTTGGGTATGGATACGTCGCATCCTTTCCATATTTTGATTGCTCTCTCTAGAACCGGGTTTTGCTTGAACAGTGTTGTCCAAAGGCATGCTCACAATTTTTGGAGTTTCTCTCTATACAGTTGGAGCCTAAGCTTTTGGAGCACTACCTGTCAGCAGTCACAGGTGTCTCAGGAAGCCTTAGATTGTACACGCAGAGCCACAGCATGCCTGCTTTTTCTAAAATACAGCAGACATCAGTCCATGTTTTAGGAAAAAAAAAAAGTTCATCAACACACTTGGCATTAGTAGTATTTATTCCTTCATTATCAAGTAAGCATAGATTTATTTTTTTCTAGTTATACATGCATCTTTGTCACAGAAGTTACATAATTCAAAAGTCTGCTTTTCCCCAGAAAAATCTACAAACCTTATAAAATACAAATTTAACCATAATGTAGTTATGACCCATTACTTTTTACACGGTGTTTATCATATAATAAACTAACAAAGCCCGTGAAGATACGTATCAGTACCCATGTTAACGGTTGTGCTGGTATAGCCTCTGTACATGTGAATTCTGATCACTACCACAACCACAGCGCTGCAGGGTGCTACGCGTTGTCGTGTGACTACAACAACACGTGCACTAAACAGCCAGCTACAGCGGCGAGGGTTTTCTTCTCCTACCATTCACTCTTTGATTGTTGCAAAAATAAGTTACCATCATTCCCAAGTACAATAACTTCCTCTGAGGTCATCTGGCTAATATGATTAAAATGAAGAGAACTGAGATACACTTTGAAAACAGAGGGATATAACTGCGTGTTAAAGCTTCATTTAATGGAAGGGAACACATCCTGTTGCCAATAATGGTACTTCCTGGAAGTCAGTATTATGAAAAATGCAGGAGGTTTTTGCATCAGTACAAAACCCACCCAAAGCTACAATAGTTAAGCTTTTATTTAATCTACAAAATGCTGACTGAAGCCCTGGCATAATATGTTTACTATCCATGTTTCCAAGATTAAGACACAACAATCATAGTTGATGTAAGTATGCCATTGGAGGTTTTTTAATACAGCTATTCAGGGAAGATGTGCAAGTCAGTCTCAGACACTGCAAAAATCACTTACACGTCACTAGAACAGGACCAGTCCAGAACATCTTCGTAAGAATTTGACCACTCCACTCTATTATAAAAATTACCTGAAAGATTTTACAAAACCCTTGGCTAGCAATATAAACGTCATTAGGAATACAAGTGCATTCACAGTGACACACTGACTTACTCTTGTCACGACAACTGAGATACCACCTTGGCAGGGGGGAAAAAAAAATCAATGTACTGCTCAGTTAAAAAGAAAAGCCTTTGGAGACTCATTGACTTGCAAGAAATTTTGTAAAACAGAGCAACAGCAAGAATATAAAATATCAGCTCTTGCTGTTAGACCAGACAATCTTTCTACTAAATTCACTAAGCAGAGGCAGGTTTTCTTTCTTTATGTGAATTATTTCTGAAATAACAAGAGACTGCATCATAACTTAATCTTCTCCATTAGCTTCTCCTAAATTCTGTGCAACTAATTCATCAGAATTTACCTTAAGCATATGCACAGTCAAATTTGCTGCTTTATATCAATGCACCTAAATTGTATCTTCATAGCCAGCTTCAGCTGGTTCAGAATTTTCAGCTCTGGGTTTACACCCATATAAGGATGAAATCTGACAGAATTGTAGATAGGGACGGTTCCTGAAGTCTTAAATATTACTCTACTGTGATGGTAAATTGTCTCGACACAGTTTCAAACCTAAACAGGTTAAGGAAGTAATAAACTATAAAAGACAAATTAGGTTACACTACCCACTTGTAACCAGCTATATATGGCTAAGTTGTTTATGCCTCTTAACTTCTCCTCTAATTTAGACTTGGAGAAATCTATTAATGGCCAGAGATGAGTGCTAGGTATTATCTATAATGTAATAAAACGCATAATCATAAGCACACTTTACATATTTTGATATCCATGCCAGTCCATACATAAGAACGTATGTAGCTCAAAACATCCATCAGCAAGACTTGCTTGGTCTACAGTGTGTAAATCTACACTGGGTAACAAACTCAATATCCCCTTAACAAAGGGAAAAAATGTGGCAGGAACTATGAGACTGCAATTAGCAACATAACAAGTTAGTCCTAAACAACACTGCTGATTCAGTACCTGTGCAAAGTCACTTTAAAATCATGTATTTGAAAGAGTATTTTCAGGAGTGTCTTAAATAATAGTAGAGTCATGGGAAGCAAACTACAGCTCCAGCTGGAAGTGCCTGGAAGTAAAAGGTGACAGGAAACACTGAATGGGAGAAACAAATTACAGGAGAGGAAACCGACCAGTAATTTACTTAATAAAATGTTCAGGTGGCAAACTCCCACTGCAGTAGTTCCCAGAACATAAGGTGTTTATATTCAAAGTCAAACTCTCAAGGAAAATACAAAGCACCCCAGTTTTTTTTTTTTTTTAATTAACAAAAATGTTTTTCCAATGAAGTAGTTCAAACCTCACAGAAAAAAAGGGTACCAGATATAGGTTGGTTTGTTTTTTTTTATTTTGGGGAGGAGGGCATGGATAAAAACCTCAGCAGCTATTTTTTTTTGCCTTGAGGTAGTTATAATTACAGAGCCAGGTGCTCCTCCCCTTCAGCAAAACACAGCCCCTCACCCCACTGCTCACTCACTGCACCCTTCCAGTTCAGCTTCTGCATCTCTCTGGACCTGCCACTTGCCCTTGCAGCTTTCATCACTCTCCCAGATACTTTTATATCTCTTGCTCATTTTACACCAGTGAAACTCTCCTAAACAATCAAAACACCCTCCTCATTTCATTCATGCATGTCAATGTGTTTTCTTTAACCATTCTCTTCATTTCCCCTTTTTTTAGTGGTTAAGATGAGAATCATCCAACACAAAAAAAAATGTACTTTTTTCCTATGCTGTCTGTTTTAGAAAACTATGTTTAATGGCATAGATAGAAAGCCTGAAAAGCAAGTGGAATAATTCCAATCTCTTATTGTTAAATCTGAAAAATCCCGTATGACAGTAAATTCATCTGCCAACTTACTTTCTCCTGCTTTCTTCCTCAGCTGTGCAGATTTATGTCTAAAACAGTAATGGTAGGTTTCAAGAAAAAAAAAAAAGTAATTCAGTTTTCTGACATTTCTCCACTAAGGCTAATGCAAACCAGGTACAAATCAGAAACGCCTTTTGATGAGATGGCTCATCTGTGAACTGCCCTCCCTAGGGAGCTGCGGCTACTGCAGCTGAACTGCGTAGCGCAGTGATCAACCCCACTCTGACAAGCTGGGGGCTTGGATTCTAGGAACTGGCGACCACTGATTTCATCTTCCTCTGCTGTTGCAAAATTTCTTCAGCACATACTTGAGAAAGATAAAGTAAGACACAATAACCTTGCGCTATGCTGTCATATTATTTGATAGACAACAGAAATACCAGTAAGTAAAAACAAACAAAAAAAACAAAGAGAAAGAAACATGAGCTGGAACAATTTGCAGAGACAAACTGGCTGCCATGCCACGTAAGCATAGATTTAGGCCCAAAAAGGAAGAAAAGTTGGATTTGCTGCCTCTCTGTATATTTTTGTTGGCAAGAATAAAACCAGTCTCTTAAGGATGAGAGATGAGAATAGAAGACTATATATGAAATAAAAATGCCATTCTTTTAGAAAAAAGCTCCAGATTTGTGTGGTCCGTGCGACAGTCTGCCAGCCAGGCAATGCCATTTGGCCTGACTGGGCAACAAGCAAAAGCCGCTATTTCTGCAAGTGACTGGCTACTCTGGGGGTGGAACATGTACTGGAGCAGGAGTCACTAACCAGCTCGGGAAGAGAACGTGGGGCTCTCTGCGGCTCAGCCTCCCCCTCCTCTGGTCAGGCAGGAATACCATCACCCCTTCCCAGGCTGCTGGGGCCCTTCCACATCCGCTCCTGGAGCTGCTTCAGCTCCTGCTGCAGTAGCAGCCCCAGCCCAGCAGACTTAGTCCTGCCCGGGTGCTGCTCCTCTTCTGTGACAGGAGCCAGAGGCAGCGAAATTCTGCATTGAAATCTGCACCTCCAGCATAAGGGGCAGGAGGTGGCTGCTGCCTTCAGCCAACACAGGGCCACCCGACACCTGAGGAGAGCTACGGGTATGGATCACTCCGTGCGCATACAGCAGGGAGGGCCTGAGGTGCTGAGCAACTCCAGCTGTGAAGGGCTGGGCCCTCACCAGCTGAGGGGGAGATATTCTGTAAATTGCTTCCATTCCTGAAGACCAGAAATGCCCTGCAATGAACTGTAAAACACTCATAACTGTTATATTATAACTTGGAGTATAAGCATATTCTTCTCTTTCTATATTTCCTGTTATTTTCATGCCACTATTAGAGACAGATCTTCTGTTCCACTGGATTTTAGCATTTATAGTAATTAGTGCAAAAATAAATATTTCTCTTCAAACAAGTTTTCTCTTCTGGATCAAAAGGTGAATGCACATTCAGAACTATACAAAATAAATATTACACAGCGTATGGAGCACAGTTCAGATTACAAGCTGTAAACAGACACTGCTTCAAAAAACGCTTTACGGGATTGACTCGAGGACGGAGGATTAGCATAGTCTCTTTCTTCAGAGCTAGTAAATTCTGTTTGCAAAAATCAATTTCCATAAAAAGACTTAAAGAGCCTTGACTCATTTGCAGTAGATGTCGTGTACTGGTGGCAAGGCATTTACATATTCAGATTTTTTCAAATGATGGCATTCAAGATGTTCCTGTAACTCTTTCTTAAGCACGTTTTATAAAAAGTGAACTGAACGGCTTACAGCTTTTTACTACGTGTACTGGGGAACAAAACAAGAACATGGCACTTGTGCTACAAAACTATTTACATTATTCTCATCATTTGGTAAGGAATGCTTTATGCATTCCTCATGCAGCAAAGTGCAACTGTGTCTCATCAGCTCTGCTCTAGATCTGACAGCATTTTTTCTTTCAGCATTATATTCACCAAAAAAATCAAGACAGTATCATACAGTGCAATATGAAAGAAAAAAGAAGATCTTTCTGTCTAGAACTATTGCATGGCTCACTGATGTTAATAAGGATTTTTCTTTCTAAATCTAAGAACAGTTATGTGCAACAGATTGGGTAAAGCTTAGCGCTGCCTTATTTGGACATCCACTTTTACGTCCAGCAAGGTGTTCTCCACACCACAGCATAAAGAACACGTTTCAGTGTACTGCTGAAGTCCAATGAGAGTTTTAAGTTTTGTTTCGAGAGCAGTCAATTGCACAGCGAGGTAAGTGGGGAAAAGCCCCACAGTTCTTCCCGTACTGCAGAGAAGCCTTGAGAAAACATCATTTTGTAATAAACATGGTAGCATCACCATGCTGCTTCTGGCATACAGAAGAGAAATTATACTGACATGAAAATGGAAATCACTTAATTGAGAAAGAAAAATCAAGGCATAACAAGGGTCTACATATTGTGAAGCCTTTCACATATACAACAGACCCTCCACCTACATTTCACCTCTTGTAGAACTTGTGCCATTTCACCAGATCCATCCACGATTCCAATTTTAATAAAGCAGGCCACCTTAGGCTTCAGATTCTCTCTTCTTCTTTCCCTCTTCTCCTAAATCGCTGTCTTCTGACTGGCTGCTGCTAAGGACAACAAACTGTCCTTCTCCACTGCTCTGGTTGGATCTGCTGGAAGCAGCTATCAACCGGCTTTGCTCCTCTAAGTCCTAATTCGAGAAGGGGGCGGGGGGGGAAATCAGAAAAAGACTATTAACTTTAAAGCCATCTACAGATGAGATGGAATACCATCATTATGATTTTGTAAACTATCTTTTAATACCATTAACAGACAGCTTTCTGTACAGACGGCACTAAAGGACTGAATAGGAAGCCAAAACATTTACATTTCGGTAGTTGGCATTATTACAACAGCCAGCACGCCAATGTATCTGTACCTACAGCCCCCAAAACCCAGCAGGCCAGAACAAGGGTCTTCACTTGCAGCCCCCTCCCCGCAGCCCCTTCCGAGCCCTCCTCAGCACCTGAAGTTATTTTGGGCCTGGGATAGGTGTTCCTTCAAGCACTGCTCTTTATGCCTTTAAAAACGCTTTGCAGTTTATCTCCTCAGAAGAGCTCTTTTTAAAAATTACTACACAAGATTACACAAAATCTGCGGAGGAAATACTTGCAGTAACTAACTAAATTCCATAATGTTCTATGAACTTGTGCTAAAGAATGCGATGATAGTGGAGCTTGGAGTACAAAACTGCAAAAGAAAGGAAGTAGGAAGGACAAAAAAAAAATATGAAGAAATAATGATGATGTGTACCTTTTCAATTTGTTTTTGCTTATTCAGTTCTTTTTGTTGTTTCTCTTTGACTCTATCTATTTCTTTTTGCTTTTCTGATGCCTTTCGATCCTAAAAGGCAAAAATGTAAACAAAGTGAGCAGCAACAGCCTGAGATGTTTCATACACCACCGATTTATATTGAGTTTGCTCAGAACCCTTAGAGCGCTGCTTTGGTTATTCTTCTTGTAAAGGACTGGTCTGTTTGTTAAAGGTAGCGAGCTGAATCCTATCTCTCATCTGGAGATCTCGGCAAACGTTGGTCCAAGTCTTTTTATCTCAGGTTTAAATTCTAGAAAACAAATCCCCTAAAATACACAATGGTATTACTGCATCTATAAGCACCTCACAGAATATATTCTATGACACGTATTAAATACACTCCCTTCCATTCACAAGTATCCCTTGCCCCCAAAAGACTCTTACCAGTTCTGCATGAAAGGCTATCTGTTTTGCCAGTCCAACAGAGTCACAAATCTAAACACAAAACAGATTGGAAATCATCAAAAAGACTAATAAAAATGCTGTGAAAATTAAGCCAGATTCCCAAATTAGATATATTGCATATTAAAGCACTTGCAGGTACTCAGAGTGCCAGGCTTAACTGTTTGTCAGTACATAAACTAAATACTCTCCCATAGAAACCCCTCAGACAGCTTCAATGATCGAACGTCTTGGAATCCCCCTCAGGTTCCGGCCTGACCCGAGCATAACCATCACCAATACCTTTTCCCCTTCGTTATTTGATTCAAATATATAGCAGACGGACATTTGGCGGCTCTCAACTCTCCCTCCTGACGTTCTAAGGACAAATCCAAAAAGGCGCTTATTCTCCTGGTGCGTGGCGTACAAGACTACATTGGGCAAAGGAAACTGCCAAAAAGGATCAAATACGGAGATATTAGAACTGGTTCCAAATATTTCCTATATGAGGTTTCAATATACTGCATGTTAATTACTTCAGTGCCATAACAAGAAGTTACAACCTGACCAAACACGTAATTACGAAACACAAACAGTAGATTAGAAGGCAAGGATTAAATTATTCAAAAGATAGGAACACTTCTAAAAACACGCTCCATGTAAGCCAAGGAGACCTCATTTGCAATGTAATTCCTAACTCTGCATGCACTCCTTTTCTACTTTTTATGAAGAATTAGAGAAAAACCCCAAACCAAGCAGAAACTGTACAACACCCTCAATGCAATCACGCATTTGAAAACAAAATCCCAAACAAACCTGAAAAACCCAAACACCAAGCAAACCCTTTTGGACTTCAGAACTAATTTGACTCCCACTTTAATGTTACCCCTCTGCTAACAATACCAATGTTTATAAACAATCGCATTGTTAAAATACAATATTCTCTTTTCCTAAGATTTTACCCTATCAAATTGGGGGCGGGTGGTTTCAAAAGCCTTTCTGACCTATTGCAATCACTCCCCTTAAGCCTGATTTGCTGGCATTTTTCTGTCAGTTTTTAAATGTATGCATTGGTCTCCTCATTGCAGTGGAAATTTGTCGGAAAATCTCAAGCTGTTGGTGATTTTTGCTAACATCTAATAATAATATTTCTAAAGTAGAAGAATTACATTGCCAGTATTTATCTTAAAATGTAAAGTTACTTACTCGTAGTCTTGTAACTTGTGTCTGTGGATCAATTAACCTAAAAATTTGTTTTTAAAAACAAACCAGAAAGTAAATTTTACCAAAGTGAAAGAAGATCATTCTGTAAATTAACATCAGTAGAAGTCAGGAACCAAACTTACTTTAAACAGTCACAAGTGACTAATAGATGTGATTCCGTCATCCTGAAAATGTTATGGATGGCACGAGCTGCTAGTATTTGACGCATTGTTTCATAAACAACATCTGGACTTTCATTAGACTTCACCTCCATAGAGCCAAGAAATCTTACAATAAATAACTGATGAAGAATTGAATCTAAGACAAAGAAAAGTATTGGAAAAAGTGAACTCTGTTTTGGGGGTTCCATTCAAAACCAAAGGACCGCACTCAGCAAAACTGCAGACTTCCCCGTAGCTTGGAGCGAGATTGCTCACACTGACGCATTAGAGGTACGGTTACCAAGCAGCGAGTCCCACATCTTTTCATTTGGTTTAACGAATACAAAAGATGCAATGAATTCTTTTAAAAACAGACTTTCAGATGGTAGCCTAATTTAACTCGTCTAATACATTGCTAATGTAAGCATTCTAAAACTGGTGTTAAATGAGGAGAAGCTACAGACGAAAATAGAAAAATAATTTTCAAATTCTATTTTTTATTTTGCATTGAAATAAAATTTTCGCTTTACCTTCCGTTTCAGATTTTGAGCCTCCAGATTCACCAAAAGGATTTGTGCGTCTATTAAAAAAATGAAAACATTAAACCAGGAGTCAGATTACAAGAACCACTAATGTATAATGTAGTCTCATGCTGCATCAAATAAGAACATGTAATGATTTCACAGACTTGTAATTCAGAGGAATAATGGATGATAAATGATAAGGATGAGCAATTTAATCAGGAATTAGATATAAATTGCTATATTGCTACAGGGCTGAAATTATGGGAGAAATACCATTGCCAGATGACAAATATCATTGTCCTATTGCTGCCACATAGAGAGTTTTGCTCACACAGTATTTTTTTATATCTGAATTAAGCCCAAGGCAAGACCTTGTTAATATTTGAAAAGGTAGTGTCTTAGGGAGTGGAAGTTCACAGAAAAGCTTCAGGATGTACAGCCAAAAGCTAGTCCCGTCAGTACCCCATAGGGGCACCACGCTTCTCATCACTGTCTCAAGTTGTGGGATTACTTACTGAAGAGAAGTCACTGGATTTGTTTCAAATGCAGCTTTCTGAAAACATCACTGGGGTTTTACTCCTAGAGGGTCAAGAGAAATGTGGCTATTGCTGGCTCTCAGAGACAGAATTGCTATCAGTTACAATGGAAAGTGAAAATACTCTAGGCTTCCAAGTCTTCATTTTTCAAAAGCAGTAAAGCAATGCTGAAAAGAGTATGGAAAATGGGGAAATTTTATTTAAAACTTATAAAAAGGAAAACCCCTTTTCTCTTTGGCTAACTAGTAGCTGAAAAACTACTGTCAAGAGTTCAATAAACTTCAAATCAGGTTTTATAGGGGAGTAATCAAGGTGCCACTTCTCAATAGTTAGTGCTCTAAAAGCAAATTTCAGAACTAAGAGGAAAAAATATCAATCTCTTGTTCAGTCACGTGTCATACTGACTGCCAGTTTTCCTTTATCAGTGAAATCTTTTAACTAAGAGATGTCCAGTTTAAAGTAATAAAATTGTTCCAGATTGAACTCTGAAGTCAGGATTGCATTGCTACAATGCTTATGTACCACGGCCTCCATCAAGAGTCATCCCGTCGTTACATGTTGACCTGTGTAAATACACTAAAGGGAAATTCTTTCTATTGGCATTTTTCTTTGCTGAGATTTTTCTTGTCATTTAAGACTAGACTGGAACAGTAAATGCAAAATCTCACAGGATTTCTCAAAAGACAAAAATAAAATTTAAATATATGTCATCAGTATCAGAAACCAAGGCAAATTATTTTTTTTTTTTAAATAATACTTCTGAAGTAGCATGCTGCCTGTCTCTACAAACACTGCAGACAGGGATGGTTAATTGAAAATACTCAGCACAACTTTGTATCATTTCTGCTACGAAAAACATGATTTTATAGAATGGAATTATAACTGATGACAGGAATTTAGCTGAGGTATTAACCTTTCCACGTCCTGAAATACAGTTCAGGTCTATTTTAAATCAATGTGTTCTTAAGGATCTAGTTAGCCAACAGATTATCCTGCTATACCAAACAACAACAAAAAACTGTCGGAAAAAAAAAAAAAAAGAAGATTTGAATACATATAATTTTAACTCATGTATCTGTGAGATGCAACTGAAAATTGCAATATTTTTCGAGAGGGCGGGGGATACCACACATTACTGTGACTAGAGTCATGTAAAATAGTTCTCAGCTTTTTGGCTTTTTTTGTTGTTGTTAAAAGCAGTTGGACCTGCAAAACGTTTCCTTAGAATCTGAATTCTGTACATATTGTTCCAGAAATGTAGTGCAGATTTACAGGTTTTTATTATTATTTTTGAATGGGAAGTTTACAAAAAAACAAGTAGGAGAAAATGTTTCTGTATTTTGGGAAGAGCTCTTAGACAATTTTAACTTGTCTGTATATGAGGTTACTCTAGAAGCCTAGATCATTTTCACTCACCTTTCAGGTTAAGAAGAGTGTCATCGTATGCCATCATCACCTGGAGGCAGGGCTACCAAATTTCTCTTGAGTTTCCAAGAGGAAATAACCCAAGCTGCTGGGTGAGCAAGCAATAGGAAAGGAAAATACTTTGTGAAACCAAAAGTTTAAAATAAATCGAGATATAAAAGCATTAGCTGTTAAAGCAAGAGAAGCTGCTGCTAAATAGAAAACTACACCTTGAGTCTAGTGCATGTAATTAAGCCATTTTTTTTATAACTCTACTTAACTATTAATAAAATTGTTTTGCTTCACTGGCCGCTGCAAATTTGACTGACACGAGTCCGGGCAAAGGCAATGTGTGTTTTGGAGATGCAGCCTGAACGTGGTCTTCTTGTTTGCTTGTTTGTTTTTAAATTAATAACATTAACTTCAGGAATTTTTTTCCTTCTCTCTACATTTCCTACCTGCCTGACTGCCCTGAAGATTTTGCTTGACCAGGCAGATCTTCACTAACTGGAGATATTATGTCAAATTGTATAGGAGTGTCAGGGGCAACAAGTGAATCCAAGGAAAGCGCTGATAAAGCTGCTGATTCAGATCCCAGTGACCCTGTGCTGCTCGTACGAGCTGCAGGAGGACGAGATTGTCTAAAACAAAACAAAAAGTCAAAATGAAGATATCTTAGTTTCAGGTTGGTTGATAATAAATTAAACCATATGGCAGACCAATACAATATTCTAAAACTTAGATATAAAACAAAACAAAAACTAAAAACCTGAAGTAGTTCAGGGTGTAGTAAACAAAAATGTAGTTTATATTCCTAATCAAATTTAAGTCAGTCAGTTACTACTTGCATTAATAATTGCATCAGATTGTGTTATGTTTCATATATGATTATATATTGATGTTAAAACAATCTGAGGTTTGCTTCCAGGAGTTGGACACATTAAGAAAAATCTCATTATGAATTCATACAACAAACCAGACATATGATGCAACCAACAAAGCTCTCTAGTCAGCTTGAAGTCTGGATTACTTGTAACAGTGGATGCTAAACAATGCCAAAAAGGTGAGTTCAAGAAATTTTCCTCTAGCCTATCAAAGATTTAGTTCTGAACACAGAAAGTTTTGTTGTTTGGGTTTTTTTTTTTTCCTGGATTCTCTTTATAGTTGTGCTCTTCAAATGACCATTCATTAACTTACACGGCTGGCCGCATGCTCTCATGTCTCTGCTGAAAGGAAGGAGATGGAGTAACAGCCTCCAGAGCTGACTGATTTACACGTGCAGCAATTTCCTGCAATAGAGAGATGGGGAAAAAATAACTGAAAACATTTTCCTCAAAATCAGCTTTAAGATTTTAGTTTTATTTATATGCAAATGACAAAATTTATAAACTCAACCCTTTGTGAGAATCTTATATCCCTAAATTTTCACTAACATAGTTGTAGTATTTCCTTCTAACTTGTAACACATTTCCTGCCAGTCACTTTCAAAATTTAAATGAATGCACTTGCTTTATAATACTGCGAATGTTAGTAAAAGCCAGTGATAGAAAACAGTCCCAATGATAAGTCTGACAAAATAAGCAAATGTAGCCAGGACAAAAAATAAAAATGTCATTTGAGAAATGTAGTCCTTAGCTACTGACTAAAAACCATGAAGATTCAAAAGTTTGCACTTGAGATTTGGGAACACTTCAGTGTTTCTGAAAAACCAGAAGTGAACAACTATCAAGTAAGGACTATGTCACAGTGTTATCTCAGCAAATAATGGACCAGGTACAGTTGCAGAATTCCATTTTAATCTTCCATTGAAATCACTGATTCTGAAGTATCACTATTTAATGTTGATGGCTTCGCTTCAAGGGGGAAAGCCAATAGCAAAATTCCTTGAGGAAAGAGGATTTCTGGAGACAGAAGGTGCAGCAAACACAACATTTTGGGTGAGCCTGTGACTTACGAAACGAGAATGACTATAAAGCCATTGGGAAGCGAGGAGAAGGCACTGAGATCCAGGCGTGAATGCACACACCCTCACTCATATAAGGAGCTGCACCTGTTTATGCCAGGACTAAGCAGAACCTCAGCTATATGTTCATCAGAACATGTGCTCTGGGAACTGAGCTCTGCACTAAAACCATTTTGTTTATCATGGGTATAGTTAACTTAGACAGTCAGCCTGCTACTTGTATGATCTACAAAGTTGTACTTAGTTACTAAACCAAAAACTGCCATGACACGCTTTGCATTTCAGCTCGATCTTCCAGATCACTTGGCAAGAGCCTTGTGCTACACAGTTGAATGATGGATTCCCCTATTATTCAACAAGCTGCCTGTTGACTGCTGTATCTACGCTTCTCCTCTCTGGTGATCACTGAGAAGTTCCCTTTCCAATAACCTGTTTCAGACCTCAGCAGGGGCATCAAGGAGTACAACTTCACTTTCAACGCACTTTATATAGCGATAAATGCTCTGTTACAAAACAACAGATTTTGTTGGGCCAATTCCCCTAATTTAGCAAGTAAAAATCACTACGTTAAGTCTCAATCAATATGAATTTACTACAGAAATATATCAGAAGGCAAATAACTCTCTAATGAAGCAAAAACGTGTCTTTCCTACAAAATTCCTATGCTCATCTAATTCCTAAGACTGTCAGTTCTCTCTAGGAGAAATTAAATGCATGCATCTGAATATTGGTCGTATTAATTGGTAACATTAATTTGTATGACATACAAAGCACAAATACAGGATCTTGAAGATGTCAGAAATTTATACCAAATGTAAGTCACACATTTTTAATGCTTTCTGTATAAGCATGTAGATGAAGGAGACAACAGACTGTACGCTTTCGTGCCGTGAAAAACTTCTAATGAGACATGTAGGAAGTACTCAGCTTAATTCTATGCTATCCAATTAGATCCCGTTCATCTCTTTGTTTTTGTGCATATGTGTGCATAATATGCATATCTACATCTTACTGATACATTTTAGAAAAGTTACCTCAGGGTTTTCACTTAGATATATCTGTTTAGATATGTTGTTTATGGTGCATATCCACTGAAAAAGAGAGAAAGAGAAAAAAAGAAAACATTTACTTTTTCATAGTTTTTTAACAAACTTGATCAAATACCTGAGTTGGCCAATGTCAGCACTTTTTCCACTTTCTTTCTAACTTCAGGGAGCCAAACCAGTATTCTGCACACCCAGCTTGTCACTAAATTCACTACTATCTGCATACTGCACCTTACAGTATCAGACTTCTACTTGAAAAAGTTATTTTAGTCACACTGAAGATGAAAAGTAAAGCAAGCCTAAATCACAATTATAAGGAAGTAAAAAAAAAAATAAAATCGGGATTCTCTGTACTCCATTATTCTGTGACTGCAGATGACATTGTTTCCTCAAGACATTATACAGATTCCATCTGCTTTTTGTGGAGTTTGCCCATTTCTTGCACCTGTAAGCTAGAATCTATTTTCTCCCTGTGCTATGGAAAACCATCTGCTCCTGCTCCTTGCTTTTTAACTTTTCTCTGAAGGAGAAAACTAACTGGACTGTATGCATACTACTGATACTGTTCCACTGAGCCCCAGGTTGTTGCCAGGGTTGTCACCTGAGCTGCCTGAAAGACAGCAGAGCTGCTGCAGCCGAGAAGATCACAGATTTGAGCTGCTAAAGCTGCCTTTGAACTCCCTTCTTCCAGTGAGGCATCTGAGGGCAAATGTTTTGGTGTTAGGCTACTGGACAATCTTAACAGAGCAAATGAACCAGGGCCAGCCTGACACAGCCCAGCTAAAAACCTCAGAAATAGCACAAAAGGTCATTTTGTATCAATGTAACACTGAAGACTGCAGAGGAATTTGACTCCAGGCTAAAAGTACCGTAATTTCCTTATTTCCCTATCCACCTGCTTGGCCAAATGTATTTTAAATCAACAGTGCTCTTAAAACATTTTCTTTCCCATCGCACCCCTTATTGAAAAGTCTATATTGAATAATAATGCAAACAGTCATACCTTTTTAATTAACAAATACTTTATATCTCTTAGTACATCTGTTCCTTTGTTTCTGGACAAATCTGACTGTATTCATGGACTACGACTGTAATGAATCTATCGGTTTGGCCCATCTGTGCAAGCCTTCAGAAAGCTGTAAAGAGCTGTCCAAATACAACATAGATTCTAATAACTAGAACCTTCTTTCTTAGACCAGTACACGCCTATACCATTAGGCTATTATTTGCAAAAAGTCTAGAGAAACTTTTTACTCTCAACTCCAGAGAAAGCTAAAAAAAAGTAGGGAGAAGATATCCCTGCTGGTTGGGTGGGCTTGTTTCTTCCATTTCCTTTCCCCATCAGTATTTGCTACAACATGGAAGTTTGCGGACCAATATTTGAATACGGACATTTCTCAGCCGGCATTCATCCACTGCACAGGCAAGTAAATCTGCATCACCACACTTAGCAGCCATTTGGAAATAGTGATCACAAGCAGATTTGAAAGCCGTCCAAAAGCAAATTATTTCACATTTCTTGATTCACCTTGTTCATGAAGTACGCGCATGTTTCCTGCCATGCATCAGGGGCAGAAAAACAGTTTTTCCTCATTTCTCAACTGCCTGTATCATTATCTGTGTCCTAACCTAAGATTTCTTTTATTTTCCATTCCTGACAAGCAGGTAGGAAGAGAGAAGGCTGGGAAGGCATGAACAGGAATGAGGAGAAGCAGCATTTATCGAGATTCCATTACTGCTAGCTATTTTGCTGTAGGTTTTTTTTTTTTTTTAATGTTTCCCTTTCTTCCATAATACTGAAAAGGACTTGGTGGCAATCAGAACTGCATTTTTTTCTCTAGGATTTAAACACAGTAGTATTTTGTCAGACTTTCTGAAACCTGTCATAGATAGAATGAGTTAAAAGTTCACTGCTTACCACCTAGGGAACACAAAATGAGCATTCCAACTACTGTTATGAATGTATTCCTTCCGCGCAACAGAAAATGATTGGACTCCATGCAAGCCTCCTATAAGCTTACCTCTTCATAATCTTTTTTACTCTCTGCCTGTAAGATTGAAGACCTGAAAGAGAAGAATAGAAAACACAATTTTGTCTCTTCAAAATGCCTCAAGTCCGTTCAGACAGAAAACTCCGTATTTGTACATTACACCACAAATTAAGAAAGGCTGCAGATTCTGTGTATGTGCCAAGTGCATTAACAGTTAACTGGGGGGGGGGAGCAAAGCTGTGTTTTCATTTCAGTTGAAAATAGAAGAGGAACAAAATTCTATCTGTGCCCATGTAATACAGAAGCACTCACAAATGTAATAATACACCATTGTAAACTGATCATGGTAATTTTATTCTGAAATACCACTCAGCTACATTATAGAGCTGATAAACTAAAATCCCCAGACATTACAAAGTTAAGAAGACATCCCAGATTTTGCTATAACCTGGCCAAAGGTAGGCCATCTTTCTTTTCTTAATTAGTGAGTCAGTATTACTTACAGGTAACAGTCATGTAAGAATACTTACTTTTTACCATCAAAAGACGTTATCTGAAAACAGTACCGCCTATCCTCACAGTCCACAGCCATCACAGAGCAATTGTCTATATCCATGACAAGTCCCCCAGCTACATCACCTCTTGCCTGGCTCATCAAATTTCCACCTTGAGTGAAGTAAAACTGTCTCTCCCAGCTGGAAGATACCAGCCCCGTCTTACTGAAAGATAAAAAGAGGCTCTTAGTTAGTAGATTAGGAGTTCAGCAGAGCTGTATAAATTAGGAAAAAAATAATTACTTGGAACAAACCATCTGCACTTAAGACAACTTTTTTCCCTGTTTAATGTTTTAGTTTAGCTTTAGCAGCTAAGCTTGTCTCTTTCCATCTGTTGTTTTTTTCATTCTAAACCTATTGTTGGGCAAAGCAAACATAAAATAGTTGTTTTCACAGATTATGTGAAATTTAAAATAGAATAAAAAGGCGTAAGTACTTCAGTTTTGATTATCACCTTTTATGGTATTGCTTTACACAATATGCATATTCAAATGATACACATTATCAGTATAATTGGTAAGACCTCTGAAATCTGCACTTACATTGTTAAGACTAAGTTTTGAAGAACTCTGTGTTAAGTATTAGCTTAGTCATGTAAGATACCTCAATTTTCTAAGTATTTTGTACCATTCAACAAGATTTCCAAAATTTTGTTTAGAGCACGTTGTTCGGTTTGTTTTTTTTCCATCCCCCCCTCAGTAACAGAAGAGGAACAATCTGAAACCAAAAATCAATAACGCTTACATTAGCCCCCCCTTTTGTTCAAATACTCTCTTCAATATTAATTGCTGCAATTGTGTTCTACTACAGGAATTCATGCCTCATTCCGTGAGAATGTTACTCAAACTATTGTTGTGATTACATTTTTTTTAAAATTCCTTGGAGCTTGTTATATAAATTACAGAAAAAAAATCTGAGTGTTACAACTTCTTTTTAATAACTATAAAAATCAGCTGCTAGACTTTAATAAATAGAGTAACAGCTCCCTCCAGTGGACAAAAGTCTACTCATGAAATGGAGAAGGCCGTTCAAAGTGTAGTTTGGTTTACAGAGGTATGTTTTGCCTTGTCATATTTTATTAGTAACTTGAATCCTAAACCTTTAACAGACACTTCTGTAACAATCCTGATAGCTTCAATCTTGTTGTTTTCCAGTGAAATTGCACTCTGCTGAACTTTTAATTCTTTTTTTTGACATGAAAATTCAGGCAAAATTAGACTAAAATCAGGATAACTATGCAAAAGAAACAGAATAGCTCCTGCGTGACTTACTCAACTAAGTACGTAAAATCAGCAAAGCTAACTTCAAAAAAACATTGCATTCTTCTTCAGCTTTCTCAAAATTAAACATTCTGGAATTTTTAAGTGACAAGTCAGTCTTACTTTCTTGCATTGAGATAGCCAGCTTTCCGTGTTAGATTTCTATGAACAGGAAATTTTGTAGTATCAGGATCAGGCAAATACAGTGGATCACTAGCTACTTCCAAGTCCTCTATAGTTTGTTGCATGTTTTCTACTTCACACTCCATTTCCCTGCGAACACTAAGGTAGATAATGTGTTATTAACAAAGACAGTTCATTAAATAGAAACAGAAAAAAATAATTGTCTTGATAATAGTTCAAAATTCAACAAAACCAACTTACTTCTGTACACTTGTGCCAATATTGGTCAAAAATTCTTCCAATTGCTCAGTAAGATTTTCTGAACCCATTTTAAAAAAACTTATCTTTAAAAAAAATAAAGGAGGAAAAGGGAAAATTTAGTCATTGATAAAACTACAGTAACAATTAACAGATTAAACCATAGGTTAGCGTTTCTCAGAGTAATCTGGTTTTGTCCCTCATTCCCACCAAAGCCTCTCAATAAAAGGAGCAGAATGCATGCCTCTGCCTGCAAGCGAGGGCTGATGCTGACACTGCTGTGGGACTTCATTGTGTCAAGAGGAAGTGCAGTCACCTGGAGGAAACACACAAATATGCAGAAACTGCCCCAGAAAAGAAACAAGGTTTGGCCTTGTAGCGATCCCAATGTCTCTCCATACATTTTCCAGTGCACCAGTTTGCTAACTGTTGTGTGACGGGTGGAGTTATTTGGGGGGCACAGGAGAGGGGACACCGGGGAGAACTTGTCTGGGGCCATCCTCTAACTGTGGGCCCTGCCACGGGGGACTGACAGTACGTATCTTAAAGACAGTGTGCTCTGTATTGGTCCAGAAAAACTGCCACATCTACTTTGAGTTTAGCCAGGAAGAACAGGAAGCCACAGGGCATGGCCTTGCCCTTCCCATTCTTAGATTCAGCAAAAACCTGCACCTGAACAACACACTGCACTATACTTTGTTATAGAAAACAGCTAGAGCTTAGTTTTTAAATACAAGCTGCAAAATTTCAAGAAGAAGTAGTTCTTTTTGGACTTGGAAAGCTTTCAGACAGTACGCGGAAGTTTATTTCTACTCAGGACACTGTGGCAGTGCCAGATGCTGGGAAGTTTGGCTTTTTTGCTTTTTTTAAAAAAAATCCCATACTGATGACATACTTCTGAAAACACGAATTAAGTCTCTCCAAAGAACTTTTTCATACTTGTATTTTCTACTGCACCCATCCTCAAATAAAACAATCATTAACTCAATTATATTAAACAAAAACAAGCCAGAATGATTTTTAGCATTCAAGTTCTTCCACACCCTTGATGGATAACAGTATTGATGTGAATTTGATGATTATCTCATCTCAGAGCAGCTGCCACAGGAAGGAGTTTAACTGTGTCCACATTACTTCCTAAGAAGGTACACTTCTATGTGGACTTGCATGCATGAAAGCTTTGATCAGCTATTGCCATTAGTGATCCAGTGGAAAAAAAGTACCCAGCAATGAAAATTTAGGCAGTCCATTAAATTTAGCCATCTGGGTTTTGGGATAGAATTAGACCTTTACATTTGTCACCCAGACTTTCCCAAAAGATGCTCTGACGGGAGGTGAGGGCACGTCCTGATGAGATTCATGTATTGAGTGGGAAATGACTAGTGCTAGCTAATGACGGTGTTCATGGCAGCAGCTACAGGGACAGGGATGGGCTATGTCTTTTCCGCCGCCATTTGCTTCCTTGGATTGCACAAGAGGTCTTGCAATGGATTTCAGTACATCAACCGTCATGAAGTACTTCTACATCTTCTTTCAGACCTTGGCTTTCAGAATCTGAAATTACCTGAGCTTGCATGTATCCTAGCAAGGGTTCTAGCATAGCGATTTTCTTTTTGTACTGAAGAGTATTTAATGCACAGAAATAATGCATCATAGTCTGATGCTGTTTTTTCCTGGAAGTATATACATCTTCTGTAACTTCAGCCTTGATCTAAAGAGACACAGACAGGGGGAGGGAGAAAAAGGAATGTTTGAGACTTGGTACTCATCACATGCCTGCTGGACAGCTTTATTGCCAGCATGGAAAAAACAGAGTCATGCTCTACCCTCTATCATCAGCAATTGCGTATTTTACCCTACAATTCCGCTTCTCTAACTTACCCACCAGAGACATGAAAAACAAATATAGCATTCTTTTCTCCCTGGAAAGTGTAGTTGTTTCTTTACAAAAATAAACTGAATACAGTATCCTGACCTGCATCTTGGAGCATTCTCAGTGGTACAAGACAGGCATGTATTGGGGAAACCTGCTTTTGTTCTGAAGCAAACTGTCTAGGCTGCTAAAACTATCAACCTTGAAGTGGCATCTGCCATACATTGTCTTCCATCATAAATATATATCTATTAGATGAAAATTATTTCTTACCTCCTCTAAAATCTTAGTGTTAAGTATTTTGTTTTACGAACCTTTTCATTTTCCCTTCTTTTTGACAACCGACTGTATCTGGTAATGGCAGCATCATGGTCTAAGCAATCAAGAGAGAATTTATGATCATTTTGATGAATTAATGACTTATGAAACAGAGCAGAAAACCTTTTATATCACTGTGTGTTGCACAGCCAGCTGAATGCAAATTTCTGTCCCATTAAAACCTTTAAGAATTGTTCTTGCCTGTTTATAATTACTTCACCACCACAAATTCTAAAGCAATGAAGCAATTTACATTAAGAGAAGCAGAGTCCTTACTTAATCCTTACTTAAAGAACAAGTTCTCTACAAGGATATAGTAGAGCTAGCTAAAAAAGTAACTTCTGACATTAAGGAAGAGAACTGTCAAACTAATTTTAGGGAGGTAGTATTTGTTTATTAATCCAGTCCTGACTTTAAGAAGTGAGCTAGCACCTTACTGTTTTTAGTAATTTTGGTAGCATAATCCTAAATTATTTAATAATCATATATGAAGTAATGTAAAAAAAGGTGTCAATTTGCCATAGTACTTTGGTACATAAAGCAGGGATTTCCAAGTGAACCAAGGAAAGTTGGGTGCCTAAGTATCACTGAAAAAACTTACACCTTAATTAGTCACCTTAAGCTGTGCAGATTTCTTCACTAGATTTCTGAGTAAATAATCTACAATAATACTGTCGTCTTGTAATATCTACAGTGTTAAGTATTTTACACTTACCATTGCTTGCAATTTGGAAAACTTCTTTTAGAGTTAATATCTCTACAAAACAACATATCACAATGTAAGTAAGTTATTAGCATGACATTTATATATTAAGGTTTCTCATGCAATGTTTCACTACTCAACAGTTGTAGTTCACACCACGTACCACACTGAATTACCACCATAGGCACTATGTGGCCAGGAAAGTCTGCTCCTGCTTAGGGCCTCAGCATCATTTACGTGGCTGTCCAGCTTACTAAAAAAGATACTGTGCTATAATAAGGTAAAGGGGAACTTCTTTTCAAAAGACTTTGGAAGAGATCATCAATACAAATGCGTCACCTACATTTCTGGTCAGAGTTCTGGTCTGAGTTGGGGAAGTGGAAGCACAGGAGACAGGGAAGTATCACTGGATCAAAGGAAAGCCCCAAACACATTGATTCCTCCCACCTAAAATTAGTCATGGTCTAGATGGTTATTCGGTCTCACTGTGTCAGGGAACAGAAAGCAGCACAATGCTTAGCACTTGTTCTGATCTTGATTGTGGTTTTGTGTCACATAAACAAGCAGAGAGCTGTGTTCAACTTTATTGTAAAGCAAAGACAAAAAAGCGTGGAAAAGCTTTACAGAAAGTGCCTGTGAAGTCCATAAAGTAGTATGGCGTCATTAACTACTGCATCAGTTAGTGGTTAAAAACTTCAGTAGGAAAATTTCATTTGCTATTATTGCCTCAGAGATGCTGCTTCAGTAAATATTAACAGAAGAGTTTTCCAGGTTCTGAGGAGTAATACTAGCCTTGAGATACTCCTGTTCCATTGCTCAAAAAGCATAAACTATTTAATCCATAATTTCACAACAAACTATTGCCAAAGAAGTATTTTCCAAGATTCATAAAGAGCTAGAAGGCTTATGGAAGTGTTGTCATTTTTATTTCAGTTTAGACTTAAAACATTCATATATTAGGTATACCCACTCGAAGATGTTCACATTAGGGATTTAAGTTATTTTGGGTTTTACCATTTATATTTGAAGCCCCTTTGCCACACCAGTCTATACACTTTAGCACCTCGAGTAAAATCTATTACAATCAGACACATTATGTATTATCTTAGACCAGGCAGAATAAGATATGACTGTTAGAAAAATAAGACTTTGGAAGAATCTTACGCCTGCATGTAAGAAGCCAGCTGTATTACCAGCAGGGCTGACGAACCACTTTACTAAATCTTAATAATATAGTAAGTACTACAACTTTGGCGCTTTGCCTTTTGAGTTTAGTCCAGCCATTATATTGATGCCATGGTATTATACACAAATATTTCCCGAACATGCAAATTATCTAAAAATTATTCTTTCCTAATGTTTATATTAGCTGCAAAATTTTAATCTTTAATAGAAGATAAGTGCTTCCATAATATAAGCAATATTTTTGTTGAAACAGTAATAGTGTTAAGCTCTTCAACTGTAATACTCTCATGAATAGAAATAACTTACTTTTATTTTTAATTGGGAGGTGCATACTTTTGACAGCTGAAAAATAAGTGGCGTATTCTATTTAGTGAAACAAGAGCTATGGAGATTAAATGCTACGTTTTTGTTATTGCTGCTGTTGATAAAAACAGTGTTTGTTCGAGCACTCTACCTTTTAGATCCCTTTCTTTAAACTGGGTAATAGGAAACATCATTGCATCCGCAAGTTGAGTTGAAAGTACTGCGTGGCAAGAGCTGAGCTGTAAAAGACAACAGAAAGAAGGAAATTATAAGAAAACAGTGCTGAGATAAAATAAAATAAAATATAAAATAAAATAAAAAAGAAAGGTTAACATCAACTTCACTCATAAATGGCATGTACAATTCAAACATAATTCTGCACATTCATTTTTTTGCAGCTATTCTCTTCTAGGTTCCTGATCTCAGCACTAGCTTTTTATAGAAGGCCATTTAGTTTTTCTCCTATGTTTAGTATTTGTCCCTACTCTTCCAACTTATTCCAAGTTCCTGGATCATGCCAGAAGATGGCCTCATACATTCTGATGACCAGTCAATTTATTTCTCCAGTTTCCCTCCAGCTACATCACAGCCCATCTTTCACAGGTTACAGAGGTAGAACAAATGTGCTCCTCCTCCCAAAATGCTGTTTAAGTAGTGTTAAAAGTGAGTAGAGGGATCACAGAAAAAAATCCTGATTCACATCTTAATGGTGCTAAGTTGCCTTTCAGAAGAGGCAGTCCCTGTCTCTCACACAGACAGCAGCAGGTTCCTCGGTCAGTCGGGTATCTGAAATCGGGCAATACAAATACCCTCATGAAAAACAGTTTCTAGCTGCCATTCTGTGATGTTCTTGGGCTGTATCTACAGGAAGTTAAACTACATTCTTTCTCAGCAACGTATCCTCACTTTGCTGAATTGATTCTTTATCTTCAGGTTATGTAACTTTAAATATATGTTTCAATATGCAATTAAGTGTTACCTTATAGACAAATGAAAGCCATTTCTGTACCTCCTGTCTTTAAAAAGGCTGAAATAATTAAGCAAGTTAAAGCCTATACACGACAACGTTAGCAAAGTTAGTGAAACAAACACAAGTACTTGCCTCATCTATCACTTTTGCAAATTGCTGTAAAGTGGAAGTCATAACTTCATCATCTCCCCCTAGTGGAAAACGCTAAAAGAAAATAAAAGCGGGCACGTTGTTTGCAGTGTCCTCTGCCATTCACAAAACTATATTCATAGTGTCTATGAATGTACTGGGTGTTCCATTGTTTTAAAATATGATACCGTAATGATACACTGACGCACTTTATTGTCCTGCGAAGAAGGAATATTTGGGGAGGGGGAGTAATAAACAATTCTCATTTTTAAAAAATAAGTATTTTTTAAGTAGATTAATCTAATTAATAGATTGCATAACTTAATATATTTTAATTTTCAAAATCAGGAAATAAGCAGACTTGACATCTAGGAAGATTTTTATCCAGCTTTGCAAATTATTTTAGAATTATCAAATATTAAGCAGTAAGAAGAATTAAGAAAATTTGGGGTTCATCTTAAACTTCTAGCTCTTAATTATGTGTTTATGTGAAATTTTTAAATTATCCAGAAGAGTTTACTTCTAAAATACCTTGCTGGAGGCAAAAGTATGACCAAAATGGTCACAACTAAAAAAAAGAAATAATCCAGTTCAAACTGGATTTGTGTATTTTTAAATAAAAATAAATAAACACTTATTTGTGTATTTTAAGCTAACCTCCTGACTGGAAAAAAAAAGCAGTCCAAAGGAGACAAATCAGAAAAATAAGTTAAAATGTCCCATGCTAATTCAATTCTTCTTTTAATTTACAGCAGCTATACATAAAGCACTTGGAAATATTAAAAACCCCAACTTCTTTATAAAAATTTTGAGCACCTCCTTCCAGCTTGTTAGGTTCCCCCCTCCTTCTTCTCAATGTAACAAACTGCAACTGAAATAAGGATATTTGGTGTATATTTTGATATCCGTAACTGCTAATGAGTAAGAATACCATGCCCTAATTGGTTCTTCTAATCTGAAGCCAGTTCTTTTCATTTTGATTTTACAAAAACTATGGGTTTGCTAGAAAACAGCAGAAGCAGTGCAATTCATTAAACAGCTGTGTCATTACAGTCAACTTGGTGTTGTATCAACAATGTTAAAACAATTCAAATGACAGTACCGCAGCTATTTAAAAAAAAAAAAGGCAGAAATAATTTAATTCCTGCTACAATTTGGACTGTGCACAGACATCTGAAGCAGCATTTCCAGTCTGTCATTAGGAATGTAAGACTTCAGGTTTTTTAAAAAGACACTCTAAATCTCTCCGTTTCTCCATCTCTTCCTGATGGAGCTACTGTAGGTCTGAATGCTCACTCTTCTTTTGGATCAGCACCACTGTGGTTTTGATCGTATTTGCATGACACCTATTTGTTAGTAACAATTAGCAAAGGAAAAATGATGTGCCATCTCTCCCCTCTAGACTCACCAAACCAAAGTAATTCACAAATAGTACATTTTCCAGTTCACCTCATGAAGTGCAGGATGATAGGGAGCACCAGCCTCCTTAAAAGGAGTGAATTCTTGTTTTTAACATGCATCTCATAAAAGGGGTCCCAGCAGCGCAGCTACAAATAGGAAACCCTCCCCAGTACAGGTACCAGTGCAGAAAGCTATGGGTTCCACAAGCCGCGCTTTCAGAGACAGAATTATTCTCACAATAAGAGCAAATTATGGTTGTTAAAACAGAGACTGCTATGCAATCTCTTCTCTTTGTGACAAGTAAAATTAAAGTGCTTAACAGTAAACAGGTTTATAAAACAAAAACAACCCCCCCACACCACCCTATGCAACCCCCAAAACACTGATCCAAAAGTAAAATATTCCAGAACTTACTAATATTCACCATGGTAAGAGGAACTTCATTCTGGTTTAGTTGGAAGAACTAATATGAAGACACCAGATTCTTTTGGCAAGGATTCGAGCCACCAACTACAGCAGTTCATTATATCTGGAGCAAATCTAAATACATTCTACGTTGTGCTCTGGGAGATAAAAGACTATAAAAATACGTAGTCCTGACCACACAGAGAACAATAATTTCCACAGTACCTGTTTCTCATATTCCTTCAGAAGCTTTGATGTCAGATGAGTTGCTGCACTTAATTCATTCTGATTGAAAAAAAAACAAAAACAAACCACAACAAAATACCGAGCTTGTTACTTTTTCATTTAAATTAATATTAAAAAAATCACGTATTTAAAGAGGAAACTATTACAGACATGGAACTTAAAATCTGACTACCAATTTTCAGAGAACCTAAACATCCTGCCCTTCCATCTCTCTGACACTGCTGAGAGTTACAGGGAATAAGTGTTTACAAATACCAAGTTCACAGCCTGTACTATGTGCACTGATTTCTGTATTTTTCATGTTATGCAGTGCATATTTTCATGTAATTATTTTAAATTAGCTGCCCTAGTTACTGAGTATTAGAACGTTGTTATCTGTAAAGGAAAGAAAAGATTACAGTGATCCCCAGTACTACCTGGTTACCAACTGTTTAGTACTTGTACACAGACAGGACCTGATTAGCAGATTCAGGGTATGGAACAACTTCATCTTTCATAATGCAGTTGAAGGAGAAAGCACAGAAATTAAAAGCTAACTAGGAAGGCAGTAAAATAAAACTACACAGCATCAAACCTACAATAAACACACTAGTCATTAAAGTAAAACCAGCAGTAAAATAAAAATATGAAAAGCCAGAGTAACAAATCAGTAAAAAAGTCTAACAGTTCAAGCATATACAAATTAAAAACACAGCCATAAACTCAATTGTTCAAAAACCCCCACAAAATAGATTCTGCCTCTGGCATAAAACTGCAGTTGCTTATAGATAATGAGTGAAACATGAATACGTTGTGGGCAAAAAATAATTTCCCACTTGGTACACACTATTATAGACACTAAGATCATGATGGAAAACATTTTAGAAACACTTGAGAAATACAATAAAAGCATTAGAAGACCAGAAAATCTTTTTACTTGTCATAAGAAATTCTGTTGCAAAAGAAATCACAAGAATTTAGTCTTTACCACTCCCTAACATACAGAAAAATAATCATTCTTATTTTATTTCACTTCCACATTTTAAAAAAAATATTGCTCATAATAATTTCAAAAAAAGCAAGAGACATGAAATGTGGTTCAAAAATTTTATAATGCATTCAAGGATTTAATTAACACTACCTGTGCATCATATATTCTGTGCATGGCTTGAAATAACTGATTGATGTAATTGGAAATTGCAGCAGCATCTTCTTCAAATACTCCCAGCAAAGACCGAGTCTGTAAAAACCAAACAGCCAAAACACTAACAGTCAAGTTAATAAAGTAGTGTTCAAATGTAACAGAATTTCAAAGTTAAATAGCACTGTTTCAGGTTTCATTACTGAAAAGTTTATAAACCTTCCAACACTGTTGACAAGAATGATACACGTTGCATGCCAGAGAATCTTAAAGATGTCCAAGCTCAGCCTCTCTCCAGGTTAATACAAGTACATTTTCAGAAAGGAAGGGACCAAGGGAGATGGATAAGTGTATAAAACAGTTGGAACTGTGGGCAACTACTGGCCTCACTACACCACATCCCTACGGAAAAGGGTAGAGATGACAGGTATTACATAGCATGCCAGGTATGCACATTTCTTCTGCAGCGAGATGAAAACAAAGGCTGTGGCATTCTGAAACTCTCCGTCCTGCATGAAGACAGTTGCTGGCTGCGCTTGGGCCTGTAATTCACCTGTGCAGTAACAGCCAATTCTGTGATCAAAAGGCTGAGGAACTAAAAGCCAAACCAAAACAAACCAGTACAATCTACACCTTGCTGTTCTTAAGAGACGCGTTTCTCCCCTTCACCACTCCATAGTGAAAGGGAGCAAAAAGATCTGTCCTTTTGTCCTCACCTCAGCCTGTCAGTCTGTTCCTTAGCTGGTGTCACCCACAAGGCTGATGACTATGCATCCTGCTGCACTGCCCGCATCGCTGATGAAGGTGCTTAACAGTACCCACCTCAAAATCAACCTCTTTATCGCTGTCCACCTATTAGACTTCAGAACACTGATCACTGCTCTTTAAGCCCAACTATCCAGCCAGTTCTTCCACCCAGGTCGCTGCCAATACCTCTCCGTTTTGGCCAGAAGGAAGTTACCAGAGGCTGTGTCAGAATCCTTGCTCAAGTCAAGGTAAATGACATCCACTGCTCTTCCCTGTGATGAAATGACTGACTCTGGACAAGAAGGCAATCAGGTTGCTCCGGCATAATTTGCCCTTAAGCTTAAATGAGATGCTGACTCAGTGTTCTTGCACCTTTTTGCACTTGGAAGCAATGTTACACGTCACCACGAGGATATCGAATAGCTGCCTTCCACTGAGACAAAAACCCAAAATGGTGAAGAGCAGAGAATGTACCTGTAACTCTGCACAGGCTGCATTTGCCTTTCCTTACCTAAAATACTGGTTGGGATGCTTGGATGTACACACAGGAGTATCGCTTGCAAGACCCACAAAATAAACACTTTAACTCTAGTAACATTTTAAAAGCAAGAGAACTGTGCTCTGGTTTTAGGTTTACACTAAAACTAATGTCTTTCTTACAAAAGAATTGTAAGTATATAACTTTTTCCCCCGAAATTATGGTTGCTAAACACTTGAAATTGGAAATTCTCTTTCTTAGTCTTCTCTAGGCTAAATAACTGTAGTTTCCTCAAAGAGGAAGGGAAGGAACTTATGGGACCTGGGAAAAAAAAATGAAAGACTGACACAATTAGTCTGGACATCAGGAAAACCTCTCTGATGAGATTAGTGAAAAACACTGGATCGCACTGCATATGAATCGTGGGGGGGTATTATTAGGAGTTCTTGCTACATCAAAGACTTGTCTTGAAATGACTGAGACTTTAGCGAAAAAGACCTCCATGCTTCAAGGGGAGATGGACTAGTTTTCTGATTTTCTGCTTTTAATGATTTCCAAGGAGTACATGTTAAGCCTCTATAAAGTATATTATTTGACCATTCTTTTGACATGAAATTATTTTATTTAACTTGAACTAGAGGCCTGGTTGTCTTACGAATATGATCATAGCACATAATGTCTAAAAGATACTTAAATAAAAAAATATATATATAATCAAACAGCATCATCAACACAATAAATCACTTTAATGGTGGTTCTAGTTTATAAAACAAGTGGAAAAGGGGGGTGGAGGAGGAAAGAGTTGGAGAATTGAAATGCTTGCCAGGTGTGGCAACATGTATCATCCTAATAGCTGTGACTCTCCCATTAAAGGAGACATACATGAAAGAATGCAAAATAAGAAATTACATAGTACCATAACCACTGAATTATATACTCATGACCTTTAAATCTGAATATTAATAAACCTGAACTTGTAATCTTACAGGAATATCATGTAAGGTTTTTGGATTATGCTTATTCTCTAAAACTGAACACTGTTGAATAAAAGCATTTCTATGTTTTATTGTAAAAGTACCAGTTATTGATGTTCGGACTTCAAACTGGCATTGCATAATATTGATGGAAAGAAAATAACCTGAAACTGTAAACAAGTTTTGGCAGACTGTTGCTTAGCAAAAATTAGAGGAATTGTTTACGCATGTTTCTAGTAAAACTTTACATCATCTTGCATGTTCTTTAAGATGCTTTCATCCCATAGATATGAGTAGGTACACTAGAAAATCCCGGTGATAAGCTGCACAAAGAAATCACCTCATCAGAATTCAGTGAATTGTTAAGCACTCTATGTCATCATATGTACGGTAACGTGAGGGACATGAGATAGAGCCTGTACTATCAAGCCTCCTGCTTTTATATTGTGCAATGCCTAACGCAAAGAAGTCTGAGCAAAAACTCTCTCTAAATGTATATATAAACACTGAGTATGAGTGTAATATATGTCCTAAGTTAATATTTAAATTGCACTGCTTTGCACAGCAAAAGTTAATGTAACAGCATTTGGTTTCTGTCTAAATAAACACAGTGGTTAGATTTTTATCCTGAGACAAGAGGAAATGAATGGGTTTTGCCATTTTAGAAAAGCCCTCCCTCAGATGCACAGTAAGTTTCATATGATGTTCATATGCCTCAAGTTAGTGTCTGCAACACGTCTAAAGGTGCAAAACTCCAGTCCATAGTTCAGCACCAAACAACGACCTAGGCTGATGATCTTTTTCAATGTTACAGCATGAACACATCAACCCGGAAGTCATGGCAACTCCTAAAGAAAGCAAGTTTCTTCTTTCTTCAAGCAACATTTGCTGCCATTTTCATTGCACTGATTTCAAAAAAACAGAAATGACCTAATGTAATACAAGACTACAGAATCCTAGTTATGTTCTTCTAAGAGGTGGCTACCCAGAATTCACCTGAAATATTAGGTTGACTGAAAGATGTAAAATTTTGTACCTAAAATAGTAGAAGATATCAGCAAATCTAATAGTCTAAGCACATCAAACTCATTGGGCTGAGTTAGGCTTTGCTAGTCTGTATCACAAATAATCTCAAATGAAAGATTCTAGAATTTATAATTATGTTCCAATATGTAATTTTTTTTGCCTGTACTTCCCAAATGACATTCCAGTCTTAAGTGCTTGGAAAAAAAAAAACAAATGACTTTTTAGGGATCCCAAGTTTACCTCACATTTGACATTTCCTATAAATATGAATAGTTCTGACTTCCATATACTGAGAACAGTCCTTCAAGAGATAATTTTGTTAAATTACTATTATTACAACACCACTTTCAAAATTCTTCCTCTTCATGAGAGTACATCAGGATTAGTCTCTGGGCTAGAGACCACACTACAGGCTAGACCTCATCTAGCATCTAGTATTTGAGCTATATGGGGCGTCATCCTTTGGCAAGCAGTGACACACTTTCTGCATGGCCTTCTGCTGGTGCCGTTTCTAAGTTGTCCCTCTACCTGCTCCACCTGATGTAGATTTGTTAAAACGATTGTCATTTTAGCAGTTAAAATTCCCTATTAAGCAAGTGAGAGTTTCTCTTCCAGTGGTTGAGGAATCAACACTACCAATGCATATGCTGTTACCATATAGGAAGTCTTCCTCATCTACATCAACACTGCAGCAAAACAAGGATCTTAATTCAGAAGCTTGCAGAAAAAGAAAATATATCGTAAACTTTTTTTTTTTTTCACGTCTAGGAAGAGTGGTACAAAGTATTCGCTGTCATTGCTGCCAGCACGAGACACCAGTGCAATTGAATAAAGCATTGCCTGCTTAATTAGTAGTACTAAAGAAATGCCAATGCAATATATGGCATCACTGACAAAGG
>NW_009259719.1:3119508-3119873 GCF_000687185.1 Egretta garzetta
GAAGCTATCAGAGCAACTAAAGGCCTCTCAGCACCATGCCTTTCCCACCCACTCACAGCATTAACAACCGCCACGGTAGCCGCAACCAGTGTAACTGTTTCATACGTATCTATTAAACCTTAATGCGTTTTTAGTAAAACACAAAGATAAGAAAAATCGTCGTGAGAAGCGAAGACGGGTTTTATCCACACGCGGTCTCCAAAATAAGTCACGGATGTAAATGCAGGGGTGGGGAAGTAAGGGAGCCCACGCAAACTACTGCCCTGACGCCCGACGCTGAACCACGGTACCCCCGGAAAATCGCTCCCGAGCTCCCCGCTGTACAAACAGCTCGGCCGCCCGCAGGACAGCCGGGAGGAGGCGGC
>NW_009259719.1:3120417-3142407 GCF_000687185.1 Egretta garzetta
TTTTTTTTTGAGGGGCGGGGAAGAGGGGCCTTTGGCCGTCAGATCGGCTCCCGCTTCTCGGGGGAGCGCCCCGTCACCCGCTGCGTCGCGCCGCCCCCAGCTCAGGGAGGTGAGTGGGCAGCAGAGGCCGAAAGGGACGTTTCCACATGCCGAGGTGTCTGTCCAGCGGTGCCGTGGATGGATGATGGTTGTTAAGCGAAGTTACTGGCAAAAAGCAAGCAAACGTGGTTTTTTTTTTTCTTTTGTTTTTGCGTTTGCAGTTACATGCTCCGTGTTACAAATCGGTACGCCTTCCTGGCCTTGTTTGCGTTTGTTCTGGCTGTTGCTCTTTTCTCAGAACAGAAAGACAATTCTCTTGGGGGCAAAACCACAGTGGGACTAAGGCTGTTGTGTCACTGTCATGATGGAAGCATCTTTTGATGTTACCTAGAGCATCCCTTTTGAGAAGTCTTTTTATCCCTGTCATGTCTGTCACCACCATCCACCAGGGCTTTTATCAAGAAAGTATTTCTAACCCTAATGACCTAGTGGTTTTTGTTACCAAGTTCAGCTGGAGAACCTGGTGTTCCTGCTTGTGTCTTAAAAAACCAAAACCGCCACAGACCATGTATTTTTCCCTTCAGGAGCAAGAATATAATCAGTTCTAATGGACCCCCTACTTTCTTATATTGGATAAACTTAGTGCTATAGGTTGGTGGCCAATTTTAAATGCTTAAAACTACTGTGAGGGTTTAGTGGAATTGAATCAATCATTGTGTACTGTTTTAAAAAGAGCGTATTCTTGAATTGCCCTCTGTGATTAGTATGTTTTGACCAAAATTATTGTACTTTAAATAATTCCTGCAGGTTAAGCAATTCATATTTTATGAGTAGGTCTCTTAAGAGGCGTTGAATATGTACAAACTGCTAATCAAGAAGATCCATCTAAATTTCCATGCATTTAAAAGCAGATTAAAATCTACAGTGTGTCAAACAATAGGGTGTATAAAATTCTCACTCTTAAAACTAACAAAAGCAAAACCAAATTGTACAGCATGTTTGAATTTGCAAACTGGTTCAACTATGAAATTGCTTGATGATATTTCATGTCTGCATTTTAACAGAAGATCGGTAACTTTTAAGATACATTTATTGTTACAGATAAAAAAGAAAAGAGGCTGTTCCGTTGCTGGCCTTGCCTTTTTGGGGCCAGGTGAACCTAGTATAAAACCAGATTAGAAAGTACACAAAGTCATCCAGCAGAGCAAATTATTAACTATTGTGCAGTCTTGCTATGGAAACCGACCTTTACGTTGTGTCAGATCACATTTTACCTTTAAAAGCAGATAGAGGAAAAGGCTAGTATTCAGTAACAAACAATTCAAGATTTTTGAGGTGTTTTTTTTTTTTGTAGGGAGGGGTGAGGAAATTTCAAAGTTGCAACTCGGTTCAGTCAGTTCATTTACCAGCTCAGCTGGTGACTCACCTGACTGAAGCAAGTCATACTGCTGCTCTCTTCCCCTGCCATATGAGGGTAATAATATAGAGTTATCTTAGACGTGACAGAACATCAGCACTGGCTCATGACCTATGCATATGTGTGTAGCTTTCTGGTTTTGAGATCAGTTAACTTGTCACTAAGTTTTCCAGCAGTCTTCTGTAAGAAATGCTCTCTGTTTTGTACTATGGGATACACTTCCCTAGCAGAATTCAGGAAGGTTGTAACTTTAAATGGCATTGGTTTTAGTTAGCTTTGTATATTTACAGCTGTAAGTGGCAGAAGAAAAAAAAGCATTTCCTGAGCTGCTATGAATAGAGAACAGCTCTTTGAGAGTTACGTGTTTTATAGAAGAAAAACCAAAACACTAAAAAACATGCCTTTAATATGCAGAACTCTGCTTTGGTATCTCAGCTGGCATGTAGCGTAAAATTGTGTCTTGTTTCTGTTGACCTTGGTGATTCAGTTTAATGATTTGGTTTGCTTTAGCAGCAAGAGGGAGGCCTTTCTAATAATTTTGTAGTATACCAGGGGTTCTTTGAATTAGTACTTAGCTTTTTTAATAGATGCCTTATGTTGAAACATTCTGTGAGATATTACTAGTCTTGTTCTTACTTTTTTTACAAATGTTACAAGGCATCCAAAAGTTTTATTTGAGATACAAATGTGACAGCAACAGTTGAGATTCGATAGTAATGAGTTGAAGAATCCCTCTGAACCCTCTAATAAGGGGTTTTTTTAGTGTTACACTTTTTTCAGCATTGTAGGCTTTTTGTTAGTGTGTGATTTTATTTCTTTGTTTGGGTTTTTGGATTTGTGGGGTTTGTTTTTTCTTTTTTTCTGCAAAATACTTGCTAAGAGGCCTTATTAAAAGTGTGGGGAACTAACACTTGGCACAATGTAAACAGGGAGAAGAGCAGCCAACAGGTCTTCACAGGATTCCAGATGTGTCCCCTAATGGAGTGAACATTTTGCCTCTGCTGGAGGGTGAAAATAGCTGTCTGGATAAGGTAGGCTTTATTTGCATGTTACGTGCTGTTTAACACACTGTTTCTCAGAGTTTTCCTAGTGCCACCCTTGGATTTACCTTGAATTTATCTGTGTTCACTTAATCTCCCTGGGTCAAAATAGCTTTTACCTCAGCCAAGAAATAGCTAGCTGCTTTTCTGAAAACTGGTATTAACAGTTTTGAGGTATTCTTGCCTAAAAAAAACCTTTTGTTTTTAAGGTGGCTTTAAATATAATCTTTTTATTCATGTTCAAAACATTTGAAAGGAAGCTACATGTAGCAGAATATCTGAGGTGGTGAAACACTGGTGCAGTTGGGTACAGAAGCTGTGGTAAAGGTGAGATGAAAGGCATTTTTTTTGAGTGTTATAAGTAATCAAGAAAGATTATACATACCATTTATACCTTTTTAAAAAGCTGAAAATACTGCACAGGCTATTGTGAAAGGTGACCCGCCGGTGGAGTAGCAATGGGTGACAATGGCAAAAGGTAGCAACAGTAAGCACTGGGGTTTCAGACCAAAGCCAAGAACTCCTGGTGTGGTCTCTTCAGCTGATATAAACAGAGTCCTTAAAGGCTTCACATCTCTAAAGAATAAGAGCTTCATCTACTTAAACAGATGAACTCTACTGTCCCTGGGCAAAAAAACAGTGGTGCAAAACCTGAAAGGGAGATTAGTTTGCTGCCGCATCAAGTATGTGACGCTCTAAGAGGATTGCATTTGCATATCCAAGGAGCATTGATGTCTTCTACTATTGATTACTTAGGATTTTCAACTTAATGTTTGTTGTATTACTCTAATTGCCCCTATAATAGTATTTAGCTAAAACTCCTTAGGTAATTTCATGTGGGTTGCAAGGGAAGTATTGATCATTTCTAGTGGGCCAAAATAATGCCATATAGTTTTTGAGTGAAGGCTCAAGGTCTATTTACACTTTCAGTGGGAATTCCTAGAAATTTAATCTGGTTCTTTACTATCAGGTGTTCTTGGACCTAATACTTCAGTTTTCTGCCCTGTGGAAAATATATTTTCTTCCTCATTTTGTACAGAAAGGTTTGACTGTTTATCTTGATAACAAATAGCGTTCTTCTACTACTAAGCAAACTTCTGTTCAAAGGAATCTAACGATGTTTGAATGCTAGACCTTCAGCCAGACTTCCCAGTAGATTTATCTCTACATATATGTTGGTTTAGAATGATAGAATGGTTTGGGTTGGAAGGGCCCTTTAAAGATCATCTAGTTCCAATGCCCCTTTGAGTATCTTTCACTGGATGAAGTCACTCAAAGCCCATCCAGCCTGACCTTGAACACATTCAGGGATGTAATGGAATTTTGGTATAATGCAGACTTCTTATCTTTAGAATAAGTTCTCTTTTCTTGTGAAACTTTTTTTAACAGTTATGTGTAGCTGCATTAGCATTATAAAGGTCTCTTAGATATATGGTGTTTCAATTTCACTGAATTTCACAGAAATTAGAGAGCATAGTGTGAGCATCTACCTTGTGAACTACTGAATTGGTACTTCCTGGTCCTATACGCAGTTGCAGCCATGAACTCTGTTGAAAAACAAGAGTTTTGACGTGTTCCAGTGACCGCATTGCAGTCCACAGGTCTAATCCAATTCAACATTGAGCAAATGAATGTAATATGATTCTTTTGATAGTAACACAGTTACTTACTCTGATAATACTGCTGAACGAACTTAACGGCTGGGGGGGGGGCTCAACACCAGATGGCAGTACTTGATGAGCGTCTGACCTGTGCCTAGCCAATGAGTTAACTGGTTTTGGCCTATTTTATGAACATTCTTTCTGAGAGCTACCAAGATCTCTTTTCCCTGAATGTCATTTAAAAACTCTGAAAGAATGAGTGTTTCTGACTGAGAATTAAAAGGAAACTACTCTGAAAAAGTTTTTTTTCCATCTTCCACAATCTCGGAGAGACTAAAAAGAAGTTATAATTACTTGGTTAACTTAATGGTTAGGTTTGGGAAGATACATGCCTCTTAGAAATGTGTCTCTTACCACCGCATATGCCTGTTTTTATTGGTAGTTTTTGATATCTTCCTGAAGAGAATGTCTGTGAAGGTATTTACCACTTGGAGACTTGAAGTATGTGGTAATCTGAGTCTCAGCTGTGTGGCTTAGGTTAATTTCATTCATATTCATCCAGGAGGAATAAATATTTTATGAAATGTGTTCTGTATCAGTGCTTGTGTTAGTATTTTTAAATTGTTTAAAAAAAACAAAAACAAAAACCAAAACAAAGCAGTGGGCTCTATTTGGAAACTAGCTATTTATATTATGATCATTAAGAGGCTTTTTGTATTATTAAAGTCCATGTTGGTTTCTGGATTCAAGAGGCCGTCTATCAGTGATCATGCTTTTCATCTCTTTGGGACAGAGAAATTGGTGAACAGCTCCAAGTTCAGTACAGAAGGAGATGTATTGTTTTCTTTTTGACTTAATGTGTTTTGTGGGAATTTTTAAAAATTTTTTTTAAACTGGTGTTCCATGTAGAGACTGTAGAGGCAGAAAACTGATCTACCAATCACTGCTATATAAGAGGCTTTGCGATATCTCTTTCATAACCTCTGTATCTGATGTGCAGTCTGAATACTCAAAATAACCGCCTGCAGTCAAGAAAGGGAGTCCTGTTGCTGTTAAGGTCATGGGTTGCCTTGTTGGGAACAGCTGTCCTGAAACTAAAAGGGCTGTGAGGCCCTTGCTTACACTGTTTCCCACTGACCTCTAGTTCACCAAATGTTCCAGCAAGCAGTGCTTTCATACATAGGTCCTCATGGCTTTTTTGTGTGTCTACACTTTGTGGTTGCTGAAGCTGTTAAGTGACGGTTGGAGCTCAGCTTGCAGGTGGTCATTGCAGTTACACTGATGCCGCTTCAGGATCCATTGATGTGTGCTGATAAGGTGTCCTTGGTAAGATCACATCTTGAATTGTCATTCTTGTGGATAGTTTGGTTTGCCAACAATCTCATTGCACAAGACAAAGTCAGTCCAGTAAGTCAACATTCTTCAGCTGAACATCCTGCTGATATAAAGCCACATGGATTGCTTTTTTCTCTGTAGAATCTCACTCAGTACAGTATTGCGAATTCTAGACTCTGCCATTTCCTTAGCAATTTTCCTGCTTCTATCTATTCCTAAAGGTTAGTCTTGGGTTGTTTACAAATGTACAGAAAATCAAAGTGGAGGTGCTGTTAATTTCCCTAATATTAGCTGTTAGCCATGTAAGTGTAACAGATTACACAGAATCTCTCAGAAAAACAGTAAACCAAGAAAAAAAGAGAGGGCCAGATTTTTCCTCTAAAAGCACACAGTCCTATGTGCGCATGTGCCCCAAATTAAAAGTTTTATTTAAGAAGGGTAACTTTTGCATCCTGAAATTAAAATATTATTTTCATTTTTATATGTTCTAAAATAAAGCTTTGTTCAAAATAAGAAAAGGAGGAATCTGCAGAGAGGTTATCCTGAACCAAAAGCTGTTTTTGAACACGTGACATGTAAACTGCTGTGTGGCTGAAAGATGACCTTGAATATAAAAATGTTATAGTCAGTACTTTCTTTATAATGAATGAAATCAGAATTCTGTTTCCAAACTTTGAACTTCATTACAAAACCTTTACCTCCTTTCTTCCCATTACTCGTGATTTTTTTGTCATTTTAAGTGTTTGTGCTGTAGGAGTTAAATAAACTTCTATAAACCTGCAAGAAGGGAGGAAGATTTAGCAGTAAAAGGATGTTTTAAAGCTAGTAAATTTGAGTGTACTGCTTCTATTACTTGAAGTTTTGGTTTTATGTTGTAAAGAATGATCAGGAAATTTCACGTATGGTATGTTTCAAAAAAGCTGCAGCAAAGTTATTTTAATAAGAAAAATGAATGCATGAATTATTTAAAATAGTTGGTGCAACTGTTCCTGTTAACTAATCCAGGCACTTGGAAGGCAATTACACTGAGCTTTGACAACATTGCCAACCCACTGCACAGTGCCTTATGCCAAAAGCTATTGTTGTTTTATTGACCACGTTCACCATTACATATGCATATGAAAAAACAGAGGCATTTTCATCGGGATTACCCTAATAGCATTAAGAGATTATTTTTTAAATTTCCTTGGAAGGAAATTCACTTAAATGAGATTACTTATTACTTGACTGGTTTCCTATCATGCTGCTATGTTTAGGTAAGTGGAGTCCATTAGAGTATAAAGTTTTTAAAAAAACTGATTTTATACATTAATGATTTCAAATAAAAGAAAAGTACTATATTTGTGCACAGCTTCTTTTGAGAAAGTTAAGTCGATGTTCTGGTTAGGAGAGATAACACTTTTTGTCCCTCTTGGTGGCCCCCCTAGTGTCACCATTAGTTGCTAATTACTTGCAAACAAATAAACAATTAACTCCTCGTGCCTCTTGGTGGGAGACTTTTCATTGACATGCTAAAACTTTCTAATAAAAGATTTAATTAATGACGTTGCAATTCCAACCCCCTTGTCAACATAGCTATAAGGAGGACTTGTGAAGAAATGCAAGTACAGTATACATGCTATGCTGGCTGAAGGTGAAAGCATGGCAAGTACATCCCTATGTGCTGCTAATACATCAGCGTCTCAGAATCTTCAGAAAGTATCTGGTTTGGTAGAAAACAAAACAACACAGTGCTCGTTTTCCATTGAAAGTATTTTGGGACTGGAGCAGAAAAAAGATGGCATTCCAGCTGTGAAACCTCACAGACCATGGATGGATGCATACACCAACTTGGGTAAGTCCTCTCAAGCTTTTACTCCTTTAAAAGTGTATATATTTTCATGTTTTACTGAAAACCAATAAATTGAAGCTTTTGTTTGCTTGCTTTTTCTAGTTTTTGGTGATGACAGTAATCCTCATCTGCAAATCCCTGTTGTTTGCTATGAAAATCCATTATTTCATACTAACAGTAATCCAGTGCAAGAGGAAAGAGTTTTGAAATGTGAAAAATATTTTTCAGTCGCTGAAAGGCTATCTTTCAAACGAGAATTGAGCTGGTACAGGGGTAGAAGACCAAGAACTGCATTCACTAGAAACCAGGTAGGGATTTTCTTAGTATTTAATAAATTAATAACAATATAGCTTAGTAAAATGTTGGTAGAAGCTGACTAATTCACTGTGATGTACCTCTGCAAAGAGAAATGTAATTGGGAACTAGTGTAAATTAACAGTAATGTTGCTAATTTCATCAGACCTGTGTTTATGCATGGAATCAGAATTGTGCAAATGCTGCTCAAAGTCTCCTGTTGAACAAACTAAACTGTTCTTTCTATTTATTTTCTTTGTTACTCCTACGAAGGTAGTTATAACTATTCAACAAGTGTATTTTAATCTCCTCAGATTGAAGTCTTGGAAAATGTTTTTAAAATGAACTCCTACCCTGGCATTGATATGAGAGAAGAGCTAGCTCGAAAATTAGATTTAGATGAAGACAGGATCCAGGTAATGAGAAATTTATTTGAACTTTTCTGTAATTACATCTATATGTACTCTCTGGTTATATAAATGAGTAGTTTGACAGCAGAAGCAATAATTTTAATGATCTCAATTTAAAACCATGTACATTTATAAGTGTGGTATGCCTTCAATTATTTGTGAAATGGAAGCCACTGAATTACTTCTGAAATCTTAAACCTTCCATAGCATTAATGGATATTTCTCACTTATAACAGAGCAGATATCATGGAAATATTAATCTGTAGTTATCATGTGTAGAACTTGAGCATTTGCTTCCATGTTTTGAAGTCATGTTTGTATTATGCTTGTCACCACATCTGAAAAACAAATTTGAAACAAATACTGAAATAATTTGTATGAATGTCTTAAGTGTTTTGTGAGACTGTCACAGTAGAGCATACATGTGTTAAACCCATGTTTTAGCCTGTGTCTTCATCTGGCCAAAAGCAAAATCTACTCAGGGATTTTAATTATTGATTTCCAGGTAGTCCAGTGTGATAAGCATACCGTAAACATTAGAATTTGGACCTCATCTTGATGTTTATTAAGCTTTTGATATAAGTCTTGGGGCTTTGATGGGAAGCTTGATGCTGAGATTAATTAAGCAGCTGAAGAAATAACACCTTAAGACTTGTGTGTGAATTCCAGCTGCTCAGGACCTTCCAGGGTCTGATTCAGTGTCACTGAAGGTCATATTATTTTTTGTATTAATTACAGTGAAGCTGGTCCTCGCCTTCCAATTAAGGTGGGGGTATTATTTTCTTCCTCTGTGGTGTGGTTGCATGTCATCATGTGCAGATCTTAAATTTGTATTGAACTTCCAAACTACTGTCATTACACAAAACACTGTAAAGTTGTGTATTTTTGAGTTTCAAGGTTTATTCTGCTTACAGTGCTATATTTCTGAAAAACATGCCTTTTCTTTCCATTTTAGATTTGGTTCCAGAACCGTCGTGCAAAGCTGAAAAGATCACACCGAGAATCTCAGTTTCTGATGGTGAAAAATACTTTCACCTCCAGCCTGCTAGAGTAGAAAGAAGAATGGTTTGCTGTCACGGTACTGCAACAGAACACGAAGAATTACTGGAATTTTCATAACTTGTATTAAGTAATGTTGATATATTAACTATGATTTTATCCTCAGATTTGAAAGATTATCGTAATTTTCATTCAAATAAACTGTAAATACTTGAAGTAATACTAAAATCTACTTTTTGTGGGAACAGTGAACTTTTCATATATATTTCAATAAGTATTTTCAGAAAAGTTTAGATATTTTTGCAGTTAACAAAAAAAAATATCCAAACCCTAGGTTACACAAGATTTTCAGTTAGTATGAATTACTGCATCTTAACTGAAGATGACTTAACAAAGCTTCATGGTTTTAAAAATAATGTTAATTAATGAATTTAGGATATTTGCCTGTTTAATGCTTCACCTTGGATATCTCCTTTTGTCAGTATAAGCGTTCCAGTTGTGGAAGTTGCCCTCATTATCTTTTAATGACAGAACACAGCATTTCACAGGATCAAATCAGTTGGGACCAGACCAGATATCCAGATCACTGCCATTAATTTTAGGGTGTTGAATTCATTTTTATCAAACAGTATGTGAAAGTTAATTATACTCCTATTTGATATTTTTCCTGAAGTCCTATGCATAAGGAGAGCATTATACAAAAAAAAAAAAAGCCTCATGACCATGATGTAAGACAAAACTGTAAGTATGGGATTCCACTGTTCCTTGTTCAGCAGAGCTTTAAGCACTTGCTTGAAGTCTTTCACTGAGGCTTCAGCCTGTGTTACTTACTGGAGATACATTCTACGGGGGCCCAGCTGTATATACAAAAAATCATTTTGTGTAAATCTGAAATAACTGTAACCACCGGGCTCATCCGCAGTCTGACACTTGAGCTTCTATGAAGTCAGATAGGACACTGAAGACACAGAAGTCAGCATATCATTGTTAATATAGGCTAAATGTAAATAGCAAAAAAGAGGGGAAAAAATTCCATAGATGCTTGTAGTGTTTTAGTAGTGCAAATACAGTTAGGTTGTTCCTCACTTGCACTTTCTTGTTTAATAATAATAGAATGACAATAGATTTTCTTTTTGGCATATTACTTTCAATGTAGTATAGTCTCTGGAAGAGGTAGGTGTTAAAATTTGAAAGACCTATCTACTGCTTCCAGACAGTTTTTGATTCCTATATCTCTTCTAATATGCTCTGCTTTTCCTTCGGTTTGTGTTCTTTCTTAGGTCATCTCTATACATTTCAGTTGCTTTGTTGAATGTTTGCAAGATATTGTGAAATGCAGGTAGTTTAACATTTTATGACAGAACATCATAACTGTTATATCATGAACAAACCAAGTATTGCTCTTCCTTTCCTGATGCTTGTATCCATGATGTCTGCTGTCCTATAGAATGAAAGGTAAGTTTGAGAAAAGGGGTGATAGAAAAAACTTAATTTTATGTAGTCTCATATCAGAAAAAGCTAAAGGGAAGGATGATCTGACTTCAGTTCTTAGTTGATATTTGGAAAATAGGTTGAGATATAAGAGTTGAAATAAAACACATTTCTATATTCTCTGAAAAATATTACTGAAAAGCTGCATAACTTTAGAACCAGACTACAGGTTTTGCCATGTTGTGTCCCTAACTTCATGGGCTTGTTGCCTTCATACTTACAGAATCTCTAAAATCTTGAATTGTTTATCTTTGCTCCTGGAAATCCTATTTCAGTGTGAAAGTAACAAACTTTTATCCAATATTGAATCGTTAATTACTCATGCTTTGTTGGATTTAGGAAATAGCATTACTAACTGTACTTCTGTTGTATCCTGCATTCAAAAATACTTGAGAGAACATTCATAAATAAAGCAATTTAAGTGGAGCCAAATCCATTAGGAATCGTTTTTAGAGAAATTGGAATCTCAATTCAAATACCTACCTGATCTGGTAAAAGTAAAGACAATATTGAGAATGCATGAGCTCTATTTTGTTTTTCTTCTCACCTCAAAACATAGATTGCCTATAGCTTAACCTTATTGAAGGTAATTTGAAACTATTGTTGACTTTACTGTTGGAAACAAGGTTTCCAGCAGCAACAGATTACACTAATCTGTACAGATTGATGCCTAAGAACCTTAGTCTATTATCTGGCAAATACCTAAATACACCTAATGTCTCTTATAATGGAACTTGTCTCAAGTGACGGAAGTCTGACAAAGCAATTTAAGAGAAGGAGTAGAATAATAGCAGAATAATAATAGCACCAGGCCTGGTATCCAGTTCTCAATTAGCAAATGTTACCAGAAGGATGATTGGTGTAAAGTACTAAGAGTGTCACACATAGTGCTGAGGGGCAGGAAGTTTAATAGCATAATTGCATTATTTGCATCATCTTGGCTTAGCTTGTTCTTCCCAAAGTAAATGCATCAAGTTAAAGGAGAACCTCTAACTTTACGTTTGTATCTACTTTGACCAGCATGGGTTTAAATTGTGGCCATCACTTTCTCAGCTGAATTTTTTTCCATCTTAAAGATATTAGTCTGGACTTCACAGGATTTTCTAATCTTGTACTTCCTGATAATATGCAGCTTTCTGGGCTACCTTGTTAATACATGTAATACGCTATGTTATCTGTCTAGGCACAGCCAGTCCAAATAGTGATAATGGAGGGGACTATGTCAGAAGAGGCCGCCACGCATGCTTAAGTCTGGTCCCACTCCAGTTTTGCATACTTTACCTTGCAGCGCTTCTGTTTGTCTATCAGCCCTTCAGAACTGTGATCAGAAAATTCTCAATCTTCTTGGTTCCTATTCTGATTTAAGGAGGTTGTGGCTTCATGAAGCTTTACTTCCAACCATGTTGCCTTGCATTGGCTCCAGTGATCATTTGACCCTGTGATAAGCTGATCAGGCTAGGACCATGCAAAACTGTTCTGGAAAAAAACCTGGCTAGTTGTAAGACTTCTCGCTCTTAATATTGGCAAGCTGTTATGTCAACATCCATTAACAGCTGCAATTTAGGCTAGGGTCAGGTTGATATTGGGCTTCTGTCGTGTACTGTAATGGCACTTAAACATTCTAGTGGTGCTTTCCTGAAATAGGTCCACTGTCTGATCTTAAGCAGGATGCTGGGCTGCATAATTATTTCTTTTAAATTGACATTCTTTTCTCAACTAGGGTCTCCTAAAATTTTTTTTCTGACCACAAACTTCAGCAATGCCCAGTGCTGTCCAAAAAAGATGAACTACACTATGGTCTAACAGCAGATTCAAATTAATTTGTATCAAAGAACCAGTGTTCCAAAGTTCCATTGTAATATTCTTTCTCGCATCATACATTAAAGCAGAGTTTGAAACTTGCTCTTTAAATTATCATTGTTAGCATTGGAAGCCCAGATTTAGAACACCACTTATTAAATTGTCATTTAAAACTTTGAATTTGCAATTATTTAGTTTATCAAGTCTGTGCTTGCAGATAGCAAGCTAGCACACCAGTAAACTTTATATTACAATTTTCCTGGTGTGTACTTCTACATTTTTCTAGTGGTTCAAAATTTTGCATTGAAAATTCTTCTAAAGCAACAAAACCCAGGACTCTTATAATTGTATGTAAGAAGATTAATGCTGTGTTCATAACATTAAAAGGAAATGTGGCATCAAAAATCATCCGGCATTTATGTGACTGGATTTAACAAAAGACTTGCACAAAGTAGCATCAAATAATTTGCAAACACCTTCAATTTACCTAACATGGAATTAAGCTAATTTTAAACTATTGAGATTAATGCTCAGGGCTAATGAGTAATTGCAAAAATCAAAGCTTTTTAGAAATTGGTTGTAAAATAACTTTTGTTTTGGTTCCTTGGGTTGACTTAGTTTCCCTATCAGTTGTTAGGTTGATGCTCTTTGTCCCTTCATTTTAAAGGACTTAAATATTACATAACTGGATGGGAAATATAAGGTATTTTATTTTCAGAAATACTTTTGAACAATGGTGATTGACCTAAATTAGTATTTCATGTCCTGCTATGACTCAAAATCATATTATTTTTATTACAGCTATTTAGAATATCTCATATACTTATTTGATAATGGAACAGTAAAAAGACAAAGTAGTAATGATCATTATGTGAGGGGCAGCTGGGGCTGTTCAGCACCTTGGGTTGGGGCGAGGGAAGGATCCCATCTGATTGCATTACAAAGGAAGTTCATTCGGTCATAATGGGCAAATGGGATTGTTAGTGAGGGAGAGGAATCTAGGGCTGTTGAAGAGCCATCGGTTCTAGATTCCTTTGTGGGGGAATAGTCCCTTTACTTGCATGACACGAGGGTGAAAGTGTTAGACAGAAACTGTGGAAGACCAGTCTTTCTATTTTGGGCACCCAGAGCTGCTATTGGCATGGGCCAGCAGTATTTTCTTAGAACAAATCAGGAGAACCTCAGAAAGTATGAAGTGCTGTGTTAGCATGGCACAGTATCAGCATTGCAGTTCTGCTTTTTTAGATTGACTAACAAAATAGAAAACTAACCCTATATTTGTTGAGTGTAGAAGCAGCAATACACTGAATTTCTTTTAATATCTGTTTTTGCAGGATGCTGTTTATTAGCAATGAGGTAAGAACATGATCAAAAATGCTTAGGGATATGCAGGGTTTGGTGTAGTTGTGGTATAATTGCCGAAGACTTTCATACCACAATGCTTTATATTTGATCATATGAATGTGGGATGGTGCTGGTATTAGAGTGATAGGACAAATGGTGCATTGCCTCTGTCTTTATAAAAAAAATGCAAATAAGAACAAAAAATCAGTGAAATAATAAATTTGTAGGTGTGTTTTGATCCATTTTGTGAATGAGTTAGTGTAAAATCTAGTGCCTTTAGCAACCAGTATCTGCTTGTTCATCCAAACCTGGTGCAAACAATGCTTTTGATACCAATTTTCAAGAACTGTCATCTGGCTTCGGATGTTGTAAGGATCTGTATGTGTGGCCTGTAAATATGGTGCCATACGTGGGTTGGGAGAAAATACATACTCCTCCTTTTTGGATTTGTACAATGTTTTGTTTTCCCTAGCTTCTAAACCAGATTTTCCTCTCCCACTGTGACAGCTGGAGAACCTAATGAATACAATCTATCATTCTTTTCCTTAATTTTGTGCAATTTGGAGCAAAGTGGACAAAAGTTAGCTGGTGGTATGAGATAGTCCCCTTCGTTAAAAGTAATCTATGTTATTAGTCTTGTTATTAAATACTATAATGTGCCATTTTTGAATTGCATATGCAGGCATGTGTTTCAAACTCATTATCTCATGGTGACCTTTTTAAAAAAAATAATTTGCAACCTTGCACCAACTTAATTATTGTACCTTATTTTTCTTGAATACTTTCTTGCACTTTTAACACCGAATTTTTATTTTATCAGTTCATGTCATTTTACTACTTCTAAGGTGGTAAGTGCCTGCCCACAATTTCTAGATTCTGGGGCAGTCTTTTGTCTATGTGTTACAAATTATGCTTTGTATGTTAAATGAAAATGAATATTTATCTTGTAATGATCGATTTCACACTCATAATACTTAGAATTGTATTGCATCAATCATAGTTGTACTTCAAAATAACTCAGGATTCAGTTTCTATAAATGATGCTATAGTAAGGAAATTAAGAAGACAGCAGATCAAATATTCTGCATTAAAGGTTGTTGGCTAAATATTAGCTGCATCTTAATACAAAAAAGCAAAGTGTTTAAATTGGGCTTTAAATTCATAAAACTTGAAACAGTGGTAACAGCCTGTATTTGAAATGCCTATAAAAATGCTGGGCTGCTTTTGCCCTCTTGTGGCTAGATATTATAATTACAGACCTATATGTTTGTGAATTAGTTTTGGGTAAAATACGCAGTGATGAGTTAGGCTGTGGGTAGGCAGAATGCCAGCAGGTGCCTACCTGTTTTAATTGTACAAAATTTGTGTCCAAATTTATATTGTATGTACATCTAATGCTCGACATTGGGCCTGATTTTCAAAAGTTCTGAATAATTAATGTTGAACTAAACCTAGTGAAAATTGGTGGGTGCTTAATATTTTTGATACTATGAACATTTATTAATAATTAGCTATTACTTTAAGAATTCAGTTTGGGGCAGTCAACCTTGTAAAATCTTGCCTCTAAATTAATTTAGGCTGCTTTCATGAATACATGACTCCCCAACATTGTCAGTTTATAGTAGCAGAATCTTTTACATTCCAGAAAGCATTTGACAAAGTGGCCAGTAATTCTAAAGAACCCACCCATTAGAATGACTTCTGGTACAATATGTACTAAAGTAATTCTTCTGTGATAAAAAATACAATGTTGAGAATGCCCAGGTTGCCATGCAGAAACACTTATTACCAACAGATTTTTCATTTATCACTTTTTATCACATTAGAAGGATAAGAATTGACTTTGTGCTGTTTAAATAATGTGCATTTCTTAACAGCTTTTCTTGCATTTCAAAACGTTCAGTCAGGGTAAAATACTAAAAAAATTAATAGCATCCACTTTAATTTCTTTCTTGATTCAAATACTTGTAAGTTACCAGATAAATATTTGGATATGAGGCACACAGTGAAATGCAATTCTCTCACTTCAGAGATGGAACAGCATCATCTTCTGTGCTACAGGATGTGGCTATCTGACAATATAATTGCGAATTGCTCTAATTCATTTTGACAGAAAAAGGAAGTCATAGGGAAGCATTCTAATGAGGCATCAGCATTGCCCTTAGAATGCAGTTGGCTATGGCTGGATGTTTTTGTGAAATGTAAGCAAGCTATGTGGAAAACCTCCTTTTCTTGTAGACATTCTTGTTTAAACAAGAAAAGTGATCCATTATTTCCCTTTTTTTCATATGTAAACGTATGGGCCTGGGCAATAACTTTTATCACAAATTACAATTCTGTAAGAGTGGTGTTTTTAGTGATTGTTACTATTATCATCTATTTGGAAAAAATAATTATCTATTGTAACTTATATTAACATGCTTTAACTTTTCATGTAAGTATTAACAAATCTTTTTCATTTTGTTTGATCAGTCTATTACTATCTGCATATTTACTTACTCTTTCAAAAAATAAGCAGCTAACTCAACCCTGATATCCAACTGCTTCAATTTTTTGCTTTAAAAGAATGTGCCAGACTGTAGATAAAAAGGACCTTGCATTTGTTTCTTTGAGAGGTAGGGCTGCCAGCAACAACTGTCATTCCTAACAGGCCCCTTCCACTTTGTTGGGTTTTGGGGGTTTTTTTGTTGGTTTTTGGTTTTGTGGTTGGTTGTGTTTTTTGGTTTTTTTTTTTTTGTTGTTGTTGTTTAGCCCAGTCTTGTAGAATTTATGTGGATCCTTTTGTAAATTTGCTATAAAATGTTTCAAACTTCTTCCCTGAAATACTGTTATGTATCTATCGTATAAACAAAGATTGCAGTTTCCACATGCTGCCAGCCTTCCTATTTTATTTGTATGTTTCCCTTAGTGGGAGTAGAATGAGGTGCTATTGACAAAGTGCTTTCCAATCTTCTTCCATAATGGTTACACAATAGCAAGACTTTTTTTTTAATTCTTCCGGCTGTGTTCCTATGGTTCTGAAATGGTATCTGTTATTACTGTCTCTATGCATTTTAATTACAAAAATCTTAAAAACGTTTTCTTCAGCCTTAATTACCCTTACCTTTTGGCCTCAAATAACAAATGATGTCATCCTGAAGTGCTTGAGCAAATAGCTCTCCCTCAGTCAAATGGGAAAGGATTTAAGGCAGGTTATGCTCAGTGAGGGGTCCCTTAGTGTGCTCGGATTAATTTTGCAGACATTGCTACAGGATGCTGTTGAATTTCAGAATAGACTGCTAAATCAGGTTAGGGTTGTTCCCCTCCCCACCCCCTCTGTGTTCCCCTGCTGAAGGAAAATGACAAGCTGTCTGGGTGGAAAGCATTGGGCTGTAATAAGAAAAGGTTGAGATTAGAAATGAAACTGAGAAACTTCTGTAAAAATGTTACTTCATTAACATTACTAGCACTTATTCAAACTGCATTATGGGAATCTTGATTTGCATTTTTAATAGTTAATTGAGATGAAATGCCTATATTGCAGAAAAATATAATTTTAAAATCAAACAATTATTCAATTATTGCTAAAGAATAAAACATACATAACTTTGGGGATACAGTTGCTGGTTTGGAATATTTCTAGTTCAACAGAATTTTTATTGAAAAATGACTCTTCCATGCAATTTTAAATTTTCTTTGCATCACAAATCTACTTTTCTCTGAAAGTGAAGTTTCATATTACACCTAATCCAGCGTAACAGAAGACCACTGCTGAAAGATGTGGTCCTGCCCTGCTCCCTCTTTTCTCAGAGGCAACATGTGGCTGCAGAGTGAGTCAGTTTAGCATGCATTTGGAGCAGGGAGGAGTGCGTTTGGTGGCACATCAGTAAGTTGAATCATCTTGGGGAGCTGAGCTGTCTGTTCCTTTATTATATTCATATGAATAAACAGATGAAAAACTAAACAGAAATACAGAGACTTGACATTTGACTGCAAACATTCTCTGCCAGCAGAACAAGTTGGCGTGTATACAATACAGAGAACTGTGAGCTCTGGGGAATGGTAATATTATATGAAAATTTGCATCCATGGATCACTGATAAATTGTTATTTTGATGGTGATCAGAGGTAATTGTCATATAATGACTGTTTGGTTTATTTCAGTCAGTTCCTTTTCACCATAACTTACATCTGATGCTAACTTGAGCCTTCAGGAATATAGGACTGAAACTTCCTTGGTCATTAAGTGCAATTTCCTGTAGAAGACATTAAGTCACCCAGAAAGGTCACAAGACCATTCACTCCCTACTCTCTGAACTCTACAGGCCTCAAAATGCTCCCAAATACCTGAAGATAGATCTGATACTTTTAAGAAAAAAACCTCAAAACATGACAGTGTGACATAAAAAGTGAGCAGGAAAGAAATGCTACTGCCTGTCCACAAGGGATTCTGTAAGGTCTAGCTTATTCAGCGTTAAGGACTGGATGCTCAATTTCAAGGACTTGTTGCAAAGCATCTGGATATAGAAGTGGTGGCTGCCAGTGTCAAAGCAGAATTCATGCATCTAATTCCACTTTCAAGTCCCATCTGGACACAGCAGCAGCTAATCTAGAAGTGCCAATAAATATTTGGACACAGCAGGAAGCAGTTGGCTGCCAGGACAACATGCTGTGCTCTTTGCCACTCGCAAGATACAAGCAGCCAGTTGGATGGAATTGTTTTGGAGGCTGGATGCGGGCTCTGTGGCCCACACTATTTTAAGCACCCACTGGTAATGTCTGGATGACCTTAGGAAGTAGAGTGTGTGTCTATAGAAAGAAGCAAATTAAAAACAAAAAACACGACACCCAGGGGTCTTTTCCTGCCTTACTGAGGGGCAGAGTCTTTCCTGACTCCAAATCTAATTACGGGTTTAGCCTTGAGCATGTGTGGAAGACATAAAAGCAGGCATCTTTATGACTCTGTGCTTAAGTTTCCCCATCTATAAAATGGGAATAGTAACACAGGTTTTTCCTTTTGAAACTCAGTGTTTTTCATGAATCCTTGGCACATTTCTCAATGCCTAGTGATTTAAAAGTTGCCTTGAACAAGATAACGGTTCATAACAATTGCTAGATTTGATTCAAATTTTCTTTTCAATTTTATGGCCTGGGGTCACTGTCTTATCAGTTGATAATCTTTCACTTGAGCTTAGCCAGATCTTTTGAAACTATGGCATGGTATAATATGGGACGTTCAGTTTTTAGGATCCTTGACAGTGGTGGGAATATTCATGCCCTCGTTGAAATCGATATGGATGCTCTCACACTTTCTAATTTTGTTCTCGAGGGTTAATAATTAAAGTTCTTCCACCTTTTTATGCTAGGTGTTCGTTCCATAGGTAAACCATCCCTGTGTAAGTGGTTATTATCAAAAGATCTGGGGGTTTTGCCTTGTAGTATCTGCCAGATGAAGTTCTAGAAGACCCTTGCATTGCAGATTTTCTGTTCTGGCTTTTATGGAGAGTGAGATGATACTTTGTGAGTCCAGACCTGTAAGATGTGTCCAAGATGATGCTGATCTATTAGCATACCGTCTGCTTGGTTCACCATAGCTCATCCTCATTTTCTAACAGTGGGTGGTGTTTATCTATAGAAGAAGTGTGATATTGCAGTAGTCACGATTGTCTCACTCAGCTGAATACTTCTAGAAGCACGATGTGTGCTTTCTGGTCCAAAAGTGAGCTGTTTTCGTAACTCCTTTTGCGGTCAAAGCCAGCCTCTCTTGGGAGAGATTTCAGTGCTAGAAATACGAAGTACGGATGGAGCATACAACTTCCAAGACTAAGAAGGCATTTTTGCTGAGAGAGAGAAAAATTCCTTAGGGAGTTTTTAACTGTATTATCAGAAATTTTTACTACGTGAGTTTTCATGTTTTTTATAGGAATTGCTGAGCTCTCACTGTCCCCTCCATCTGGGAACAGCTGCTCAGAAAGGGGAAGAAAAAAAATGGTTTTTAGCTTTAAGCAAGAAGGTAGAGTGGCAACCAAACCCAGCTGTAGAATGCATGATATTGATACCCATGACTGTTGGATATTATGCGTACTATACTATTTGGAAACAAGAGACTGTTGTAAAAAGGACAGAAGAGCCTACAGAAATTCAGACTCTCCACAGCCGCTTTTGCCCTTATATTAGCTAGCAGCCTTTTGGAGAATCTAGCTAAAAATCTTAACTGCTGTCATTTGATTCCCACCTCTCCCCTACCCTTTTCCATAGAAGATTTCAGTGGAAGTTATTCTAAATGCATACAAAGCAATGAAATCCTTCTGTATTCAGGCTGTTCATTCATTGAAGTTGGACGCGGTGGCAGTAGAGAGATAATTTTTTTCAGATGTGTCATTTTGTTCTTGGCTTAAGCTGAGCTATTGGGAAGAGGGCATCAATGCTGATTTTGTCAGATGGCATCTCTGCTTTGTGCTAGTAAGTTTGAGGTCTTAGTGAATAAGTGAATAAGATTGGTATTTTTGCTGCTTTCTGGGTACTGCCAGTGTAATTGGTGGTAGCTGAGAGTTCTTCAGTTATTCTGCTACCTAGGAAATGTCACTATTCATTCTGTATCTTTGTTCATATTGAAATCACTGTAGGTTAATGTATCAATAGCACAGATAATGCCAGTTTTCCTCTTAGTTCTGACTTTAAAATTTCAGCTTTTCCAGCAGTGTAGAACTCAACAAAAAAAGCCAAGCGGATTTTCCCACAGTTTAGGAGGAGATCTGTTTGCAGGTCAATGGAGGTGTGTTCAACAGGGAGTCATTGCTTGTCACGGGTGGTTATGGGCAGCAGAGACATTATTGTCCCGTAAATCAATTGTACATATGTCTTCCTTTCTTTAGCCGTGATACTGTGTTGCTTTATGTCCTTTGTAATTGATTAAAGCATAAAAGGACTTATTATTGACAGTTTTTACATAGCCTGACTTGATTAAAAAAGTTTTCAAGGCTGTTTGGTCACTTCTGAGTAATGCAAGGAGAAAGTAAAGCAAGGATACCCAGGCAGAAGTGTGTGGTGTACAGTGAAAAAAAAGTGCTGAACTTTGATTCTGGTCTGGGATATACTTGACTTCAGAAAAGATCTCATCATAGAATCACTGAAATTCCACCTATAGAATGAGTAGTCTTAATGTTCCCTTTTTCAGAATTCCAGCCTGCGGGGGAAATGGAGATCAGAAGCATCATTTGTTCCCAAAGCCTTAAAGGGACTAAGGCCTGACCCCCAATTTGTGCTAAAAAATGTTTAATGGCAAGAATGTCATTTCTGTTCATGCCACAACAACGGGCTGTGACCATCGTGAAGTCAGAAACCTGTTTTCAAAGGTAACTGTGATTCATCAACTTAAACAAGCAGTTTAAGAGAGTTTTATTGTATTACTTTTGGCAATAGTCACAAAGGATGGAAAACCTTGTGATAGGTGCAAAACCAGTACGAGTTTAAAAATCACCAACTGGTCATGCTTCAAGTGATTGGCTTAGTGGTGGTTCTGCATACTATTTTTATCCAAACATAACGTCTTTTATAATACTGATGGGTTTGTCTGTTCTATTAGGATGATGGTTTTGACCAGTATATTGCAGCAAAAGAATGTATTAAAATCAGATTTTTGAAAAATAGTTGGAGTTAAGTGATGTAAAAGTGACGTATGATGAGGCCCTGAGCCACCTGATCTGAAACTGTTGTTAGGACTACTTTGAGCAGAGAGTTAGACCTAATGACCCCCTGAGGTCCCCTTTAAGCTACGTTATACCACGATCCTGTGCTTTGGAGGAGCTTTGGGCTTCTGTGTCTCTTGCATGATTTTGAGAATTGATATAATTTGCTGATATATCAGCGCAGCTTGCATTTGAAACTTCTTACAAATGTGATTTATTTTCTTTTAAAGAAAAATGTTTTGGTCAGAGCATGTAATGTATAGACTCCCAATTGAAAAAACTGGAATATTCATTGCTACATCCAACTTTACTGCATTTTCTGCAAGTGAAATTCTGTAATAGCGTATTCCTCCAGCTTGTCTTTCCTAGTATTTCATGCACCATTCTTTAATCGTTAAAGATCTGTGATTGATTTTTGGCCTGGGGCCCTGGTCTTGCAAGTACTTCACGACCATCAGCCGTGTAAAGTGGCACCTTGCTGGGGGCGGGGAGAACCCCAAAGCCTGGGAGCAGCACCCAGCTCTGCGGTGCAGTAAATGGGTCGGCAGTAGGGTACCGCAGCCCCTGAAGAAGACGGGGGAAGCCGGTCAGGCGCTAGCGAAGCCCCGTGGCTTTTCAGGACAGCCGCACGACGCCGCTCTTGCCCGGGGCGAGGGGCGGGGAGGCCCCGCGTATCCAGCGCTCCTTGGGAAAGGTGCGCCCCGGGGGGCGGGGGCGCTGCC
>NW_009259719.1:3142791-3170940 GCF_000687185.1 Egretta garzetta
GGGCGCGCAGGGAGGGAGCGGGCTGCCGCCGAGGGGAAAAACGTCTTCTGCAACTAATAAAGCTGCTCCAGCGCTCTGCATCTGGCAGTTAATTTGCGGCCGGGAGGGGGGGTGGCATTTCCCGGGAAGGGATATTTATTGGTTTCTCGCCTGGGGGAGGGAGGCATCTCGCAACCGGCGGGTGTGAAGAAGTCACTCAACAGGTCTTCACGGCCGGCGCTCTCCCCTTCCCCGAGTCGACCTGCGCTGCGAGAAGGATAAAAGCCATCGCTTGGGCTTTGTTATTTTAATGATTCGAGGCCGGCTTGGGGTCTTAGCTTCGGGCCTGATCATTATACAGAGGATGTAGGAAATTTACGGGAGGGGGAAGGGGGAGGAAGGTGATAAACATTTTGTTACTGGTCTTTGCCTTTTGTTCCCGTTTCTGGTGTGTTTTGCTGTCAGACTTTTCTTGATTGCTTTTCCTTTTTTTAATATCTTTTAAAGTAACTTTCGAGTTGTGTGTTTCGTTTTGTTGTTTTGTTTTTTTTTTCTTTCTCCTGATGTCTAGTTACAAATTTAGTTGAAGCGTGGTGATCCAGAACACCGGAGGGAACACAACTGACTTTCATTGCTTTTCCTTTTTGTTAGACTGTCACTAAGGATTTTCTTGGTTTCAGATCAGCTCCTTTGAGAGCGTTACTGCAACACACAGTTCAGAAGTTTGTAGGGCACAGTTTAGACAGGCGAAAGCACTGGAAAACATGTGGAAAAACAAACTTCAAACCCTGATGAAGCTTAAGACTTAAGTCTTTGCGTTGGATGGAACTGTTGATGGCTTAGACTCCCCTGTTAGGTCTTCTAACTGAGGCTGAGGAATACAATGGTTTGGCTTGGTCTGTTTTATGTTTCACCAGAGGTAGGCAGGATGGTCCACACGCTCATAACGAGCACTGGGCATATTTCTGTGACGTTTTGCATTGACTGTTAAGTGAATTATCACTGTTAAGAGGCATAACACTTAATTAGTGTATTGATATTTACAGAAATATGTAGATGCAGTTCGTACTGGATTTATTTTTGCTTACATAATTAATATCGTGTGTATTAAACCTGAATGAACCACCATACAATGATTTTAATATAATTATTTTGACTGGCTTTTAGATCAGTAAAAATTACACTCTTGCCAATTAGCATAAAACCCCCTTGTCTTCATTGCTCAAAACAAATGTAACATTTTAGCTTATTAAATATCTGTACTAGTTTCTGGTTTTGTTATATTTTCAGCTTCAAGTTCTGACTTCCCTAGCCAACTTATTAGGTATCTTGTCTGATTGTTTAGTTGTAACTTCATAGTCTGATTTTGTAATACCAACCTTGCTTATGATTGCCTGCATAATCCAGGTGGGGCAGCATTTATTAGAGTAATGACTGCAGGATGGTACCCGGTGTCTCAGTTATGTGGTATTTATCTTGGCCTGCATGTAAGTTTTGAGTAGACTTGACATACTATTAAATGACTGATGGCCCCTCTAACACATTGTCTGCTCTGGAGCAGGGTTGCCTTTGAAGTAGTACCCTGTAGGAAGTAAAGAGACTATTTGCTCTATTAAAATTCCTTGGTATTTCCTCTGTTTAACCACAGGCCACTTCCCCTCTGCCACTCTAAACACTGCAGGGACACTGACTGATTGAAAAGACACAAGCCCTGAAGTAATTGTGTCCTATTCAAATAGATATTCTTATTGCAGGTTATTTATAAGTAGTGTCTAATTAATGTATGTTAAGGGCACGAATAATTTTTAACATTCTATATAGAGAGAGTAAGAATGTCTAGATTGCATTAAATGAAGCAGTTGAATTGAGGTAATTCTCAGTGGCGTAAATAAACACTCTAGAAAAATAGCAGTTAACTTTTAATAGTTGTTTAAGAAGAAATAAAATGTAGATAGCTGGGTGTTTGTAGGTACCTTTAGGTACACACACACTGGATGTTTTCTTCTGCTGAAACTGTGAATGTGTGGTGCAATTCCCACCACCAATGGATCTTTTTTATTGTTTGAGTGTTTTTGAAAATCTGTGTTCCATCTTTGTACATTTATACAAGTAATACTAATTTTCTTTTCACTCTACAGAATACAGTTTTAAGTTTCCTCACTCTTTTGTGACAGTAAAAACTTGGGTTGCTGAGAGCATATTACTGGACTATGGTTAAAAGAATGTGATGAGGAAGTACTTGATGTTTTGAACTTGAATTTATTCTTAATAGCTAATGTTTTCAAAACTAAAGTCTTTAGATGTGATTTTTTTTGTCTTACAACTTCCATTGCAAAATACATGCCTGTATTAATCGCCTTCTTTAGTAATGCTTTTGCAATTGTCTTGCAAGCTCAGCATATGTCTGCAACAGGAAAGCAGTTCATATTAGGATGAATAACTTCACATTGCTGTTGCTAAGATTTATCAGTGATTTCAATGGATCCAGGATTTTAGAATTTGGATTGACTTTGCTAAGTCTAGGATTTCTTTCATTGATGTTAAACAGGAATTGTAATGTATTCCTACACTTAATGTTTTTTCAGATTAAGGTAGAATGCCTGCTTAAAGCAGAATAGTATTGCAAAGTAGCTTTCCATATGGACAATCTTTCCATATGGATGGTCATACTACATCACATGCATAGCTTTATCCAGAAAAAAGAAATCGGGGAAGGGCCTCTTTTAATCTAGAATAAGTATGTCCACATGGGGAGCTATTCTGGAAAAGTAGTCTCTGAATTTTTTTCATCCTACAAGCCATGAGGCGTTCAGAGAAGACAGACTTGGGTTCTGATGATGATTTGAATATATTTCAGATTCATTTATTCGGTGTTAAACACATGAGCAACTTTACTCTCGAGTTTGTTTTGTAGATTCTAATGGGACTACACACATGAGTAATTTTTTTCATATGTTTAATTCCTCTGAAGTTCCTAGCACTGAACCATGTGCAGTATAAAGCTTAAATTTAATGAGACTGTGTGATGAGAAGGAATAAATAATACAGCATTTTAGCAAACCTCTCCCTCCCCCTCTCCCCCCGTTAGCAGAGAGTTGTACCTTCCTTTGCTCTGCTAAGCAAAGCTTATCAGACATACTAGCGGTCTCTGTTCCCGTGCATTCTCCCCTGAAAAGTCTCCCTGTGTCTTCTGTGCTCTTTATTTAAGGAGCTTCCTATTTCCTTTTCTCTTTCATAGCAGAGACTCTGAAGATCCCTATTTCCTACCGTTCCACTATCCGGAGCTCTGCCTGTCTCATTATTCTTTAGGCTCATGCTGCTACGTCCTTACATTTATCTCCTCAAGCGTCCCTCCCAACAGACACTCAATTCTTCTCTACAGCTAGGATTTTTCTAAACACAGAGCTAAGTCATACTGAAATAATTTTCCCAGCTAAATACAGGTTTTCAGAACTTTATTTAGGAGGAAGAATACCTTGTAAAATGGTAAGAAATAATTTACTGGAGTTTAAATTCCTCCCTTTATTTCTTAGTATTTTCTAACAGTTAAAAAAAATCAGATTTTCTCTTGCAGAGTATTTAAAAAAAAATTAAGGGTATTGGGTAGAAGACAGACCTGAGATGAAGCATGGTGGAAGGTGTTAATGTTCACCATCAGGGGGTTCTTTAATCTATAGACAGTTCCAGAGCTGTCTGAAAGTTCTGCAGACCAGATGCCAGCAGTTCTGTATTTTTCGAATCAATAGATTTCTCTCCACTGGCATATAGAACAATGTGATAGCATTTTAGAATTGATTAGATGTGTCGTTTAAAGCTTAATGCATTTCTTTAATTAGGTATAATGCAACACGTTGAGTGCAAGGCTTTGCAATCATGGTCAGTCATGCAGGTAGGCATCTGTATTGCTTCTGTTTAGCTTAGAGTTTGGCTTCAAGATCACTCCAGGGTTTTTTGGTGTTGAGTTTCATTTACCACAGAATGTGACCCCATTTTTTCTCTAGTGTCAAAAAGTGTTGGTGACAGTCTGCCTATTTAAGGTCATTTAAAAATGCACAAAGTAGCCTAAGTATGTTAATGTTTAAATGAGCAGATGAATGTTTCTTCAGGAGCTATGAGGCTATACAGTTCAAATACTGTGTTTTCAGAATGAGTATTCAAACACAGCACCTGGAGAACAAAATTATGGAAACATAAGCCTGCTTATATAATTGAAACTAACTCTTTTAGTATTAACAACAGAAATGTCTATCTCCTTGTATGTTGGTGTGAAATTAGGAAATTTGAATGTGATGCTAATTCATAAGCTGTTGACCTAACAAGATCTCTGCAGCTGAAGTCTCTTAGGACTGTTACAGATTTGCTTCATGTCCTTTCTAGATCATGTCCCTTAGTTTAGATGTTGAACTCCTCTCCCTGCCTTACTTCCTCCCAAAATCTGCTTTTGAGTAAGCAGAAGTGTAGCAACTACTTTATCAGACTTGTTAATTTAAAATCTTGAGATGCCTATTTAAGAACAAGTTCTGCTTTAATAGATGAATACTTTATAGTCCACTGGTGAAAAGATGTTAAGCAGTCATGATTAGACGATACTAGCATTTCTTTAGTTAATTATTTGGAAATGTTAATGTAACATGGATGTTACTTAATTAAAACTGCAACATTTAAAGGGTGTTTAATAAGGACCAGCTGCCTTTTCCAACAGATCAGTCTAAAGATGATGAAACAAAGCTTTGATGTGAACTTGCCTGCTTAATTCTGCTCAAAGGCTGAATTTTACTCATAGATTTAGCATGTTTTTTAGAACCAAACAAGATAAGAGGAGTGTGAAGTATTACTGGAGAACTGTTAAGCTTGAGTACCATTTTTAATTTTCAAAAGTAAAAATGTTTTTTATTTTTAAAGTATATTAAGTGTATGACTTTGGTTTTATATATACTGCTACCAGTATAATGAAGTGTGTTTGAAATACTTTTTTTTTTTTTTTCCCCCCTGAAACTTTAGGTTAATGCTGATGTTTCTATACCATGTGTTGTTTTTACGTTTAAAAATGAACATTATGCATAAAGACATGGCACCTAGAAAAACACATCAAAGTTATATCAAATACGTGGATGTTTATTTGTTAAATCCTTCTCCCTATATTAATTATGAAAAATTATTTTATGGAAGTGCAAATTACAGTAACTTGAAATAAGGAACTGTGGCTAGATCAGTACATATTATGTGCTTAATTTTAGGTTATGGTAGTGTGAGACTTTATTTAAGGATCAAAATTTAAGTGCAAACTACAAACAGGATTTTATCCTTTTCTGCATATAGGATTTTATAATTGTTACGTTGTCCAGCTATTTGTCTTTTCCAGCTCTCCTCAATAGGAGTCACCCATCTTGATGCCCAAAGCTTCTATGTGATTTTCTCAGAGACTTTAACCAGGTATAAACTTACTAAAGTAGTGAATGCAGGCTTATGCCAGTAATGGATAGACTATTTTCTGTAGTTTTACTGCAGTATTTATTTAACAGAAAGAAATACATTATCACTTCGATTATCCAAAATTCTGCCAGCCAAGCCAGGGTTTAAATGTGTATTTTAACATGCTTAAGCCTATTTTACGTAATAAATTGTACTTTCAAGATCATATCCAAGACATAATTTCTGGATTTATAAAAAAGTATTGGTGACCTCAGTGGATCAGAGAAGATGTCCCTTATCAAAGGGGTGTACTGGTATAAAAGAATTAGGTGTAGTTTTTGGAAGTGAGTCAAACTACATAGACAATAAATACTAAGGAAGAGAGGAAGTAAAGTTAAGAAATGTTTCTTAATAAACTGCAGTGGATGTCCAGTTTTCTCTGGGTCTATATACATTAAGTGTTCTATTTTACCAATTACTTCTTGTTTGCCACCAAAACTCAGAAAACTGTCAGTAAACCTGTTTAAGAGTTTATGTATTTATTAGAATGTTGTATTTTCTAAAGTTCATAAATACTTTATAACTGCAGGTTCTTAACTGGTTTTGGTTTTAGCCTATAAGCAATGTTTTTACATTTGGCTTAAAAACACTTTGAACACATACTTTCTTGGTTCTCCGTGTGTATAGATAAGGGCCTCAGTTTTGTTTTTGAAAAGGGCTTGGAGTAACCTACTTTACAGCAAAGATGCATCTGATGACTGTGTATCAGTATTTGAGTTTTTGCTAAGTCTTCTAGTAACACCAACTTTCAGTGGGTCTCTGCTTGCCAAGCTGTCTTACAAATTGCTTGTTTGCCACCAATGCTCAGAAGGCTAGCTGATGCCTGACGTGTTAGTCCATCTGTTCACGGGGCCTGTTCTGTTTGCTTGTATCGGTCAAATACCCCTAGGAGATACTGTCCAAGTGTACTGTTTCTTGACTGAAGAATAGCAGTGGGCTTCTGGTTAATTTACGGTGTGACTGCTATGAAGAACATGATTCTGAGGAAACAAATTTATGATGGTTTAACAGTACCTCAGAGAAATTGTTGGAAGTCGGTTAAGTTAGAGCCTATCTAGTAGAAGGAGCACTCAACAGTGAAACATTTATGACAAGGCAAGTTAGAGTAGCTGCCAGTCCAGCAGTAACTATCAGTCATACCTGTGCAGTTTGACTAAATTCTCGTCCCTTCCCAAAGTACAGTCTTTAGACTTCCAAACAGAAGAGTTGGAGGCAGAAGAGATGGAAGCAGCACCAGAGGAGCCTGTCATGGTAAAAACAGAACAAGATGAGGTGCAGCTGATGGTTCTGGAATAAGCTGTAGAACAAGTCACCTGGACAGGTCAACAAGAGGATGTTCTAAGAATAATTTTCAGAGATTTGTTTTTAAAAAATAACAGACAACAAAACCTAAACTAACAAACTTCAGGAACCCCCTGAGGAAGCCTCACAGAAACAGATCTAGACATGTTAATGACAATGTTTTAAAAGGTAGCATAAGCAGGAGTACATGAAGCCACACGTACAAGTTGCATCATTGTTCTAGTCCTCCTGTCACCTCTCACCACTGTATGGATGAATTCCAAGAACGTGAGGGAACTTAAATGTGCAGGTAGGGATTTGTCCTCTCAAAGTTTGAACCGATTGTTAAGAGTAATTAAAGCTTGGTTTAGAGGTTTAGCAAGCATCAGCACAGGTTTCAGGATATATTGTATTCTTTGGAACTATGGGCTTTGAAGACTTGTTCGAGATATTCTGTTTTATTATTCCTTGTGCTGATAATGGCGCAAAAGTCCCATGGGTATGCCAGAACACTGCCTCTTGGTACTCTATTCTTGGTGCATCATTTGGGTAGATAGCAAAAGGAAGCTAATACTGTGTCTAGGAAGCTTCTGCATCCTAATTTAGTATCTTGTTCAATGGTCACCCACATTTTTCCTGATCTCTTGACTGTTGAGGATTTTTCGTGCATTTGAAACTCAAAATGCTCTGTAAGATTCTAGTAAAGAACACCTATTAAGTGGCTGTTTCTGTACTTTTTAAGCCCATTCATTCCTTGGTAGGCTCTTTAGGCATCAGGTAATGAATGTCTTCAAACAAGTGGATGAATTCCTTCTGTTGGCTTAGAAAAGTAGTTGTCTGCTCCAGCCAGAGCTATCCAGTACATTAAACTCCATTGTTCCTCCTTCAACCTGAGTTAAACAATCCATTACTGACCCTAGATGAGTTCCTTAATCTATAATGACTGGGTTAAAAGAGTCAAGTATGAAATCAGTTTCTTAGTATGTTATCAATAATTAGGGCTGGAATCATGGCTAGCAAAAGAGTAGGTTCCTGTAGAGATGAAATAAAGAGTACAACAAGATTAAGTATCAACCTGCAGATATGCACGATGTAGAAAGTAAGGGGTAGGAATTGCTTTCTTTTAGGTGACCAAGGGCTGTGCACTTCTAGGGGAGGTAGGAAGAAAAAGACTGATAGCTCACCTACTGTATGAAAAACAGTGATGCTGGTTACGAGACAAGTGAGCAATGCTTTCAATGAAGTGTCGAAATCTATCAGTAGTACCTAAATGGATATCAAACATATGGAATGTATGTCATACCAGTCTGTTAAATGCATGTTATGATCTTTCTTCATGTTGCCTCTTAACTTTAAAGCCGGAGGTGCGTGAGCATCCTTTATTTTTCTTACTCTTATGGATCTGGTCTTGGGCTGTTATTTAGCAAGATGGTAAATCTGGTTTTGGGGCACATCACTCATGCTGCTTATTCTAATGTCCACAAATAAATGTGAGAGGTAGCTTTGTCTTAGGAGATTACATGCTCGATCAGGTATCGTATCTCTTCCTGCAGTCCTGAAAGCATAAACTCTGAAATGTATGTTCTGGTTAATTCAACAGAATTAAGAGTTGTTTGTCCATGACTGATCTAAATCAAATCTGTATCACTTGGTGATCTGACAGTGACAGAGGTGGCTGTGAAATGATGACCCCTGTGTTGACAGATGCACCTTCTTGTTGGCAACCTGGCCTTTTCCTTTTCAAATGTTGTACAGAGCATATCTTGTCACAGCAATGCAGAGGTCATTGTAATGTCTTCAAGGGAAGCGCTGTTGAAATGCATTCTTCTTGTTTTTGTAACCGTTGTATTCTGATGACCTAACATTGAAAGCACAAGCTCCTTCTGTGCTGGAACGCTGGGTTGACAGAAACCATAAGGGACAAATGAGCATGCAGAGTTCAAAGGGCTTGAAATAAACGTGTGTATCAGGTCATGAGTTGCTATAAATGGTGGTTATTATACTAACAACTAGACAACGTCAATGTAAGTCTTGAGGCTGCTGTGTGGAGCAGATGATAGGCATCCAGTTCTGCTTAGAACTGCATGTTCTGTGCTTAAACCTTTCCAAAGAATTGATTTCTATTGATCTCTACATGATTCTCTTACCTCACAAAATTGTATGTAATAACCATTTCTATACCCGCTGTAATACGACAATGATGGATTTTCCTCGTGGTTGGTGGGCAGGCTTGGATTTTAATTTCTGACCTTCCCTATGTTCTTCACTCTTGTATCAGTGGGAGGGACTAGATATTTCTGATCTTGCTTCTGACTACATTCAAATCCAACCAAGCAATCAGTGACTTCTCTGACTTTTTTTGTATACGACTGTGGGAAAATTCCTGGTTGGCTGGCTATGAATTAATGAAAATCCTTAGAATGCTTCACTAATGATAGCTCCTGTGGCTTTAAAAATGCTATTCCCTTTTTTAATTTGAGGGAGGTCACAGAGGTTTACAGAAACTAAGAAAAGAAAACTTAACATCTGGTTGTGCTCTGTTGATGACTGCTTTTGTGTGAAGAAAAGTTATGGCGTCTCCTCAGCATCAAACACATTCAAGGTGATCCTTTCTAAGAACTCTTTGCAAGAATACTTTTCACTCAAACTGTGTTTTCTAATTAATTTTGTTTTGTATTTTCAAATGGAGGATTTTAGTCCTCCATGGGAATCCCAAACTCATAATATTGCCACTTAAAATACACCCTACGTTTATAAAATAAACTTATTTTCTTGTTTTGTATTTATAACAAAAATATTTATGTATATTTCTAATATTTTCCTTTAAAGTTGTAGAACTCCAAGATTAAACCAAGCTATTGGGTTAGATGCTGGGATTAATGAAAGGAATTTTTTTTTGTGTTTGCATATCCATTGTGAAGTCCAGTTTCGTCTGTTTGCATATAAAGTTCCAAAGGATAATCCGATTTGTAGAAGTCCCCTTTTTATAATTTTAATTTTTCAGGCTAATAGAGAAAGATTTTTTTTTTTTTAATAATGCAGGTTAAAATAATGTGTGAATTTAGTTCAGCTAGTAGGAAGGCATAATATGAGAACATTTAAGTCCAAAGAGTAAATCTTCTAAATTATTAAAACTAGAAGCTATCAGCTGCTCAGTTAAACATATGTATTCCAGGTGTGACTGGCCTGGAATCGGAAAGCATAAAAAAATACACCTTTAGAGACTTTTAATAGCCACATTATTTTTTTAGTTTATACAAGGATTTAAGCAAACTATATGCAGGCTTCTATTTGTCATTTACTTGTGGAAACACCACCCCAACCTGTCTTCCTTTTGAACATAGAATACTAAGGGTTTTATTGAGTGGGTTTGTTTCTGTTGTTTGTTGGGTTTTTTGTTTTGTCTAAAGAGCTAAAATCCTACCTGTTAAAACCAGTGGCAAAACTGACTTCCGTTTTGATGGGATTTTGTCTTTTATAGCTCAAGTGGCTTGATGCTTTGTGATTGCCCAGCACTACACAGCTGTGACTGACTTCAGTGCTAAAGCTGGGTGTTTTGCACACTTGAAAACACAAGCCTCTTATCTGGCTGCTGCTTTGTGTATATGGGAATATTACTGCCCGCTAAACTAGGGCGCAGGTTTGGAATGCAGTTCACTTCCTCAGTAATGTCCTGGGTAGAGAGTTTTTGGGTGCCTCTTCTCAGCACGGGGCAGTGCTGCAGGCTGCCGGACTAATGGGAGCCAAGGAGCTGAATATCAGCAGCAGGACAGCTGTGTTAGTGGGGCATCGTACTTGTGTTCGCGGCTCACCCAAAGCAGAGCGGTTTGCTAGCGCGGCAATTTCTGATGCCGAGTGTTTCTTGATAATAGCTGTCTTCAATCTCAGTGTTGGATAGGTGTGTCCTGGAACAATCCATATAGCATGGTGTCATAGAGTAGGTAGTGGGCTGTAAAGTTACATCTTAGTTTATCACATAGTCATAACTTCCTTTACAAACAGGCCCTTAGGGATAAGTCGTTTGTTGTTTTGGTTTTGGTTTTTTTTTTTTTGTTTTTGTTTTTTAAATGTACCATAGTACCTTTGAGCACAGCTGCTCAGACAATGAAGAATTCCATCCCTTTCCCCTGTCTGAGCTATTCAGGTGCCAGTCTGTATCTTGCCTCAAAGCCTTGGTAAATCCTGCGTACACTGCTTCATATTCCTCCAATTTCTGTGGGGATCAATGTTATCTCCCTGTCTGGGCTTGCCCCTAATTATAGGCAGTAGTAACAAAATAAGGATGGAAGTTGGAACTGGTAAGTTGTGCAATTTACTCTGAGCATAAAGACTGCTCTGTCTGGATGAGCCTTAAATACAGTGTGGGAAGGGGGCGTTGCTGAATCACAAACCTTTTTAGTAAATTTTTCAAGCTTGTGCTGGGCTTCTCCTTGAAGTCTTAGAGATACGGGGTATAAATGAGTGATTTAAGCTTCGCCCTGTAAGTGTGAGCGGATCCTTAGAAGCTTGGAGTGGGATTCTGAAAAAGAATGGAGTGCTCTAACTCCTATTAACTTTCAATGGGATTTGTTCTCTTTTGTGGCCTAGGGTGTAGTTACACTTTATATTGACTCAGCAGTGAAGCTGGTTAGTGAAATTTTCACTCATCTGATTCCTCCCACTTTGGTGTTGCTATTTGCCCTTCCCTCCCTGCCTGTATTAATGCACCTGTTTGTGAGCTGCATTGTAATCCACATTATTAAAACAGTTTGAATTGAAAGTATCCCCCCCCTTTTTTTTTTTTTCCTTTCTCTTCACATCTGGGGTCATTTCAATGACATGGATAAAATGAAGTCCCCATGCAGTTATGTTAAGTATACGTTCAGAAGTGGTGAACTACAGCATGAAGGAAGAGCCAAGGACTGGACAGGGGAGTCAGGAAATCCCTAGGCTAATTTTGTGATTAAGTCGATGTTCCATGTAACTATTCAGATACTTTTTAAATTCCCAACCTTGAGGTGTGTTAATTTAAATACCTTTAAAAAAGTATCTCATTGAAAGAGCTTGAGGTTAGTATACTGAGCACGTATGAAACTTTAAGGTCTAAATTATACAAGATTTTCCATGTGAACGTTTTTAAACGGTGAATTTTTCACAAGCCAGAAGATGATAATGTTTCAGAAATCACTTCAGCGTCTGTTGAAAAGCAGCCAACTCTGTGGTGGAGTAAGAGCGCACGGTAACGCTATACAACCCTTCCTGCCAGGAAATGAAGAGTAGTGTATTCATTTGTAACCCGAGGGGGGGACTTCACTATACAGCCTATAGTTTGTGAATGGAATTTGGGCAGATTACCACTAAAATTATGGAATGACCCATTAGGTCTTGTATAACTCTTATTTCTTATCTTGCTCTGAAGATAGCATCTCCTATTCGTACAGTATTATGAGCAAATTTGTGGAGTTATGAAGTACAATTAAGGATTATTCCCTGTTTATAAAGAGCTTTGATTTTACTTACTGCATCAGAATTTTATCTGAGGCTTCCTGATACTGCTTCACAAGGCATGTATTAACAGCCCCCAAAGAAGAAAGGGCTAGATGTATAGCCTGGTGCTTTTGTTATAAAAAATACCTAATGTTTTGCTTTTTCTGTTGTATAGTACAAAATATTTAGCTAATATACTTTTCAAAGACTCAGTAACATGATCTATTCCAAAGTAGTTACAGCTTTTTTTTTTTGTTGTTTACATTTTTTCAGCAAATTATGCTGGTGGTGTTTAGTAATTATCTTTACCTTAGTTTCCCTTCTGTCAGGAGTAATAGGTTAACCACAAAAAAAAGTTAAAATAAGAATCAAAAAGACAAAACAAACACCTAACTCAGCCTGACTGGTAACAGGTGAAAAGTTGTTATTCCATGCTTCTTCAGAACATCAATGAAAACAAAACCTTTATCTTTTATTCATTAGTTAGGAATAATGCAAGTTGGGATAGCTTAGGTTTCTCCATATAGTTGCACTTGTAAGAGTAATTCACTAATCATGCCATTCACTTTTGGGGTTCTCTTTCAATAAGGACCACTGGCCGTGAAATGTCATGCAGAGGTTTGAAAATGGGACATTCAGCTTACTAAAGAATAAGCTGCAAGGACAGAACTTTCTTTTTATTACATTCTAGCAGCAAATGTAGGAATCAAAGCCACAGAATAAGTGATAGAATAAGGCCCGGTATTATCTAACAATGCCGATAGATATGGATGGCTATTGCTCGGTGTAGCCATGCTATGTTTGGTATATGTGTTTTAGTTATTGTTTATTATATTCCATTCAACTGCAATAGTTAGCAATATGTAAACTCCAGTAGTTTATTTGCATGCTTGTATGTGGAAACTTGATTTGTAGTTATAGGTGTGACTTCCCCTCTCTCCCCCCAGTATGGTTAGGTTTTGTTGCAACAGAGAAAATAGTTATTTTTGTGTTTATATTTTAAAGTCACATCTAAGTAGTGTTCCTGTTGTAAGTTATCATCTGTATTGGAAGCCAAACCTGCTGGTCTTTAGATCTACTTCTCAATTTGCTACAATAATGTAATTTTATTTTAATAGAGGTGAAGGTTTAAACTGAAAGGTTTTTATATTCTCTATTGTATTTGTCTTCCTGCTCAGTGTTTTAGGATTAGCTGTTTATATATTCAGTTTAACTTCGATAAAAGGAAGTAAAGTAAACATTTGAGAGAAATAGACGTTCAATTTAACTTTTTAATCTGTGTATTTTAATGCTTAAGCCCTTCAAACTTCTGTTGCAGTTCTGGCTTCTTAAGTTGACTGCTAGAAGGAAACTTGTTGATGATATCGACTTTCCGTATAGAGACTTTTTTGTTGGAAGTGATTGTTTCCTACAGAAAAAGATCAGTTAGTGCACGTGGCTCTTTAAAAATAAGAGGTTAAAATTATTGTAAGTGCTTTTTCAAGTATTTTTAAATTCAAAAGAATTTTATTCATAATTTGATCAAAGTCGCATAACCTGTGGCTCTGTTTTTGTTACACATGCTGATGGTCTGTGGATAACATTACATTTTTTCAGCATGAAACTGAACACTTCAAATCCCTAAAGCAGTCTCAAATTTATGGTTAATAAAAGAATTTATTGTACTGGATGTCATCTGTTATATCACTCTGGGAACAGAAACTGGCAGTGAGTGGACAGGAAATATTTCCATTTCAAATCGCTTCAATCTTATGGTCTAGGGTGAAAGTGTATGATTTCAGAAAAATCAGTGTGAATATCGATGTAATAGAAGTATTTTATTTAAGAAGAGTGTAATCGGTTTCAAATATTTCTTTTTGCTTTATAGTATTTTATATAAAGATACTACTATTATTATGAATGTCTCATACTTTCTGTATTTCAGTATTGATCCCTTAACCTTTTCAAGGCAGAAGGAATAGTAGTTATGTATTTTCAGGTAAATATCTATACATGCCAAGTGAACAGCAATTTGATGAGTTACTGTACAGTGGCCAAATGGCTTAAAAGTCTCAAGACCTTTGTATTTGTCATTGGTTGGGATTTTTAAGAGTGTGAACTCCTATGTGATGATTAGGTTCTTTCAGTTTAATGAATTTCTTCAAATTGTCTCCTTTTCAAATATATTATAAAACACGAGATCCATGGGTTTTTCATTTTAAACTTTATTAATGGGAACTTCAAGCAGTCAGATTGAAGTTTCTGTATGTTTTTCATGTGTTAAGCAGTATTAGAACAGCTCTACATTTTAAAGTATTTAAAGCATTTCAAATAATAAATGGATATATTTGTCTAGGGGACATTATAACTGGGGGAGAAAAAGTTTTACATTTCTGTCTTAAGCATGTATTAAGATCCTGAAATATTCGATTTTTCATTTTCATACTGTTTTGCATTAATATGTGGTTATAAAAGTTTGGAACTGGTTGTGTATTTCCTTCTTTAAAAGACATGTAGCAGAGGCAAAAGTGGTTTGGGTTTTTTTTACTGATACTGTATGAGAACGATTAAAATTAATTTATTGAAAGATGGATCTCAGTTTAACTGGCCTTACTTTGCAGAAAATTGTGTAAGAAGAGCATATGAGAAGAAAACAATACCAGTATTGGCCACGTGAACACTAAATCTGATAATTTTCATTTGAGTCCTGTCAACTAATTAATTATATTTTATTTTATGCTTTCACTAAGTTAGAGGTGGAAGCAAAAAGGAATTCATTATAGTGTTCAGAAGGAAATAATAAAAGTCTGGTATGATTGCTTTCCTTCTGGGAGTGTGTATACCTTGATGTGACACGGGTGTGTTTGTAAATAGAGAAATCAGTTCTGAAGCTTTTTATTCATTATTTTAGAGAACATGGGTAAGCAGTGAATTTGGTATCTCATGCCTTGGAGGATCTGGGCTGGAGTAATGAAGGTCATCAGATCAGACAGACTAAGTAGGGTTCAGATAGTACTTTCTCTATTTGCTTGATTGGTTTTTGTCCAGTCATAGTAAAGTTATTACACAAAGCTAACTATTTACTTAAAGAGAAAAGTTAATATGCCCTGTCACTAAAATCAGAGCAGATTATTATTTTACCTGACTTGACACCCTGTTTCTGCTAGATTGTAATGCAGTGTCTTGAAGATCACCTTGTGGAAAGCTCAGCTTATTGCCACTGTAAACGTGACCTTTGTTTCATCCTTAAATGTTTTACATACTAACTTTGTAAGGTTTTTTCCCCCCTAAACCTCAGTAGGTTATAATTTAGGTTTCAAATTGTTCTTGTCAAAGTTGTATCAGCACTTATTACCAGTTACCCTGATTGTACTATTATAATAACTTAACCTCACAGTTTATTAGTCATCAAAACAACTCAAGTAAATAATCCACAAATTATAATGTGGAAAACTGTGCGTCTATTCTATAGTCAAATCTTAGCTTCTGTACCTCAACTCTGCGTCAAGTAAGTTATTTAGGTGTATGGGATTTTTTCTGTTTTGTATTCCTGCAGAGCTGACAAACAAGCCTTAACAGGGTCAAGATTTATTACTTTACTTGGGCAGTTTGGAAAAGTTTTATTACTGAGGTGTAGACTAAAAAAAAATAATTTATTAAATCTGTAGGTAAAACCAAAGCACTCCCCTTTTAATGAGAGGAAAAGTTAACTGGATTTGTAAAACTTATTAGTTACTACAAATATCACTAAAGGACATTAACTGAAATCTGCATCTCATTATGCACAGTGTGTGGTGTGTATATGTACCCAGTATAAATGGAAGTTCTTGCTATGGGATTTTGCTATGTGAAATTATTTCATAGGCAACTGGAGGAAAGGAAGTTCTGTGAGCCCATTTTACAGATGAGAGGCTAAGGCACAGAAGATATTTAATGACTTCCTCAAAGTTGTCGATACAGGGCATGGATAAAGCAGGAAATGAATCTGTGTTTCCCGAATCTCTGAGTAGGAAGAAATCAAAAGATGATTCTTCTGTTCAAAGTACAGCGCAAAAGGTGTTTGTGTATGTTCTGCTTGTTTCTTAATGGTCAGTGCTTCACCTCTAAGGTGTTTCATAGAGCATTAGGTGAGAAGGAAAGGGAGATTGAGAATCTTTTTTCATTCTTAAAGGCTTTGGGATTGTCACTGTCCTCCTTACATGTATGTGCAACACCACAGGAGCATGCGGGTCTGTGACTGGACATTATAAAATATGCCATGGTGATAAACAGTTATAGCCTCTTGCATGCTGGCACCTGGCCTAGCTTGACCTTCTAGGTGTTACCACAAGAGAAATGCTATGTAAGAAAATATGTCTTCGCTGAGCGGTTTTTTCACTTGAACAGCTTATGTGTTTGATACAGTATTCTAAAATGATTTTTTTATTTCTAGCAATTTCAGTGAGGTAGGTGAAACTACAGTTTAGGATACCCTCTCCTTGGGTTCCTTTCACATGTAAGGACTTAGTGTGAAATGAGTCTGGATCTTATTGGTGCTGCTTGTGTGGAAACCAGAGGAATTTCTTTAGAGCAGCACAGCAATGGTATTTTTCCTGAGGGTAAATGCATGCGCTTTGTACCATTCCTTCATCCTGTCAGAGTAGGCCATGAGAGAGTAGCCCCATGTGTCAAGCCTGCGTTTGTACATCAGGCATTTGATTTTAGGATTCCTGTTATTTTTCCCAAGGTGTGATTTCCTATTATTATTTATTAGTGAGTATCAAAATTTGTCATTTAACAGAAGGCTGCTTTGACTGAAAAATTAAAAGTTATCAAGATATAGATTTTCTTTGCTATAGTTTTTTTTAATTGGATAATCCAATTTTAACTAATAATGCAAGAACAAAAAGTGCTCCAAGGTTCTAGGAACTGGGTAAGAGCAATCCTTCACAAAAAAGATCTAGAATGAAAATATTGCAAGAGCTTAAATTAGTAGTTAAGCAGATGGCGCCAGTGAAGTAATTTAAAGCCCGAGCAGGTTGTGATACAGGTTATGTCAGCGTTTTAGCAGATACCACATTTCATGTGAAGTGGTGTATTAATTAGTATGCAAATGGCAGTTATGAACTCGCCATGTACTGTATGGATAGAACGTGTAACCTTTGCTTTGACCTACTTTCAAAAGCATTTAACATGAAATACGTAGGAAAAATGCATCTCTTAAACTGTTTTACTTGTTCAAGTGTATTATAAAGTGTGATATCCACAGGGCGTGACTTTTATTATCGGAAACTGAATGCGGTCAGACTGGAGTTTCAATACTATTTCAGACATTAAACCTCTATTTAAAAAATTGTATTTAGGTTCCCTTTTTCAGTAGTTAAAAACCTGATGGGACTTGATCGCACATAATGCCTAAAGAGTTTGCCACTACAGAAGTACTTAAAACACACACATTTCCTTAGTGGTTGGGGTTTTTTTTTCCAACAGTAAGACTTAGCAATATTTAGTGCTTTTCAAATTGAAGTACTGAAGAGAGATGGGCACACAGGAATGTTTGAATGCATTCTGTCTTCATCCTTCTTTTAGTTGTGAAAAGCCTCAACGATCTTGATGGCAGAAGCTATTCTGTGTAAAGAGGTGGTCAAATAGCACAATTAGGGACAAAATACATGGATTTGCAGAGTGTGAAATTCAAAGCTCTAGAAGAAGTCAGCCTTGATGATCAGGTGAATTCTGAGGTAAACTTTCTTCAAGACTGATGGTTCTCAGAAACAGTCTCGAGAATGTCTCCTCAGAAAACTGTATTTTGGATGGTTTTATTGTGTTGTGTTCAAACTCCTGGCATTGATCATAATTTGGTGGAGCTTTTCCTACTTAAATGGCTGTAAGTGGGGTAGCTCCATTCTGCTTGCAGAGAGGGGCTGGTATAGTTAGAGTATTTGACTACTATTTCTTCCAAGTATCCTGAAGGTGGACCAGAAGTGTTTGTGCAGCTTTGTGTATATTCATGACACGTTCCAAATGGAGGTTTTTTGGCTGCAAATATGATGGCTGTACTCCATAGAGGATAACCAGGAGTGTATAAATTCCCTGGCAGCTGAAGCTTTAAATCTGCAGCCACCAAATGTATCTGCCTGTGTCTCTCAAGTTCAACCATGTGGATCATCAGTACATAGTAAGCACTGGACCTCCTAATCCTCACTGCTGATTGTATTACTGCTTAAGCTGTGGGAGTAATTTTCATCTTCTCTGTGGACGGGGACTAGACGGAGCCTCTAAGAGGAAACTTATTTGCTAAAAGCGCATAGTTCAGCAGTAGGAATCTCTGTTCGCATGCTTGTCTTGGGGAGGTGGGAGTAACAGTGCGTAGCAGTGAAGGAACCAAACCCCATACCTTTAACATGGTTAGAAGGAAGGGCAGCATAACTGAAACTTGTTTCTAACTCTGCAGGAAGCCAGCTTATGCAGCTTATCCATTAACTTTGTGAAAGGAAGAAAGGGACGAATACTTGCTTGCTTCCTAGGGGCAGATTTATAGGCAAAGGTAATTTATTTTATTAGCGTAGTTGATGTACAAGACCTTTTACTTCTAACCAAAAACTATTTTTAGTCATTGTGTTTCACATAATAGTTCTTTCATTTCTGCTGGTTTGGGTTTTTTCCCCATCCAGATTAATAAAGTCCGATATAGTCATTATGCCAATCTGTTCTGAAACTATAGCAATCTGCCCCTCACTTTTGGTGAGGGGATTGTAGAACATGGCTGTATATGGAATAAATGTGGCGCTTATTTGTATGTTGTTCTTATGTCCCTCATGGTGTTGAACTTAATGCCAAAGGTACCTTTGCATTGCTACTGAGTAGATGCCTATCACATTTAAAGTCCTAGCTTCTCATTGCCTCAGCCTTTTCAATTTATGTAGCTCACAAGGATGGTAACTTTGGGAAGAGGTGCTTGTATCATTTTAAAGAAAGTTGGTCTTTTATTTCATTTCCTGCAAAAACAAGTTTCATGTGAGGTATTAAAAATACTATTGCGGGAATGGTGAAAGATGCTTTAAAGCTGGAACAGGGGATTTTGGCAAGCAAATAATTGATTGTTCCTGGAATTGAACCATACTGCTTACAAATTCTGTTTTAAAATCTTATGGATGAGTACAGTTGTGTGTTTCTAAATCCCTAAGAATAGTTTTTTTATGTCCAAAATAATTGCATTACTTCAAAGGGAGGGATTAAGATGGAACAATCCCAAATCCTATCTACTTTAAAAGTTTTCTGAGTTCTGTGGCACTCTAATCAGTAAAGTGGAATTATTGCTAAATTACCTTGCTTCCATATCCTCCAGAAGTAAAACTTTGGTGTATTTATATGTTGGTCCTACAAAACCAATGTGCATTAGTTTTCTTTACAGTCATGACCTGCTGTGAATATGTAATACTTCCCTTAATTGTGCCTGTATGTTTCATTTGTGTAAGAAAGGATTAAAATTAAGTTTCTAAGAATATGCATTTCATATTTTCTGACTGCAGAGCTCTTAAGGAATTTCAGTGACTTTCAAATAATACAGGAGAAGGATTAGGGCTCAGGAAGGACGTTGTGTGAACACACACAAAACAAAATAGATGTGTTATGTTAGATTTTTCACATTCCAGCCTTTATGTGATGTTCTGCTTTGAAGATTTCCTTGCAAGCAGCTGTTCTTATCATTTGCAGAAGTTAAAAATCAGATAAACTCACCCTGCACTGCAAATGGAGTTCTGCAGTCTGCTTGCTCTAAGTGTGTTTGGGATGAAAATCTCCAACAATGCAGTAAAATTCAGATTAGATTTTTTTTTTGGTGAACAGTTACGAATAAAGCAGTTAATCCACATTTGATGACAGTTTCCCTCAGATTTATTAGGGGTTTTTTGTGTCCACTTTGGCATTAGATTTAGAAGCAAAGAGCAAAAAAACCCACCCTGAAGTAGTCGTAATTGTGAACTGTGTTTTGGCTGAAGCTTAAAACTACCCATGAAGTCAATCCTAGTTATTTTCACAGATTTTCTGTTTCTTTGGATGAAACCTAGGATCAGACAAAGAGCTCGTGCTAGGAGTTTCCAATTTGAAAGGTAGGAATCTGGCAGCAGAACGTTATTAGCAAACCATTTATGATTTTGGAAATAAGTTCCTTTAGTTGTTCTCCAGGTGCCATTGCATATGCTCAGCTTTAAAGGGAAAAAACTTTCTTTTTGGATCTGGCTGGTTTGGAAGTACTTACTGATTTAGGAGAAGCAGCAAACCTTTATGTGCATAAAATCTTGAAAGGTACAATTTTGTAACTCTGAAGTACTGTTCTTCGCTTTCTTTTTTCCCTGATGTTCTCTCCTCTGAAAGCTACATCATTTCTTAATGTGGTAAGCAAAATGAATGAATGAACATATCCATATGTATTATACACATATTAATATAAATACTATATATCCGTACATGTTAATATAAATAATAAGTATCCGTTGTTCTCTCACGCTTCAGTCACCTCTTGAAACCTTTTCTTGCTTGTCTTCTAATTCTGGTTGAACATCTTCAGAAGAGAAAGGCTGTGCCTCTCAGCTTATGGCTCTGCATGTTTCCACATTAGGTGGACAGTCAATTAAATGAATGAAAACAGATTGTTTAATTGTTTCCTAGATATGTTAGTTTAGAAGTGCTTGGGCATGAGCTAAAACTCAGTGCTTGTGCAACTGTTCCTCTAAGAGTGAGGGACCCTGTAGGCTTATTGAGGTTGTGGATTACTTCCCATCATAACAAGAAATAGATTCTTTAATTTGAGTGGAATAATCAGCTGGCTTGTTCATTTTGTAGTATGCTGTGTTCTATGTTAGGCAGTAAGCATGTATAACAGCCTCATTAACTTCTTCTCCGTTATTTCAGATGTGAGTTATTCTATTTATTTGTTGTTTATAGCACAAGTCAGTGTTTCTCAAACTAATTTGTCTTGAGTCCCTCTAAAAACAACTTTACTGTTTGCACCCGCCTTCCTTCACACTCACCATTTGTGCACCTGCCTTGGCATTGCTTTGCTCCCCCTCCCCTTCCCCAAACACTTTGTCTTTTCTCTCAACTCTCCTGCCAGGGGTCATGTCCCACAGTTAAGAGAACACTGGTTTAACTACAGACTTTTGGCTTTTGTCCAAATATCCTTAGACTAGCACATTTCAGTGATGTTTGTGGGAAGTGGGCATTGTTTAAAAATATGTATTCTGTTGATTTTGGGGGGGGGGGCTTTTTGTTTGGTTTAGAAGGCTTTTAATGTGCGAAACGTTATTCATGCAAGAAAGTTGGAAAAAATTAAGTGTGACAGGGCAAACTGTAAAAGAGTTCTTAGGCAGACTTGCAAATTGCATGAGAGAAATAAGAGCTGGTACCCTTTTTCTACTATGCTTTGCTGCACTGAATTCCTGGGCTTGACTCAGAGATTTAAGATTTTCACGGTAGGCGGCAAACAGTATAGATTAAACTTGCTTCTATTGTTGTTAAATTGTGGCTTTAAGAACTGTCTGTTTCTTAAAGTAAACCAGTTGCCATAGGCTCAGTGAACAGCTGCATGGAGCCATGTTGCATACCGAAGAGTCGTGCTGTAAATACTATTCCAGTATTTCTTCCTTGAAATGATTTGTTACTTCTCTATCAGACTGACTAATGCGTAAGGTAACCTTCCACATTGCCTATTTAAAATAGAAACTAAAATAGCCAGGAATGAGGCTTAATGAAAAGGCATTTCTACTGTTTTGGGTTGGGGTTTTTTTGTGTTGGTTTTGTTTTGGTTTGGTTTTTTTTTTCAGATAGGTTGCACTGCAATCCTTGATCTTCAATCAGCATGTTTCACCCCCAAAATCCTAAAAGACCCCCATGAAACTAGCTGGCACACATGTATACATGCGTACGTTTAGTGACCACCTCATTCTCTGACAGGATTTAGGTCAGCAGCTGTTCAATTCAATATCCTTTCGTGATAGGAGGAACTTGAGAAAACCGTATCTAGTTGAAATGCAGAAGAATTTGTTCTGACAAAATGTAATTACCTATGTGGGAAGTCAACCGTAAAACCATGGATAATGTCATCATTTTGTGAAAAATGAGATATTTAATGATCACAAAAGGTCAGGACGATTCTTACACAAATGGAGTATGAGTTCCTTATGTTTGGTTTAGGAAAATAAGTATTACATGTTACTCTGAAAAGAAAGTTTCATCTCCCAGATTCTTAAATGGCTATTTTTTCTGTTATACCTGGATTATAACTCGTGTCTGGGCCATCTATACAGTCCTGGTTTTGAATTTTTTACTTCCTAGAGGGTTAAGTTAGTTAGCACATTTTTGAAAAAAGGCTAGTGTGGATGCTTCTTAATGTTTTTCCAAGTCATGGGGCTTAAATTGGTGTAAAAAGCTGTATTCTGGGACATGGAGAAGGAATATGCTAAATGTGAACATGCTTGACAGCTTAAACAAAGGGAGGTGTATTGTGCCTGCCTCAGGTCTCCAGTCATCTACTCCCCAGAATGCTGAGCTGCACCAAGAAAGTCAAAGCAAGTGTGTTCACATGAAACAAGGGTTCTTCCAGTTCAGAGGAAGGGTCTAATTGATCTACCAGACAACCTAATGCTCTGTCTGAAAGGGACAATTGTGTAAAAGTAATGTGCTAACACCTGGAGATCAAGCATTGAATTTTCACAAGTTACATGGAAGAAAAATTGGGATCCTTGAACATGATAGGCTGTTCTTGACAAAGATGTGTTAGGGAAGAACCAGCTAACCAGCTTGTATCACAAGAGGATAGTCAGGGGTTGGATGGATCATGAAGTTCCTCCGTGCTCAAAAAGGATAGTTTATAATGAAGTGAAAACAGTGCTTCACCTTTCATATCTCAGGCCAAATTCAAGATGCCATGCTATGGAGACACATTCAGCTCCTCCATGGCTGAACTTGCATGCAGTGGCTCTAAAGGTGAAGCAGTGAAACAGTAAATAACAACAAAGAACCAATCAATATCTGGTAATTTCTTGTAAATCCTTATGTTTTTTACAAAGGGGAAACACAAAAGATGCCAATTTATTAAAAGTTTAAAAAAAAAGTTTTGAAGAATCTAGGTCCCTGTTTCAAATATGAAATAGCCTATTGCTCCTTGAATTCACTTGTGTTAAAACTTACTTCTCCAGTGTCACTGAGATTTTTTTTTAAATGTTATTCTCATAATTTGTGCATGCAATGCAGGAACATATATATATATATATATATGTAAAGGCAAATCTGAACAAAATTTATGGTTGGAATTGTTAGTTACACCGAGTATATGGTAATAAGAGTACAAACCCACCCACCCAGGGTTTAGAATTCATTCTGCAGTCAATGGAGTACACACAAGTTATATAGCAAACATTAGCATGGATTATGTATTTTGTTATATTCTGTTGGAAGCAATCCAAAATGCAGGCAGATAAATGGTGCAGATAACTTATCTTTTTACTGATGACTGTGGAAATAGAAAATATTTTAACTTGGTTGAAAGCATCAAGAAAGCTTTAAAATGAAAAGAGCAGATGTCAAATACAAAGCTTTTAGTTTACTGAGCAATGAGTATGATAAACATTGATTATTCATCTTGATGTTAGAGTTCAAAAACAATTGTCCCTTCAGTTTGCCTCATGGGAGCATGAAATTAGGACCATGTGTGCGTTGATTAACAACATATGAAAGATGAATCATGATTACTGTTTTGCTCTGGTGCGCAAGGCTATGCTTGAGGGGTAGTGATTTCCTACCTCCTTTACCAGATCTCTGTAATTAGTGCTAGCATCTATCTGTTTCCTAGTATTGATGTTGAAGTGGATGCCTGACAGTGCCTATTCACATGCATAAATGGCCTTCATTGAATGAAAGTGTGTTTGCTCAACAAAAGTTGAATGCTGGAGTGTATTTCAATATTATTTGTAACAACGGTTATTCATAGGACAATTCCGAAATCACCAATGCCATCTCTGGCAGGAATTGTCAAATATAAAAAAAAATAGGTGTAACTTTCAAATATGAAACTCTGTTTGTTCTAGATTAAAAGGAAGATAGAAAAATTCAACAATAAAAATTAGGCAGATTTTTAAATTTCTTTCTGTTGTATTTAATTTATGTCTCTGATGGCAGACATTAGTTAAATTTAACTTTTCTTGGAGGCACAATTAGTTCCTGTGATTAAAATTTCATTTAAGCTTTATTTCTGGAAATAGAATTCTAACTTTGTTCCTCTCTGGCGTAGTAATGGGTAGAAAGAGGTGTCGTAAGTGCATTTCATTAATAAGTTGTTAACATAAATGAAGGGTAGGTATTAGAAAAATATAAACAAGCAAATTGCAGATTTGCTTAAGAGTAAAGAGTCTTTGATTCTTACTAATACTTGTGCTCTTCATGTTGAAAGATGAATATTTAAATAAAATGAAATGTCTGCACATGCCTTGGACATCCAAATGAGTTATCCATTCTTCAGGAGATGATGTTCATTAGTGTTACTCAGTACTGTGCTGATTTAAGATATCTTCAGATCTTTACCTTAACTGTCCAAGTTGTTACGTTGTTTGAGGAACAGATCCAACATTGATCTCTGTGATTTGAGGTATGTGATACATGATGGAAATTCTTACTGGCTTGCTTGCCCAATATAAGTGCAGGATTTGGATCTTGGTTTATCACGTTCCCTGTGGAGTTCTGTGCTTTGAGCTCACATGATGTGAGATTTAATGTTGTTGTGGATAACACCCCCCAGCTTTTTGACAAACAAGATGATTTGTAATTTGATCTGTGTGCATTTCAACTTTGATTATCTGTTTAAAGATCAGTGGTCTATGGTTTTTCATAAAAGATGTTTTGGCTGTTTTATTTCCTTTGTATTCCTTCTCAGTCGGTGTGTATAGAAGTATGTGGACCAAAGGAATTTTATAGACAAAGCTCCAGGCAATAGAGACTTGCTTTCTAATAAAGTTCAAAATAAATTAAAAGCTGCATGTAAATTCAACAAATGTTAGTGGTTAATTAACTAAGAATGTAGAGCCCTAAGGCCATGGCATTAGTATTTATAGTTTTAAAGTAAGATGCTCTAAACAAGTTGTCTTAGCTGTAAGCCTTTTAAATAGCACAATTACTTTATGGCTTAAACACAAGAGAATGCTTCCTGGCAGAATGCATTTCTAAACTCACAGCAGTAAGTACTTGGAGGATTAATACTAAAGTTCAGCATGATCAAATTGTCTGACTAGCTTACATGTTTTCATTTATAACTCATGACAATTATCTAGTTCAACACTTTAAGCGGACCCTAATTCTCTTCCAAATTACTGCAACCTTTTTGCACCTTTTAAACAACTGGGAGCAAAGTTTTACAACCAGTAAGTATCACGTGCTGCTTAAGTTCAGCACTTTGGCTTATGTTGTATTTACTTTTTGCATCTACTTTATTAATGATTGTGGTATATTGATTTATACTTCTACTGTTACGTATATTGTGATATCACCATAATTCTAGTAGAAATGCAATTAAAGGTGCAGTAAAAAGCATTGCTCTATTGTATTTTTTAAAATACAGGATAAAAAAGATCCTGTCTAAAGAATTAAAATACTTGTGTTCATTTTCTGTGGGCTTTTGGTGACATTTATGTCTCAAAACTTCAGCTCTAGGACACAAAAGGAAGATGGGTTACAATTTGATAGTTTATCTGCCTTTATTTATAAATGTAAAAAGTCAATAGTTTGGGTTTTTTGCATATTTTTTTATCAAACACATGTCTTTGTTTTGCTGTAGTAGTAAGTTAAATGATATTTTTATATAGCTTAAGAGAAACAGAAAATGAGTCAGAATAGAACAGGTATTTGTTGAAAGGTTAAGACTAAAAAATAATTGACACCTTCCTGTTTCAGGAAACCTTTTTATGTAACAGCTTGTTTAATGCCAAACTAAATCAAAGTTAAACAAATGAAAAGCCACCTAAGAAAAAAGTGAGATTACAAATTTCACTTCTAACAATACTGCTTTGCTTTCATTCTTTACCTAGTATTTTGGAGAGTTTTCTTTTAAAGGCAACTTAACTTATACCTTGGTTTTCTTTCCAAACACCTGTGTCTGACTATTAAGTGCGAGGCAGTGGCTGTTTACATGTGTTTACACAATGTTACATCTAATTACTGTTGGAGTCCTTTTATACTATTAACTTCTGTCCTTTACATTGTAACTGTAAAACTAGGTATAATTCCATGGAAATGGTAGTCTTTTTTTTAAAAGATAATGATAAATATGATGTTATTTGCCTTTCACAGTATTACTCCATAAGAGTCAGTGTTACAGTTTTCGACTTTGTGTCTAGTGAGGGTGATGCTACATTTTGTGTTTCAAAACCAATTTCAGTGCTTTCTGAAGGGTAAGGTATTGCTATCTCTGAAGTCCAAAGTTCTTTTGTGTAGGTAGAGAAGACACACCAGGCTCATCGGCTTGCATGTGTGTCAGGATTCCTCCCTGGGAGAGCAATGGAATACTCTGGGTGGTCCTCGGCTTCTGTGACACTCAGCAAGGATGGCAGTATCTGTTTTAAAGTATTTGGTAATAGAAGAGGGTGTCTGACGTAGCATAATGGGTTTCTACAATATGCACTTCTACTGGAACCATTATGGGATATAATTGTCTGAATGATTCCAGTTGGAAATCCACTGTTTCATTTGTTCTCCTTCAACTACTTGTTGATTGTTGCCAATAATCAATGGGAAGATTGAAATTTAAATTCTCCATCTGTGGTTTTGTCTAATTAAGCTCTTCTCAACAATAATTTTATTTGAAATGTTTACAATACATGGTAAAGTGATTTGGGCCTCTCACACAAATAAATACAACAGAAGAGTAATCCAGTGCATAAATGACATAAGACTCAAAGGACCTGGAAATATAAATTCCACAAGAATGATATCGAGCATAGGAACATAAATTACATATAAATATATCTGTATAAAATGATTTAATGAAGGATAGATGTGGGCACATATCTAGACACTGGACATTGATACTCTCGCTGCCGTAAGAGTTTTTTCTGTATGCAATTCAGGCACACGGATGAACCAGGCCATAGGGTTTTTTGTTCTGGCTTATCATACCTCAGTTTATGTTAAGCTTTGAGTTCTGTGTAGTTCTTGTGAGCATGAATAATGAGCAATGACTTAGCAAGAAAAGGATGATTTGGTGGGTTAGTTTGCCCAATTGACAAATAGATAATAGAGTCCTTCAGGTAGCTGTTCTGAGGCAGTTAAAGAGATGGGGAGTGTCTGGGATGTGATGAGTGCTCTTTAATCAGTTGTTCTACTGTTTTGCTCCTACCTTTAATTTCTTTCCTGAAAATGACCAAGAAAATAGAGCTGAAAAATAGAGCTGAAGTGCTATGACCTATGATTTCCCAGCCAACATGGGTTCATGAAAGGCAGGTCTTGCCTGACCAACCTGATTTCCTTCTACAACCAGGTGACCCGCCTGGTAGATGAGGGAAAGGCTGTGGATGTTGTATACCTGGACTTCAGCAAAGCCTTCAACACAGTCTCCCACAGCATTCTCCTGGAGAAGCTGGTGGTTCATGGCCTAGATGGATGTACTCTTCGCTGGGTTAAAAACTGGCTGGATGGCCAAGCCCAGAGAGTTGTGGTGAATGGAGCTAAATCCAGTTGGCGGCCGGTCACAAGCGGTGTCCCCCAGGGCTCAGTCCTAGGGCCAGTCATGTTTCATATCTTTATCAATGACCTGGATGAGGGGATTGAGTATGCCCTCAGTAGATTTGCAGATGACACCAAACTGGGTGGCAGTGTTGATCTGCTCGAGGGGTGGAGGGCTCTGCAGAGGGACCTGGACAGGCTGGATCGATGGGCCGAGGCCAACTGTATGAGGTTCAACAAGGCCAAGTGCCGGGTCCTGCACTTGAGTCACAACAACCCCATGCA
>NW_009259719.1:3171204-3201995 GCF_000687185.1 Egretta garzetta
ACTGGGGTTGTTTAGTCTGGAGAAGAGGAGGCTGAGGGGAGACCTGATCGCCCTCTACAACTGCCTGAAAGGAGGCTGTAGTAAGGTGGGGGTCGGCCTCTTCTCCCTGGTAACAGATGATAGGACGAGGGGGAATGGTTTGAAGCTGCGCCAGGGCAGGTTTAGGCTAGACACTAGGAAAAACTTCTTCACCGAAAGGGTTGTCAGGCTCTGGAATGGGCTGCCCAGGGAGGTGGTCAAGTCCTCATCCCTGGAGTTATTTAAAAGAAGGATAGATGAGGTGCTTAGGGACATGGTTTAGTGGTGGGATGTCAGGGTTAGGTTAAAGGTTGGACTCAATGATCTCAAAGGTCTTTTCCAACCAAAGTGATTCTATGATTCTATGACCACAGTGCTTAGCAGTGAGATTCCTTCTTCCCTCTGTTTCTGATATTTTTTTTTTTCATGACTGTGGAATTGAGATCAGTTTTTTCAGGCTGACATTCTCTCTCCTCTTCTCTTGGATTGTTTGCCCTGGAGAATCCAGTTTGATTTGTCATTAAACCTTGATTAAAGGTGTGGGTTTTTTGTGGGCATGATTAACCTAGATGGTGGAAGTTGAGAACATCACATAACTTTCTTTCAAAAATAAGCTTCTATGATTCACATCTACTGGGCACTTCATACTATTTAAATCACAATTTCATGTTTTCATGCCAATTATGTATTCAGACTTTTATTTTTCTTTGTTTTCACTTCTTTGAGTATTACATTTGGAAAGTTGATGACAGGTGAGTGCATGCAGGTGGATGCAATCTGTTCTCTCATTGCCTGTGTTCAGATTGATGGATGGTGTGCCCAGACAGAAAGAAAAAAATGAGTTCTATCACCCTCCAACAAACTATTTGCAAAATAGTAGCTTGCTTTATTAAAATTATTTTCTTGATATTTCTCTACAGGGGCTGTCATCAGTCACCAAGAACAATGGACTACTCAATATCACCTTTAAATATGACAGTAAGTTGAAAATCTGCATTATATTCACAAAAATCAAGGACCCCGTCACAGTGTCAATATATAGCAACATGTCTCGTAAAAATGGCTCTGAGAATAGCATGACCTCTTTAGTATTGACATAAATTTAAAATCTAGGTTTGTTTCTGCTCAGTCTGGTGGATCTCCTCCTTCCTGTCTTTCACTGTTAATAAAACAATCTAATAATTTGTAGTAGTTTCACTTTCAGATTGGCCTACATTATCTGCCCAGTATTTGGCTGGAAAATTATAGAGAATGATTTTATTCTGTGAAAGAATGTAGTCATTGAAATGTTCATTACACACAGAGTCATAAGAAACAATTATTTCAAACTTTATACATCTTTTCTCTGATGTGTAATTTTGGGGGAAGATGATGTAAAGCGTGTCTCAAGGTAGAAAATGAGTAGTTTGTATTTGTATGCAGAGAAAATATTAAAAATGTCTTTGCAAGAACCAATATTGAATATGAATGTTGAAGATGAATAGCATCTCTTCAGCTAGTTGAAGTAGTTGGAACTTTTTATTAGCTACAGTGTTAAAGGGCCAGATTAGTGGAAAACTACTGCCTATGTTTTCAGTGAAGTCAGATGGTTTTAGTACTGTAGCAGATGTGGTCTGTTTTGCAGCTAGACTAAGAAGAAAGTAATCTCTACAATAATAACAGTAAGAAGCAGGTTGCAGCAATAATATTTCAAACCTCTTCAAACGTCTGCTAAATGGCTGTTGTTTTCATTTTTTAAAGGTTTTTGTCATCTGTGTTGTCAGTAAGGTGTGACTATTGACTATATTGGGAATTTATCCTTATTTGGGCAGTTAGTGGCCATCGTCAATATAAGCTCAATGTACAGTCAAAAGAAGGTCCTAATTTACAGCAGTAATGTTTGTATTAATGCCAGTGCAAGTCACAGGTTGGGGTTTTTTGCCTACCCAAAGAAATTACCTCAGAGGCTGAATGTGGGTAAAATTCCATCGAGAGCATGTATCAGGAAACCTAACAATAGTGCTTTTGTTTCACTCTGATCATCCTTTTGTTCCTCTATTTTTACCTTAATTTCTGAATATGCAATCCTTCACTGAGGTGGTTTTTTAATTTAATTTTATGTCAATTTTTAAAATGAGCAAAATTTAAGTATGTCAGATTGTACAAGAGGTAAGTGGTTGCTACAAAAGAGTTAGAATTTTTTATCTACATAAAGAAAAACAGGAAATAATATCAGTCAGAGATCCCGACATTAAGTTAACACAATGGAGTCTGTTTAAGTCCCAGTATCTGTCATGTTTTTTCCATTAATTCTGGCACCAGGAACTGTGCTTAACCAATGACAAGTGTTAATTCAAAATTCTGCTGGCACTGCATGCTTCCTGAACAAAGGAGTTACTTGAGTTCTGCAGTACTAGGAAAAGTTCCCTGATATCAAGGCTAAAGAGTTTGTATGATAGGGAAATACGTATTTATCGTGAATAAGCCAGCACAAAAGAAAATTTCGCTTGCTGGCTGTGATTTAAAGGCTTTTATTTTGCCACACAGCAATTCTAGCGAACTGTGTTTTATGTTGTTAAATTAGTTGGTTAGATTATTTATTCAGGTGAAAACCAAATGTTTGTATGTTTTAGTAATTCACTTGTATTCAAGTAAAAAAGTGGTTTCCTGAAAAGTGCCATTTTCCCCTGCTGTTTTCTTCCTAAATCTGTTGTTCTTTAAAAATGTAAATTGGTGACTCACAGTCAAACTTAAGACATTTGTGCTATATTCCATTTTGGCAAATTGTCATTTGACCATAAAATTTTAGTAACCAGGATCCAAAATCTTGGGCTTGCTATTAATTAGATCCAGACCTAGCAAAAAACTGTTACTTCAAACTTTCCATTGAAAGAGATATTCTATTCTCCTAAGAGGAAGTTCATGCTGTCATTGAGTTTCACTCGTAGCAACAGAATTCTACAAACAGCAGAGTAAGTACCAACTGCCCAGCTTTTGTAAAAGGCAATGTTGTACACACTGTTCTATTCTTTTTTGCATGGCAGTTACATAAAAGACCCCTTACCGTTGTTATTCATAGTAAAAAGCCATTTTCTAAAACTGCTTTTCACTTAGTAATTTTACTTCCTTGCCTTTAAGATCATATCTCTGAATTAAATTCAAATTTTCTGCATTAGTTTATCATAACACTTGGTTTTTCATGTTACATTTCTACAAACTCTGTATAGGCAAATACATAGCATATGGATGATCTCAGTTTTTTAGAACTAATAGTCAGTGATATATAGTCTACTGGTCAACTTTTTCTGGAGTTTGTTAGCTTCACTAGTTCAAAAGCAGAATGTTTGTGCATACACATCTTCATGTATACTGTGCTCCAGAACTATTGAATTCTCTGGCCACTACTTCTCTTCCTGCCACAAAATAGGAGCCTAAATATTGTAAGGCTTTAAAAGTAATACACTTTGGGGTTATTTGTTTTGTTTTGAATGCATAAAGACATGGTCAAGTTCAATAACAGTCAGGAATGTTTTTGTTACATTTTATTTTCTTAAAGCTAAGGTTTTCTATAATCACATGTTTGCTGAGCTGTAACTTTAGGGAATACACTGTATTTTGTCAGGATAACAAGACAAAACTAGTTCTGACTAGATCCAGTTGCAGGAAAATGGTCTACGGGGACGTGGCTTCTGAATGGATGGCAGAGATAAGATAGATTTAGGCAGTAGGTTCCTTGTGGTCAGGTCAAGTAGTACCACGGTTAAAAAGCACTTCTTGAGCACCAGTTCTGAGGCTTCACATTGTTCATTGTTCTCGTACGTGCCTGATCACTGACCAACATTCTCTTGCTCTAAGCACTGTATATACACAAAATTAATGTCACTCCTCATATTCTTTCGAGTAATTAATAAGGAAAAGTTGTTCTCTGTTGGGAGTCTCAACACATGTCATTTTCACTCTTACCGTGGTACAGGCCACACTGGTATTTTGAACTGGTAATTTCCTTTGGAGTCCTGTGAACTAGGGATTTGCAACTGGTAAAAGTGGTTGTGCTCAATGATTTGTAAAGTTTCATGTTTTTCAGTGTCCTGAAACAAAAGCTTCGTCTAGATCTACAATACAGTACTTATTTTTATAGAATAAATAGTGCACATATACTTTTGCTTTGCTCAGTTTCAAAGAAATGTTAGGAAATTAACTTATTCTTTACTTATGTGGAAAGATGCAGGTCATGTTGGAAACTGGTTGCTTGAATAGATCTTTAATATTAGGTGCTGTTGGCTGATTATGATTTACTTGCTCTGGTATTGCACAAGAACATCAGCTAGAATGTTTTTCTTAAAAGTGTTTTTTTCTCCATATTTTTAGACTGCACACCTTACCTGAATTCAGTGGGAAAACACGTGATTGGAGATGTGCAGAATATAACTATCAGTCAGTATGCATGTTATGAACAAGTTGCAGTCACGATACTTTGGACAGCAAATGCCATCGGTAAGTAGTAGAGGGAAATGGACTAATTCATCATGTCATTGGTAATAACTTCTTGATGATTGCTATTAAGTAAAATAATTAAATTATGCTTGGAATCATTGAAGCAAATTGCTTAAGAAGAAAAAAATTTTTAACAGCTTTGCAAAGCTGCTATTTTTACTAGCTTACTTGAAATATCCTTAAAACTAGGATGCTCTCTGCAGCCATATGCTGCTTTTTACTATTCCAATTTGCTGAATTTTTCCTGCTCTTCAGAACTGTGTAACAGCCCTGATTTTGTTCTCTGCCCCGAGGCGTTAGTGTATTTCGGTGCCGTTGATTGAGTTTAATTGCCAATACACTTAAAGATTCTTTAGGATGCAGATTGTCTTACGGGTGGAAAACATTATTTAATCATAGCTATGCAAACTTTAATTTGTTTCCTTGTCAGGTCTGGTCACTAAGAATATGCAAACAAATGTCACTGGATGTACCTTGTTGCCCACTAGAGCAGTAGTCTCCAAAGTGGGGCATGCGAAGAAAATTTTAGAACTTCTATTTACATATTTTTTTTAAAATCTTGAAAAGAAAAACTAAGCTTTACTAATATTGAATATATTGACACTGGCACCCTTGCTTGGGCTTTATGTCAGATGTCCATGTTTCACATGCAATTCATGAGGTATCCTGAAGGAAGAGTGGGTGTTCTACAGTGTGGAGGGGTTCCGTGGTGCCCTCACTCTTTCATTTGCTTTCAGCATATCGCAACGTATTGCACTGTATGTGTGTCAGGTTAAGTGGATTTACTGATTATATTACCTAGTTTTAATTAAACTAACCATCATGATGAAACAGACAAGTGGCTTAAGATAATCGAAGATAATACTAATAACGTGAGCACATGTGAACAGCAAGACAATAGTAGAACTGACGGTTCCCCTACTCCTAGTACAGTCTCTTTGTCAGCCACATTAGAAGGTAAAAAACAGTGACTGTCTAATCAGTTCTGAAAAGAAGTTGGTCAAAATTACCAAGACTGTTTGAAATACAAGTTTACACCTGCCATTGTTAATGATGAACCTTGCCTTAAGCGTATAGTGTGCCTTGAGATACTAGCTAATACTGTGAAGCGATGAGGTTTAGCAAGATAATTGAAAACTAAGCATCCGGAACATGAAGACGAACCTCTTATGATTTCTTCAGCAATGTTTGCAGCCATGAGATTCTCAATAAAGTACAGAATTTCACTAAACTTAATGGTAAATCTTTAGAAGCCTCTTTTTGTGAAATCTCTTCTGAGATTTCTTACTCAATAGTGAAAGACAAAAAGCCACATACCGCTGGGGAAACAGTTGTTCTTCCTGCCACAGTAAAAGTGGCTGAAATAATACAGAGAAATGTTGGAATGAAAAGGATTCTGGCATAAGGTTACAGAGGTAGCACCACATATGAAATTCAGTCATCGCATCATTCATAGGGAACTATTGCAGTAATGAAGTTAGAGCCAGAAGTGCACAGGATGTCATCAGAGTGATTAGTTTTATAAACCCAAGACATTTAAACAGTAGAATCTTTACAATACTTAGTAATGAGATGGGGAGTGACCATGAAAATCTGTGCCACTGGGGGTTCACTGGTTATCTTGTGGCAAAGTGCTTAAGAGTTGTCAAACTCAAATCTTTGAGTTAAGCATTCTGCTTTCAGAAAAAGGCAAGTGTTCCAAATTTGTTGGCCTTTTCTATGATGACAAGTGGCTGTCATCCATAGTTCTATGCTACTTAGCAGATATTTTAAAAAAACCCCAAACAACCAAAACCAAACTTAATTTGTGTCTTCAAGGTAAAGGTGATGTTGTAACAATGAGTAAGAAAGTAACTGCTTTTCAAAAGAAACACGTGCTATGGAAAGAGCTTTTTGACAGTGGATGCTTGGAAATGTTTCCTCTGCTATGTGATTTTGTTGCTGAAAACAATGCCAGGTTCTCACCTATAGAAACTCTCTTATTTTTACACTTAAAAAACCCAGGAAACAGAATTTCATAGCCTGTTTAAAAATCTGAATTCAGAGTTTCAGTGGGTTTGGAACCCATTTCTTAAAAATGTAAAAATGCAACACATTCTGATTAGTTTGCAAGAACAAGTGACGTCAGGGAAGATAGGAATATGCTAGCCAAATTTCCATAAAAACCTTTGCATAATTAGAGGATGGAAGTGAAAAATGAGTATTAGGATTTAATAAATTCAGCCAGTGCTACACTTCCTCCATTTGGATCCATGTATCTTTGTGTGGTTATTTTTTAATGGCAATGACAGCCATCCCTGGAGGTATTTAAAAGAAGGGTAGATGAGGTGCTTAGGGACAAGGTTTAGTGGTGGGATGGCAGGGTTAGGTTAATGGTTGGACTTTATGATCTTAAAGGTCTTGTCCAACCTAGACGATTCTATGATTCTATGATTGAAACCAAGTAATGAAATAAACTGAATTTAGAACCAGACCTTCGAATTGCCATATCACAAAGAGTTAAACGAAGATTTAAAAAAAACCAAAACCAAACCCAAAGCATATTCAGTTACAGAGCTCTCACTCAAAAGTATTATTGCTAATACTTTTAAGCAGGAACAAAAAAGGTTTTTTGTATCATTAATAAAATAGAAATTATTTTTAATAGCTTTTAATAGTTTTAATATTTCTCATGCTTTTAAAATTTGTTTTTATGTATATTTTAAAAAGTATGTAATATATTATCACAGTAGTGCATATGTATATTTTGTAAATATACTGGGGGTTTGTGCTCAAAACTTTTTTGTTGGCAGGAGTGCAGGATCAACAAAATTTGGAGACTGCTGCACCGTGGTGCACTCTCTGTACCAACACCTGCTCATAATTTCTTTTTCTTCACACTAATTAAGGTCCTAAATAGAGTAACTTAATATAAACTCATTTTTTTTTAGTTACCAGTGTTTAGCAAATGAAAGAGGTGGAGTTCACTTCTTGAATGTTTTTAATACTTCATTAAAGAATTTTAACCGCAATGGTGCTTTTCTGTATCAATGAAATAATTAGAGTTAAGCTCAATACTTTTCAGAACATAAGAAATAAATTTCTGTTTTAGCTTTTTCTCATACAGCAGAGTCTAAACTTGATATTTCATGGGTCGTACTCTCTTAAAAAGCTTTTAAATCAGGGGTTTTTTTTTATGATTTAGTGAGAGCTGGAAGTTCCCATTTATGTGATAGGATTGCATCCTAAATGATGAGATATGGCCACTAATGCAAGGGTGTATTTATTAAAATTGATATAAATTTTTTAGCCTAGACCTGCATTTATTAAATGAAACATCTGAGATAAGAAAAATTGACATTTTTTTGTGGCATCCCAGTATTAGATCATGCTTTCATAATTTTTTAATTAAAAATAATGATTAATTTCTGGGGTTAAAAAGGGTATATGAAAATTATACTTAATTCTACAAAACTGTGCAGTTGAAAGCATTCAGTAATCTTCAGCTGCAGACTGGATGAATCAAATCTCTATGGGAAACAAAGCTTGGTGTTCTTTCTTGTAATGATCAGAGGTTAATCCTTTGGAAAGCGTGAGGACAGAACTGCCGTTGAAACATCTCGGGTAACACGGAGCCTGGACACTTTCTCTTTCATGGTCTTCATGTAAGCATAAATAGTGCTTTTGTTCCATGGAGTATTAAGAACACATTGGACAACTCATGGTCTTTATCTTCTACAAGATTATACAACATTAAAAAACCCCCTCACAAACCCATGAAAACTAGTGAAACAGAGGAGGTCCATGGAAAACCATACATTTGGGATTTTTTTTTTTTATTTGACAAGCATAACGTAAACTCAGATTAATCCATTTTGCGTTCTGTAGAATTTATCTTACAAGGGCTGTGGCTGTGTGTTCGATAAATATGTATTCTGCCATATGCAATTAGATGGAGTAGTGGTAGTTAGTCTCGAAGAACTATGGCACGACTTTGATACCCGAGTCACAAAACTATCACAGGGTGACACTCTAGCATTGTCCTGTGACATTTGCATCACTGTGACTCAGTTTAGTCATGTAATGAAGTAATTCCACAATGACAAAATTGCAAAGAAATGTAAAGACACTGTGCCAAGAGTTAGTTGTTTTAGAGTAACTTGAAAAAAATGGGTGAAGTTCTGGCATCAGTTATAAATAAGTGGAAGCATTCACTCACTGGAATAAATTCCATTCCATTTAAGTCAAGTTTTCTGTTATCTCATGCTATACTAGAACCAAAGAGGTTGTAACAGCCGCTATCACTTTAATGTGGTAGTCTCAGAAATGAGAGGAAGATGTTATAAAGGAGTATTTCTATAATTTGCTAGCAATATGTTCTATTTCATTGCTAATAATGGAAATGTGAAGTTACTATAAAGTATTCCTGAAGGTGACAAAGGCAATAATAACTTATATTGTAGTGATAATCTGGAAGCCCCAGCTGCGATATGGGCCCCTCTGCTCTAAGCATTACACGAGTATGTAGTAATTGCAGCCTTTGCCAAAGATTGAATTCTAAATAGGCAAGATAGAAAGTGTGGGAAGAACCGACATACAACAACAGGTATTAAAACACAAACATATTTCATATGAATGGTAAGTTTTATTTTTAAAGACAAATGAAATATATTCAGATTACACAAAATACCACATTATGCATTTTGAAGTATTAGTCTTCTATTTAAATGCCCTGCTGTTTGCAGGGATTGAATACCTGAAAGGATTTCGAGTAATACTTGAGGAGTTAAAATCAGAGGGAAGACAATGCCAGCAGATGGTTTTAAAAGATCCAAAGCAGCTCAGCCCCAGTTTTAAACGAACAGTAAGTGCTTTATTTCAAGAAAAGTTTCATTGTTGATTGGTTATGTGAATAGTCTTGAAAGTGTTTATATGCTGCATATATATCTAAATATATCTCTGTTTATGCATATACACAATGTGCTGTTTACTAGGATGCAGGTTGCTTCCTAAAAGTATTGTTCTTTAAGCTAGTGATAGTTGTTGATCTAGAGACAGATCTATTTGCCTTCTCTAGAAGCTTTCCTGAAGCTGGAAACTGTAATTTGGGTGACTCTGGAGTACAGGTGCACATCTGTAATAGTCCATATCCAACTCTGTATTGAGATCCCTCGTGTCAATGTGTAATGGAGGGGTAGATAAAGGATTCTTAATGTATTAATTTCTGCTTGTGTTTGCAAAACTGTGGGCCTGTTTTGAAAGATATAATAGCTGATTTTAAAGTATGTTGCAATCTTGTCTTTTTGTAGGGAATGGAGTCCCAGCCCTTTGTAAATCTGAAGTTTGAAACAGATTACTTTGTAAAGATTGTTCCTTTTCCTTCTATTAAAAATGAAAGTAATTATCACCCATTTTTCTTCCGAACTAGACGTAAGTATTGCATACACTATAGTATTACATATCATCTCTTCACCAGTGGGTACCCTCATCCCCAAATCCCTCCAGCTTTTTCATTTTCCCAGCAAAGGAATGTAGAAGATGGTGATGTTAGAGGAGTCTGGGTTAAGATAGTTACTGACATAGTCTTGGAAAGAAGTCCTGGGTGTTAAGTGGAAAGAATTTGGATGCCACAGATAAGTCTGTGGTGTATGAGAATATGTGTTTGGCAACAAGAACAAGAAAAGTCTCAGGTAGGCCTGAGGTTATTGCAGGTTTGCCTATAGCGGGATTACTCCCATGGTTCTCAGGAACATTTGACTTACAAAGATGGTTTGCTCCTTCTCCTTTCTCAACATTGTGAAGAAGATCAGGTTGGTTTTGGGTTTGAGATCACAGTTTCAAAAACAGGTATCTAGGGGTAGATATAGATGAGTACCTATAAAATTAGATAGCAACAAATCAAGTTGAATTTCTCAAAATTACTTAGCAATTCTCATTGGAGTTAGAAGAAACTTGAATAAGCTTCTCAGTTAAATACTATCATGAGAAACCGCAAGTACCTTTTGGGGTGAGTTGTTGATATTTGTCCTACTTAGTTGTTTTTTTTTTTACCCTATAAAACTTTCTTAAAATATTTTCAAGTCTGTCACTGCAAACTGCAATCACATTTGTCTCACATATATATAAAAACACATAGTGCTCAGCGTACTTATTTACTCTGAGTAAATGCATTTAAGGCTAGTTTCAGCTTCCTTTCCTGCTGTGCTATGCCCGGTGCTATCCCTTTTGTCTCATTAAGGATTGCTATTTTCAAATGAATGAACCTGTGTTTCTCATATAAAGATGAGAAGGGACTTGAAATCATAACAAAGAAGCTAACTTTGCAAAATATATTTGCTCCAGGCATATTAGAGACTGGGAAAGAAATGGAGATACTGTCATCAAAATAATGAACTCCCTTCTTTTGCCCTCATTCTTTTTCTATTGAAATAGCATTGCATTTTGGTACTGCATCATTAATAATTTTTGTATGTATTTATAGCATGTGAATTATTGCTACAGCCAGAAAACCTTGTCTGCAAACCTTGTAAGTAAAATGTCATACTTCCTATATGTATCTTAGCAAAAGTTACTGTACTTGAAGAGTCATTTTTTTCCAATTCATTAATATCTCTGACAGACTGGAAGCCAAGGAATCTGAATGTTACCCAGCAGGGTTTTAACATGCAAGTGTCCTTTGATCACGCACCTCACAACTTCGGGTTCAGATACTACTTTCTTCACTACAAACTGAAGCACGAAGGGCCATTTAAGCAAAAGACCTGCAAACAGGTACGTCACTGAGTTTTGCACCTCTTAAAAGGACAAAACCTATCAACATTAGGTGTTCTAAGGTTTTATAGGAACTTGAAAAACTTAATATAATATAGAATACTATCAGTTTAAAAATTGTTAAACTATTTGGTACTGTTTATGTAAATAATAATTGTATTATGATAGCACTTATCAGTAATCACCAAACTTGAGGGCCTCTTTGGAGCTGGATAGTATAAGCAAACAGGAAGAGACTGTTCTCTCTCTTGAAGACCCTACAACTCATTAGTACTTCTAACTGCAGTTTTATTATTTTTGGTTTACGTATTATTCCTACTTTTTTATTTCACCTTTGCACCAGATTTGACCAATTTATAGATGACCCATCTGAGATGGTATCGCAAGATGGCTCTCATTTTAGTATGTGCATGGAATTAGGCTCTCTGTGATTTTGTACAGCTGTGTGCCTAAGTCTTATTATGGGAGCTGCAATTTGCTGTATTATTTTCCTTAACTTTGGTTAGGATTCAATGGCAAGTTTGTTCTCACTGGGCAACCTTTCATCCTAAGTCTCTGAAAGCTAGGCAGCTTCAGGGCATAATGTAGAGTTTATATATTAGATCAAACTTTTAAGATTCTTTTTTTTTGGCTAATGAATCATACTTCAGTTTTGCAGGCAGAGGATTGTAGTCCTTGCATATTTGAATGGAGAGACTTGAGTTTTGCTGGTTAAAGGTGTCTTAATACAGGACGGAACTGTGTATTTCTAAATCAATGCAAATGTATTTTTTATTGGGTTTTAAAAGTACATTAATGACTTGCGAAGTATTCTCTTTCTTTGATGTAGGAGCAAAACACAGATACTACAAGTTGTATTCTTCAGAATGTGTCTCCAGGGGATTATATAATTGAGGTAATATTTATAAATAGTCATTTGTACAACAGCTAAATGAGTATGTTAATGGAGGAATTGACTGAAATTGAAGTTCTTCAAGTCACTTTTTGGTAAGATTAGACTTCAGGCATCCCTACTGAATTACCTTGGGCAAGTAAAAGTTTTTAAACAGATTGTTCTTGACCTTTCTGTAGCTTTGCTTCCCTGAGTGCATAGCAGTTTCATCTGTGCCTTCAAGTAAAGTTGTGGGCCTGCAAAATTCTTGGACTTTGATTTTTTTTTTTCTTTTAATTATTTTTTTTTTTAAAAAAAACCTGGAATTCTGTAGTTTGGTCAGTTTTTACTATACTCAAAAGATGGGTATTTCTCCTGATGGTAGAATGTGAACTCTGAAAGTTAATGTTAGAACATTAGACTGTGTACCAACAAAGGCAAATGATTCCACTAACTACTAGATTGTGGTCTTCTTTAAATTTTGAACAGTGAGTTTCTTCACATTTGGTCATGAAAGCTGGGACAGTTGTTTACGTATTGCAGAAAATAAATAAAATCAAATTTCCACATAATAAAATTCTACTTTTACTTTTTAAAGCTGGTTGATGACACTAATACAACAAGGAAAACAATGCACTATGCGCTAAAACCAGGTATGAATTTTGTTTTTTAATCAGAATACAGTATTTACCTTATTAATGTAAATTCATTTTTAATTATGTTGGAAATTAATCTTGATTTGGCCTCTGTGTGTTTGCCGTAATCAAGAGTACTGAGGCAATTGTGCTGTGATCTTTTGACCTAATGAAAAAAGAGTAGACATGCACACTTGTACCTACACATCTGCATCTCTGTACATTTATGTTTAGTACAGTTTAGATCAATACATAATTAGAAATCTTTGTGGGAAACTCACTTTTGTTTCATATGGATATGAAGAATCATAGCCTGTATCGTAATTGCATGCAACTGATGCATGCAGTAGTGTGGAAATAATGTAATGAAACTGTGAGAGCTGCCTTAAATGTGTTACCTGCCTGTGTAGTTCAGCCCTGAAATGAAATCAAGCAATCTGGAAAACCTGTCAGGTGAATGCTTAGCACATCTGTGTTTCAGACCGGTTTCTGAGAAGCTCAATAGGGATTTCAGAATGTAGGTGCAGACACAAAACATAGCTGCAGATGACGGCAACGAGTGAAATGGACTGAATCCTAATGCATGTTGCTAAACGTAATCTGTGCAGGAGGACAAGTTCTTTCTAAATGGCTAGTTCAGCACTCTGGAACAAAAATCTGACAGGTCCAAATGACTATTGCCTATCTTAGCAAAACTAGACTTCATGTAAAGTTCTCATGGGGGGAGGTATGAGTTGGCATACAGCACTTGTTAGTCACTCTAGTGCTGTCGTGGTGGGGGCAATCAGCATAAAACCTATTTAATATGGAGCAGAACATGATGATTCTTCTGTATATTTGAGAATTACCTGATAATAGTGTACTGCAGCAGTTTTACATTCCCAGTGTGAAGATTTGGTTAGATAATTATAATGCTTATGCTTATTTGCATATGGCTAATTCTACTTTATTTTTCAAAGTACATTCTCCGTGGGCTGGACCAATAAGAGCTATTGCCATTACAGTCCCTTTAGTTGTCATTTCAGCATTTGCAACGCTTTTCACAGTGATGTGCCGCAAGAAACAGCAAGGTAAGAGTGTTTATTCAATACAAAGTTCCATTTAAAGATGTGTTTTTGCAACCAAAAAAGTCTTAACTGGTAGGTTTATTCCAGAAGTATCTTTATCTAAACAGCTTTCTTCTCCTTTCTACCCCCCCCTCTCTCTCTTCTTCCCCACAGCTTTTCTGTGTGTTGAAACTTGTAGCAAATACTTAATCAGTTTGATAGTAATTTGTTGCTGTAGAAAGTATTGTATCACAAATCAAGACTTCAATGTAGAAAGGGGAGAACAAAAGACCTGTTGGGAAATATTTTTGGTTTCAGGTTTCTTTATATTTGTGAAAGTACTGCATGACCATGTAGAATACAAACAGATCTGTTAATTGGTGTATTTTAAACATTCCCTTATTTAATTCAGAAATGTCTAATTCATACTTCTTTTAAACCAGAAAGAAAGTAAAACCATGTAATACCAATACAGTTCTCGGCACTGTCTGGATATTATTCCAGATTTGCTCACTTTCCTGGAAGTTGCCTTTATACTTCATCCTAAGCCATCTTCCTAAATTTACTCTAAGACTTACTTGCAGATGTTTCTCTAAATTAGATTCCATCCCTCTTTGCTGACTTCTCTCTCCTCTGTGTCCAGGAGCTGGCAAGCCACATACGTGTTGCATTGAGATGTTAAAAATCAATTGGCATTTTTTGTAGAATCTAGGGAATCATGTGGTTTTGTGAATACGGAAAAAGAGATTACTTCCCCAAACCTCACGTATCTGTGTTATCCATCTGAATTTTGGCACTGAGGTATACTGCAAGTGCTATGTGCCATCTGGGTTAAATCCTTTTACCTTCTGGTCTTCTGTGTCTATCCCTTTGCTCACAGCTAGCACAGTTCCAACAAAAAACCCAGACAAATCACTAAGGATTTGTCTACAGAGAGAGTTGTTCCAGAATAGTTATTCCTGATGAATTGTTCTAAATTAAATCCCTAGGTGGATATTTATATTTTGAAATACCCATGCTTTATTCCAAATTAGCTTAATCAACTGTAGGACTAGATTGAATTAGTCTGGCATAAGATGAGACTTCTATGTGCCAGCATGAAAGCATCTATACAGTGAAAAAAACATTAATAGCTATTTTGACTTAAATTAATTATATCTTAATTCAAATTAATGTCAAATTAATGTCTAAACATTTGTGTGTATATATATACCAGAGAGATACTGTATTATGTTCTGAAGGGATCTGTGTTCCTGGAGTTTAATATTCTTAAATGGCTTGTGTCATGTTTTCATTAAAACGAGATTTTGTTATAGAGAAACTCTTGACGATGATACATCTTTAAGGTTTATAATATTTGAACAAAGAGGCAAAGCTGGATAGAAGTGAAACTGCCTCATTCTATTTATAAAATAAACCTTTCTTGAGTTTATCGAGTTGTACAGTAATAACTGCACATTTCACTTCCAAAGTGTGTTCCACATCTGTAGCAAGTCATAAGCTGGATAAATAGAGTATGTGCAACTTTTCAGGCTGGAAAGGAAAAAAGTATCTCTTGAAAACGGTCATTATAGTATGCATCAGTAACAAGCCTACAAAAGTTTAAAACAAAACAAACCCAAGCTTTATAGTGTGAACTCTCTTTCTCTCTTCCAATTTAGAAAATATATATTCCCATCTAGATGAGGAGAGCTCAGAATCTTCAGCATATGCTGCAGGTCTCCATGTGGAAAGACTTCGTCCCCGGCCAAAAGTGTTCATCTGCTATTCCAGTAAAGATTGCCAGAAACACATTAATGTCATCCAGTGCTTTGCTTATTTTCTTCAGGACTTTTGTGGCTGTGAGGTAAACTCAATATTTCTTCTGTAAACAGTGTTTCCTTAATTGAGAAGGCAGCCCCCAAACTCATAACAATATGTGCTTGAAAATGGCGTATTTCAGGCTCTCCCTTCCACAGAGAAAACTTTCATGATTTTTCTAAATATTGGCTATATAAATTTTCATTACTCAGGGAAAGGAACAGATCATAGCCTGCGTAAAAAAGCAGAATAGTGGAAAATATGTACTGCATTAGTTCCAGGACTTTCATTCAGCTGTGTTCAGCTTGTTTTGTATTAACTGCTTTTTCTGTTTAGTAGGTCTTGCATCTTTATGGTTGGCAGCCACAAAGAGGTATTAGTGTCTACCTGATATATTCAGTATTCCTAAAATATGTTTTATATTGTAATTTTAAAGTAGTCTAATTATCAAAACTCTAACTCATAGAGAAAAATCTGTGTAATTAGGATTAATTGTTGACATTATGTATTAATTTTTATTGGGTTTTATTTTTTTTCACCTCTGTTCTGTTCCATACATGTTGTAAAATCGGCACGTCTTTTTCTTGTTTTTGATTTAAAGCTATGAGAAAGACATTGAAATTACTACTTGGAATGACTAGGCTTAGAATCTCAGACTGCTTTCTAAAATATAATCAATATGTGGCAGGTCTTTCACTTTTCAACTATAAAAACGCAAGACAATTGTTAGCCTGTTGTTGCTGCATTTTAATCCTGCCACCGCGATTATAAATGTCTGAACTGGAACTGGTTTTTTCAACTATACAGCAAGTCTGGCCTCTAGTGGCCAAAACCAGGAACACGAGCGATGCCTCACGTGTTGAGGGATGTTCACAATTTATCCATATGTTTAAAATAGTTTTAAGTAAGGTGTTTTATAAGTAACTGATTTGAATCCCCTTGTTAGAGATGTACTTCAGCCCTGCTACACCATACGTCTTTGGAATAGTGTTAAGGCGAGCTGTTACCGTTACAACTATGTGCCATGGAACATACGGTATCAGGCATCATTTAAGTTTTATGTAACAAAATATTGATAGCATCTACATACAGAAATAATATGTGTTGTTATTAAAGCTGTGGATTTTAATATAAAAAGTGATGCTCAATGCATAATGAAACAGATTCACAAGTATTTTTCATATGGAGTTGGAATGTTTTCTCATAAAGGACAAAACCAGTGGCATTTAATAGCTACTCGAAATAATAACTTGGCCGTACTAAAAATCCTTTCTCACAGGTAGGAGATCAGACAGTGTTTTGAAGAACAGAAACAAAAACAGACACAAAAGGAAATACTACCTGCATTGTACCTACTTTATCAATGAGTATCTCCCCAAGGAGCTGTAAAATTACTCCTCTTCCCCGTGCATAGAACACACCAGTTCAGCTGGAGGGGACCTGTGGTGATCATCTGGTCCAACTGCCTGACCACCTCAGACATGAGTACTTCCTTCTTCTAGCTGACTATGTGGTGACAGTTTTCATGAGGCCTAGTGTTCTAGGCATCCACCTACTCTCTGTCTTCTGACATGGCAAAACTCTCCACTCTGTTGTGGGTGAGATAGCAGAGCAAAAATACTTTGTTCTCTGGAAAAATGCTTGAGAGAAGACTTTATGAATGGGTTTGATGTGTATCTATTATGAAAGTTTTTTGCATCTATTTTTTTCTGTTATTCTACTGCTCATTCTTTCTTTCATGAGATAAAGCATTGTGTCCTTCATCTTGGTGTACACGGGTATTTCAAACCACATAGAATGTTCAGAAAATTTGACAAAGTACAAAATAAAACAACTCTTAGGATAAAATTTTCAGAGCTTTCTTATCAGAGATAAGCTGCTGCTGCTGTTTTACATCCTTACTGAAAGGACTTGATGTTACAGGCACTAATTATGTTTATATCTAGATATGAATATTCTTGGCATCAGACTACATTAATATGCAAAAGATGACAAATGCATATGGATTTCCATTACATTTAGCACATTAAGAACCCAAATATACAACAGTTAAATTGCTTGAGGCAGGCACAATACATTGTTTATTGTGGATTGATGATACCTAATTTGATCAGATAAGTAAATAGTAATTTCCGGCCACATTTTCTTTTTATTCCCTGAGAAATATTGCTGTGTACCAAATTCATAGTGGTTTTATTTTTTAAGGAACTATCCAGTTTACACTCAACTACTTGGCTTTGCACTGTTACTTGTTGGTTCCATAAATTTATACATAACACAGGTATAATTAGGTATGTTTTTCTTTTAACTAATAAAGAAGTAGCAAAATGGGTTCATATAGTAGCTAGCATTCTTGTTTTTAAAAAAAAAAAAAAGTAGTCTGGAAGGTTTTACTTTTTACATTAGCAAGTCACCCAGTTCCTCAGCCCGTTGAAATACTCAGTCTGCAAGCAAAGTTTAGAATGAATGTGAGGCCTTGCTTATTTTGGTGAATAACTGCTGACAGTATCACTGACTCCAGTTGGTCCACTATCAATGGTGTGTTAATTATTACCTATTTCTCATTTAAAACAGCTTGTATTTGCATCAGGGACAATCTATAGTTAAACTCATCATTAATTCTCAATTATCAGATAAATACAAGCTGAGTCACTGAGTATAACTCATTCAAATTGTATTAGTAAATATATCTAATAATCTAATAATGAATATCAACCAGAATATTCTTTTCTTTTACCAGAATATTCATTTCTTTTCTAGGTGGCTCTAGATTTGTGGGAAGACCTAAAAATTTGTAAAGAAGGTCAGAAAGAGTGGCTTATTAAAAAAATAAATGAGTCCCAGTTTATCATCATTGTGTGTTCCAAGGGAATGAAGTACTTCGTTGAAAAAAAGAACTGGAAACACAGAGGTGTAACCAAAGATGCAGGAAAAGGAGAACTCTTTCTGTTCGCTGTCTTGACTGTTGCAGAGAAGCTTCGTCAAGCAAAGCAGAATTCAAATGACCTCTGCAAGTTCATTGCAGTCTACTTCGATTACTCCTGTGAAGGAGACATCCCTGGTATTCTGGATCTAAGTACAAAATACAAACTCATGGACAATCTCCCTCAGCTGTACTCGCATTTACACTCCAGAGATCTTAGTGTACAGGATTCAGAGGTGTTCCCTGTTAACATTAGTAAAAGGAATTATTTCAGGAGCAAATCTGGGAGGTCCCTTTATGTTGCCATTTGCAATATGCATCAGTTCATTGATCAGGAACCAGATTGGTTTGAGAAACAATTTATTCCCTTCCCTCCACCTTCTTTATGTTACTCAGAGCCTGTCATGGAAAAATTTGATTCAGGCTTGGTTTTAAATGACTTGGTGAATAAGCAGGTGATGGATGGTGATTTTTACCTGAAAACAGATATAAATATTATTTCATCTGGGAATTCAGACTCTCACTGTACAATTCAGCACTTAAACCTTGGAGAAGATGTAGAAACTCAGGACATTCAAGGTGGTGGCAGCTCTGTTCTTCAGCCGTTGTTACACATTGTTAAAGCTTCAAATCTTAAAGATATGCCTCGAGATTCTGGAATCTATGATTCGTCTGTTCCTTCATCTGAATTATCTTTACCTTTAATGGAAGGACTATTGACAGACCAAATTGAAACGTCTTCCATTACAGGGAGTGTTTCTTCGTCATCAGGTTTAGGTAAGATACAGCAGTGTTTCAGAAATTATATTAAATTATTGTGAGTATATTTCTACCATCTCAAAATACTTAAGATATGTGAGGAGCCATATAGATGGCTGCAGAGGAAGGTAAACATTGTATAAAGATGGTAAAAAAGGTAGGTTTTGGTAACTTCAGAAAAATTAATCTTTTCCTTAACTTATTGGGGGGGGAGGATTCTTAACTAAGTAAGATTTCACTAGAATTCTATTAATAAGTCACTTCTCTTTAATTGACCTATTATTGGAGAGACAGCTTCTTTCTTCTGGGGACTCCTTGGCAGCTGGGATACTCAGCTGACAGCTGTGTGGCTTAATCAAGAGGGTGATACGGTGAAGCATTCTTGCAGAATGGCCATAAATCTAAAACTGACGTCCCGTTTTGCTCCAGCACATACTAGAACCTTTAGGGATATAGTCTGTACTGTGGTTAACTCAAGTTTCAGAATGACATTAGGCTTCTCATTGGATATGGGGCTTGGGGGAAATGAACAAATGGGTTTCAGTGGAGGAATTTAAATGCTTGGAAGACACTCTCCAAAACAGGTACCCGCTTAGACGCCTACAGTTAGAAGGTGTAAATATTGCCTCAGGCTATATAAAAAGCTGATCTGATGTTACTAGTTACAGTACATTGAACTGGTGTCACAATTACATCAGCATGGAATGTTCCAGCAATTGGAACACAGGATAAAACTGCTATTTCAGATTTTCCTTAAGCATCTACAACAGGTGAATATTGTATTTTGACGGTGGTATGCTGTTCTGCTTTCTTGAATGAATGTTGACAGTGAGCTGATTTGTTAGACTTTTCTCTTGGCTAAATGAATTTTGTTTTTTTATTATTCAGATGATTCATAACTAATGTTTGATGCCAGAATTATCTTGGAGGAGAGAGAATATAGATGTTGATTTACAAATAGAGCATCTATATCTATAGGCTAGATAGTCTATAGGACAAAATAACTAAAACCTGAGAACTTTTCAGGTGGAAAAAATACAAATTTACTGATTTAATTACATCAGCCACAAATACTCTGTTATTGTTTCATAAATTCTTTAATTTCCTGCCGTCTTCTAACCTAGCCTTTTCTCACACTTGTGGCCAAAATTACAGATTGTATCTGTAAACATTCAAGTGTTGGATAAAAGTAGGATGCTAGTTTAAAATTTATGGCATTTCTGTAAGAATGCTTTACCAGTATTCCCCTCCTGATTCAATCGCAGAACTGTCAGCTGGGTATCCCAGCTGCCCAAGGAGTCACTGGAAGAAAGAGGCAGTCTTTCCAGTAATTAATTTTCAAGTCACATACCTACTTGTTAACATGTTTCAACCTCGTGTAGAGGTTAAAACATTATAGCACTAGCTGGTAGAGTTGCATCTTAACACTGATGTTCCAACATCTTAAGAAACCACAGTAACTTCTGCCATTTTCCCATTCACTGTCCCTGTCCAAAAGCACCACCTTGACAGACTCCGAAGCCCCCCCCGACCCACAGCACAGTCCTAATTAGGTGCAGGGTACAAAGGAGACGGTATCTAGAACCGAGCATCATCTGCCTATTAGAGTGCAACCCATCAGGTCTTTTTACTGTCCCAGACTTGCAAAATATTATAGCCCTAATATTTATATGCATAATAATGAGAAGAGTAGGTAAAATTTTTTAGCTTTTGTTCTTGTTGTAAGAGTGACAACATGTCCAAATTCTTACGCTGCTATTTTTTATCCATGACTTGGTCAGAACAGAAGTGACTAGAGCTGTCATTTAGTATCTCGGAGTAGATCTTCCCTTTCTTCTTTAAAGACAGTTCGATTTAATCTTTTGAATTAAAATCATAAGTCATATAACTTGTAATACTCTCTATCTTTCAGTGCAGTTCATGTGCAGACTACTGATCTGCAAAGAAAAGATTCTCAAAGAGATCGTTGTATTGAGCATCGTCAGCTGAATTTCAAACCAATTTAATTCTGAGGAATTATCAACAACGAAACCTTTACTAGGTCCATTCATTAATAAGATCTTCTTTAAGAAGCCCTGCCTGGGGAGAAAATTTATATTAATTCTTTAGATAAGGAGTTACTGAACATGGTAGTTCAGCCTCATGAATGTTTGGCATTATGGTGCAGAGGCTTTTCATAAGTTTTCGTTGCATTTTTTCTAAAATGCTGACCAAATACAGAATCAATGTTTCAATTAATGAGCCTCACTCTTTTTCCTTTGACAGGGGAAGAAGAACCTCCTGTAATCACTGCTACAAAATTCTTAGTGCCTGGAATATGTAAAGCAGAACTTCATTGCCATATCCATACTGACGAACTGCAGGCAATTGCTCCTTTATAATACATTACAACATTGTTATGCATTGCCACTTTATCAACAGCCTCTGTTTGTGCTTTAACTACCACACTGTCTCAGCACTAAATCTACTTGAAGGAACAAATACTTCCTGAAGAAGATCTGTTATTCCTAAGGGATTTTTCTGTGGCCAGTAAACTTGAATCTGTTGGTCTTTATATAAAGTCTTTCATAATTTGAAAAATGCAGCATGGAAAAATAGATGAGAATACATTTCAAAGTTATTCCTATTACTAATTTAAACATCATGATATTACACTGTTTACAGATGTCATAATCAAAATTGACTTTCTTTTGGTAGGAATAATCTTGCAACTAGCTTGGAACATTAACGTCTTAGTAAAATTTGTAGTCCAGCCTTTAGTTTTAAGTGCTGACATACTTGATGGCAGGAGTGTTGTAGTCAATGAGAGCAGGATTTTTTTCAGAAGCAAGATAAAATGCCAAAGGTGAGATGAAGAAATTCTCCATCAGAAGAAATAATTTTCTTCTAGAAATGTTTGAGCTTCTTTTCTCACAGTCTCCTCTCTTTCCCAAATGTTAATGTGTCTCCATATTTAATTTCAGATAAAGGCGTATCTCCCTCTTCTGTGTGATTCTCCTATCTCTTCCCTGCAATCTGGCTATGATGATTCATGAATAGTACCATACTGAGTCTGAAGTATCATTTTTATAATAGACAAAAATATAGATCCTGCATATGCTGAGTGATACCATGGAAACCAAATTCCCTGTTTTCTTCCTCGAAGGGCTAATACAAAGAATATTTTAAAGAGATGGGGGAAGGCAGGCCAAATTTTGTATTCAAGACATCATTCTGGATTTGTTCAGCCATGAGATGAGTAGGCTTTATGGGGGATTTGATAATATCCTTCAAGGACATGCTGGTACAAAATCCCCTTGGGTAAAAGAAGTTGAGAAGTAGTTAACAGGCATGAATAGTTTGTGTTGTTTTGAGCCAACCAGTAAATGGAAGCCTATGAGTTATTTTGCAGTTATTTTTCACACTACTTATCATTACTTAGTGATTAAGATAGTATACTATTACTAGTGTTATATTAACAAAAGAATGCTAAAAATACCACCGGACATGTTTTTCTAAAGACACAGAGTGTGGATGTCCTTTCTTTTGCAGTGACCAGGTGGGTGTACCATCATCCAAAATATCTCTGCTGTTTTCAAAGAGCAACTTTTCATAAGTAAAACCCATCTATGTAACTACAATTCTAGGCACAACTATAATAAGCATGCTAACAGCAAATAGTCAAGGACACCTTACCAGTGTGCCTCTGCTAATTTTGCTCATGGAGTCAGATTCTGTCTCATTTAACCTGTCTTCACATTCCACTAACAGGAGGTTACTTTACGAATACATCAAGGGAGAACTCAAACACCTCAAATATTCTCTCAATTTTGATAGATGAGAATTAGCCATTGCTGTTACATTGTATTATCCATTTTAATAACATGAGATAGAACTATTAAACCAGTAATTATTTTGGCTGAATAGCTTTAAAGCTCCTGGGGTTTTTTTGCGTCAGTTTATATTTAAGTGTTTGAATTCCAAACAAAAGATTCTTGAAATTGTTGTCACAGATGGAGTAAGAAAGTGCTGTAACAATTTGAATATTACCATTGATCACAGAACTCCAGCATGCTTTCCAGTTGTAATACGGAATTCTGTGATCAGCTAGGTGTATGTGTTCCCTACTCCTGAATTTGGAAGAATTTCCTGAATTTGGAAGAACACTAATTGGAAAACCTCAAACTCGCAATACCTAAGTAAATTTAGGTAGTTTTACGTACATAGTGAGTCATCTGCACTTTTGATGATTTTTTTTTTTTTTTAATGCTTTGGCTGTAGCGAAAGCAAAATTCTTCATGTTTTCCTGTTCTTTGAAGTAATACCTGGTTCAAACTAGGCAAAATAATCTTGAGTAAATGTTCCTCCGCTAAATCCAGCTATGAAGGATCCCGATTCAGAGCAATTCTTGCTGTTTTACTAGAGAAAGAGTTTGGATTGATAAGACACGGGCAGAAAGGTCACAAAACTTGTGTGCTGAAGAGAGCTGCTGTGCATAGAAATGCCAAAGCTGCAAAACATGAGGAGGAGGCAATTTCTTAGCAATTTGCTGGTGAAGGTAATGCTGCTTTCCTCCGTGGAAAGCCCCAGCTCACGTACTGTTACTTTATGTTAGACTAAAGATTGGGAAGATTTCCTGGTTCTGTTAAATTCAGTAGCAGAGTTGGTATTACTTAAATGGCATTAGGTTTTCATTTTGTGTTTTAAGAAAGCTGTTTCGAAAACGGATGAAGGCAGTTGCACAAAGAATTACTTGTCAGTAATGTTTTTATTTCTTCAAAATTTGCTGTGCAATCCTGCAAATCTTATTTTTTTAATTATAAAAGGTCTGTGGAGATGCCAGTTAAATCCGGGGGGGCACAGAAGAAAAGAATTCCTTCATTCCTTCTTAGCATAAGGTGGAAACAGCATATTATATGTCCTCAGAAGAAAGAGAATATAATAACTGAAAATTCAGAGTAGGACAGCCCACACTTAAAATATACAAAATTGAGAAAAGTAATACTTAATCTGACTTAGCGTAATTTTTTTACAAAGCCCCAGTGCTTAAAAAAATTAGAAAAATATTGTGTATATTGAGATGCTGGAAGGACATAGTACTGAATTTGCAAGAATTCTGTATTTTCCCCTCCAATGAGAATAACAGCAAAAACCCTTGTTAAAGAAATATTTTTAAAACAAATACGTTAACGCACATGGTAGAGGTTAGCTTACTACTATTTTCAAGCATTAGTAAACTCTAAGCAGAATGTTAACAGTGAAAGGATCCCTTTAATTTCTACTAGACTCAAGTGTGTGGACATTGTTTGGATGTCTTAAAATGTATTTTCTGGGAGGATGGAAAAAACATTGGAAGGCTGAAGGTTCAAGATATGGCAGCAGGTTCAACATTTTAAATGATAAGTATAGTTGTTGCCATAATTTGTACCTGTACCTAAACACATCGTTGAAAATAGAATGCAGTTGACATTTGCAGAAATAAAATTTTTATCATACTATAATTTAGAAGTTGAATATCAAAACATTTTTGTTCAGTTTCTTTCATTTGGCTTTTCTTAGTAGTATAAGAAGACTTGGCTTAAGAGTCCAGTTGTTTTATCCAAAACACTTAATGTCATTATGCACACCGCATAATAACCAGACTCTCTAACTGCTATTCATACTCTACATCTGGAAGTGAAACAGATATTTTGATGGGTGCTTTAACATAGTCAAGCAACTGTAAGAAACTTCAATTTTCTAAAACTTCTGTATTGGATAGATTGTGTCTGATTTTTTTTTTTAATAAAACTGCCTTAATGTGATTTTATGTAATTATTTTTCCTATATCCTCTTGAAGGTCTCCTAGCAGTACATCATTGTGCATGTCAAGTGAAATCTGTCCACACCACAAAACTATAATGACCTGAATTGGATTAATTTTGTCAAAGAGGATGTGATAATTACCTAAGACTTGTATGCTTTTTGTTTTCATCCAAGTGGCTTTCAAAGCATGGTCCCAGTCAATGAACCCTGCAAACTGCAATTTCAGGGATAAGCCTTGAAACAACATGTATTCCTTATGTTGCTCAGGTAAATGAAGCGTTTTTATAATGAATTTATGGTCTGGCACAAAGAAACTCAGAATGCTATAGAAAAATCTGTAATGAGTCTGTAAAACTTGTTACTATTGAAGACATGAACTGCTTACTTAATATCAGGTAGTTTGCATACACATTAACTACATTGAATTTATAGGATGATGTTTATAATGTTTATACCTGTTGTCTTGTTTGGGCCTCTACCCACAATTCTTAATTCTGCTTCTATCACCAGGTAAACTGGAGACATTCTGAAGGGTCACTGAGCATGTGAATTGTTCCATTAGTAATTCAAATGAGAATTTGATAAGTTACTGCTCTGTATCTGAACAGAACTTCTTTGGGATGTGTCATCTGTATGTATGTTCTGCAGTCCTGATCTCTCTGTCCTCTGCCTTGGAGCCCTGTACACGAGGGGCTTTGTGGTTGACAGAAAATGGAAGGATGGTGTTGCTCTAGTTTTTATACCTTCCGTTTAAAACATGAGAATGCTCAGGATGCTTTCCTGATGTTTGGGAACTGTTGGCCAAAATTCTTACACCTTGGAATGTGGAAAGATATGCTTTGATATGAGGATATGCATATGGATAAATACATCTTGAAAATTTTAAGTAATCTCTCATTTTTCTTTTTTTATCATGTATTTAAATATTTTAGTGACTTGATACTGAATCCCCCCCCCAACCACCACACAATGGTAAACACTTTTTGAGTTATAGTGAAAAACATGCACTGCACACAATATGTGCATTCAAACTATAACTGGTCAGACGCAAATTATTTCTAAAAAGTCAGAAGTTAAAGGCCAGTAGACACCACTGTGGTGCCACCATAGTGGCACCACTATAGATCAGCTGAAGGAGATTTTCCCTCTATCTCTGTAAATTATTTTATTTTACTTGCTATAATTTCTTGCTGTTTATCAGGCTTACAAAAAAACCAGAACAATGGTCAATTTATGTCTTTTATAATGTGATACAATTACATTCTTTATTCTCTTAGAACTGATTTAATAAAGTCTGTTTTACCTATGATGTTCATTTTTATGGGCAGCTGCATTGTTGTCAATGACTTCATATTTATAGCAGTCCATGGGAAAAAAGTAGAGATTGGTCATATTGTCCTGTTCACAAAAAGCAATGGAAAAGGAAATGTTCTTTCCTCAGTGTCAGATGATGTCACCTAGATGACCAGAAATTGAAGTGCTTGCCCATACCTACCTCAGTGCTAAAAGCTCAATTCTTAGTGATTTTGGTATTTTGCTCTGATACAGATACTTTGGGAAGGGTGGGAGTTTGAAAACATTAATGTGAAACTGTGGAAGATGCGGGGGGTGGGGGGCTCAGTTATATATAGTTGGATACTATAGTTTATAACAAACTATTAATATTAATAGACATAATAGTTATAGTAGTAAACATCAGTGCAAGAGTAAAGACATCTTCGTCAGTTAATAGTTCATTTTTAATGGGTAGGGAGCTGTAACATTCAAGGCTACCTTTTCTCAGTCAAAATCAAACTACCTTTTTTCCAGACTCTGCTGGTAGGTTCACAGGCCTTCACAATAGGTGGAAGATTGAACTAGCATGAGTGAGTGTATGGAATGCTGTCCTGTTGGGCTGCTGATTTAGTTGGAATTCTAACTATTTAGTTGCTACTGGTGTGCAAAAAGATCTACTTGGAGAGAGGCAGTCTTGTTGACTATACGAGTCAGGTAAATTTATTTCATAATAGTCATATTTCAGAATTGGTGGGGTTTTCTCCACAGGGCAAGTATGTGTCTGTGGTTTCACATAATTGTAAATGCTGTAACACATGTATGTTCCCTGTGCAAACTGCATATTTACCCTTCGACTGTAAATCAACATCAAATTGTTTGCATAACTTGCTCCGAATTTCTGTAATAGCCAACCATGTTTGTGATGAAATTTTACACAATGAGAACTATTTGGTTATTGATAATCATAATATAATTTCCTAGGAAATATAAGATTTTTATTAATAGACACAGAACTCGAGATTATACAAAGGGCCTGGGAGGACAAATACAGTTTTTCCCATATCAGAGTAAAGCAACCTTTAGAGGCTACTCTCTGCCTTTTGTTGGAATATTGACTCTTGCCAACAACTGCAGACCAAGAGTTCTGTATTACCTTTGGCAGTACGCTAAAAGTGCAGATCAAAACTAAAAATAGAAGTCACCTCTTCCATGGCTGAGAAAATTTTATTTCTAACCCAATTACAGAGGATTAAACTTGTCAGAAGACTGGATGCCTAGCATAGCAAAAGGCAAAATTAAACCCCTAGGGAACAGACTTGTTTTATTTTTGCATAGTTACCAAACTAAACTGTGTTTCAAAGAAAAGAGTTCTCAGATTTTACATAGAGGAAATGAGTGCCAAGTGTATTTTCACCGCAGCTAGCTACTGCCTGGTGAAAGTAATCTACGGTGCAAATTGTGGAACAATAATCACGATACAAAAGTCGTCTTCAGTAACATTTTCTAAGCTTTTTATGAATGGTGTGGCCACACCCTTTTTAGTCATGCTTTATTTCTCAGATGATTCAACCAATTTCAGTCGGTATGGTTATGAAATCAGATACTAACAATGTGAGTGGGACATACATCAGAGGAGGAGTTTGGTGTGTCACAAGTCAGATTTTTTTCCTCACAAGTGCACAACTGGGGATATAAAGGCCATAAGCATGTGTTATTGTCCTCATTTTACGTGAGAAATGGATAGGAACTAGATAGGAGGTAGATCCACATCAGAACAGAGGCTGGTGTCGGCTGAAGACAGAATGAGGGGATTCGTGTCTTAGTCTTGAGCCATAGTGGTGCTTCTTTCAACAGCCTGTAACCACTGTATGTGGTGAGAGGTATTATTATTGCAGCTTTTGCTGTTTTGCAATAACCTGCCCAATAGAATAGTCAACAGGGCACTGTTTTATCCTCCAGAGTTCTGTGGCACCACTGCAGCAAGTCATTACTGATGGAGCATGGTGGGAAACGGAGGGCGGCACAGCAAGAACTGCAAGAGAAGGAAGAGGCAGATTTGGGGCAGTTATTAAGCACTGTGTTTTATTTCCTCTACAACATCCCACAGAGACCTCTGAAGTGTGAGTTACCTTAGGGCAGCCTTTTGGTGGACTCTGCAGGGGCCTGTTTCAGCCCCAGAGCACTCCTTGGTTACTCCTTCTCTTCTAGAAGTGCATTGCTTGATGTGAACCTGGTTTGCAAGAATGACTCCTTTATAATTTTGATGAAAATCAGGAGTGATTTCATTGCTGTCAGTTACATCATACTTATTTCAAAATAATTAAAAGTGAGAATAGAATTAGACCTACTTGTCTTTAGCAACGTCTAATATCGGGGATGTACCCATAAAGTCATTAGTCATCAACAGAAAGGAAACAGTCTACTCTTTATTGTAGCTTTTGCAAACATGCCAAGGTGTGACTTAGGTGTTAGGAAGGAAACCACCATCTCTTTGCAGAACAGTTGGACAATGCTCAGCTACTGAGGGTGGAGTGAAAATAATAGTTACAGTGAATCAGGAAAGCATGGCAGGACTCTTATTCCTAAACTTCACCCTCTTTACTGAGACTGCTTCTAGACCTGAGAAATACAGGTATATTTATTTGAATATTCCTGCTCGTACCCTTAAATTGGCTTGTTAAAAACAAGCATTTTTTATAAGTCAAAATATCACTGTATTTTAAGATAATGTTTTGGACTGAAGTAACAACACATTTAATACTTGCATTCTGTATTTTGCATACTAAAGAAAATTTCATGCTTGTTAAGATTTAAAAATGCTGAACAAACTGATTGCAAGTTGCGTTGTATAGTTTATCATTTTAAGAACCAGGGATTACAAATTAGTAATTACTAAAAAGTTAAATCTCCCTGGACAACATTCTTAGTTGATGTGGCTGAGCAGATTCCAATATGTTATGTAACTACAGAATTTACATCAACTAATTCTTCATTCCCTGTGTATTTTGAGGGCACATAAAACAGACTGAAGGTTAAAGGTCTCTAACCAGAGCATCTCTTCCCATTTCCGGATACTGAGCACCAAATTAAGCTTTAAAAGAGTAGTGTAAAACTGTCACATTGCCTTTACAGGCATGGTAGGGCCTGAATAAACCATGGACAGGCGCTTGCTGCCTGTTGGGGCTTTGCTTTTGCCATAGGCACCGCTTCGGTGGCACTGCCAAAGCAGGGGGTGGGACGTCTGCTTTCTAGTTTTCTTGGCAGCAGCCATGATGAAGGCTCAATGTTTCAGGAATCCATCAGAAACAGACCTGAGCAGCCTCAAAGATTTCTCCGTTCTGCTCATTATATCGATACTGCTGGGATCCCAGGTTTTGCCCATAATGTAGTCTTGATTAAAACATAAATCCCTGTGTTGCTAACTGTGCCATAGGGCTAAAAAAAATGCCCGGTCCCCATATGTCTGTCCAATATATGTGAATTGCTGCTTTAGGAACAGAAAAAAAGTAGCTGTAAAACTACTCTGGCATCTTGATGGCTATTTTCCAGTTGAGTTGTCCCTAGTTTAAAAGGAGTATTTTGCCTTAAGAACCAGTTTCTTTAAATGTGACTTTAATTCTAGAGTGTTTTCATACTGTGTAAAGTGGAGTTCAGAGATTACTTTAGTATTCCAAACTGAAGAAATTAAATGGAATTTAAGAGTTTTACTTAAAAAGAAACAAGGTCTGATGTCCGTATGTCTGTGTCTATAACCACATTTCTAGCCTCAGCTATTTGAAACAACTGAAAGAGTAAATCTCACTGCAAGGTGTTAGGTTTGAAATGGGAAGCCTAACCATAGTTGAGAAACGCAACTAATTATTTTTAAATATTTCTGGTGTCTGTGCTACACAATGTGGTGAGCGACTTTTTGTCCTTTATTACTGTTTTTCCATTGGCTGTTCTGTGTTGGCAATGCTACTACTGAAGAAGACTGACCACCTACATTTCATTGGAATTTGCATTTGTGCTAAGTGACGTCTTAGTATTTAGTATTATACTGAACAGGTGCCTATAGACTTCAGTTACAGAAAAGGCATACCAGATAGTCCCTCATTTAAAGAGCTCATAACCTACTTGCTTCCAGCTTCACAGCCCTATTTCTTTTTCCTGATCAGTAGAGCTTCCTCGTGTCTTTCCATACTACTTTCCTCCAAAACAGACATGCCTGTGCCCATCTGTAATTATTTGTCACAGTTGTTGACCTAACGCGACCTTGCTGTTACCTCGTTCGACATTCTCAGGGTGGAACTGGTGCCATTTACGTTTTTTTGGTGGGAATTACTCCTTAACCGTTCAGAACACCAACGTGGGGGTAGGAACTGAGCCTTTCGCAGGGCCCGGCTTCCCCGGGCGGGAGGCGGAGGGCTCAGCGGGAGGCCGGGGAAGCGCAGCCCGGAGCCCCGGGCAGAGGCAGG
>NW_009259719.1:3202774-3202993 GCF_000687185.1 Egretta garzetta
CCCGCTTCCTCTCAGGGCTCGACAGCCGTTTTGGTTTTACTTATGTTTTAGAGAACTTTTTATTTATTTAGGGACAAATCTTACGCGAGCGCCAGTTCAGGCGGCGAGCCCCGCGAAGGAAGGGCCCAGCTCCCAGGTGCCTGTTGCCTCCTTTGAAAGCCCTAATTGTTATTACAAAGCAGTTATTCCCTCGGCTGCTTGTTTGCCTTGGCGGGGAAG
>NW_009259719.1:3203106-3210319 GCF_000687185.1 Egretta garzetta
AGCGTCGTGGCTTACACTCGTGAGGGCAGACTCTGAACGGGCTGTAAAAGAGGGACAACGTCAACTAGCACGGCACGGATCAGTGCCTGAATTCAAATGGTTAATGCTGGTGAAGGCCCGTGTGGGTGGGAGCGCTGCTTTTACCAGGTATCTCAGTGGCACGGTTGGTGGTGACCAGAATCTGTGATTTACTGAGGAACCGTTTACGTTAATGCAAGAAATCCAACTTTGGTAGCTGCTATCTTTATTTTTTCATGTAGTTCTTAAACCTTGTGCATATATAAACGTTCATGTATTATCTTTTCCGTCTGTGCATACATGCATTAATATAGTTTACAGTTAACTCTTAGCCTTTAGTACCTTGTGTGCTACATTTTCATAGTGGAAGGGCAGAGGAAATGCCGTCATCCTCAAACACTTGTTACAGAATTAATTTGGTTACATCCCCAGTTCTCTAGCATGTATAGGGGTCTCCTAAGTGCAACAAGTTACGAGATGGATGCTGTATCTCTACAGGATTTGAATGCAGGATAGGAGAAGCCATGGTATTTGGAAACAAACGGAGTTAAAATATTTATTGCAGAATAATAGGTTTTGCAGAATGTAGGTAGGGGAGTGTGTGAAATGGAGCATATGCGAAGTAAGGGAATGCACAGGAATATCTTTGCCTTGTCATCTAGTGGATTTAGCCCTTCTATTTAAAATTTTTATATGTGTGACTTGATACTTGTTCTTGGTAATTATTTATTACCCAGTTTTAGTAAACAAAATACCGTATTGTTTTGAACAGAAATCCCTTTTAATTTCCCATCGGAGTGGTGCGTATCGGTTAGCAATGTGACAAGGCCTTGTGACGCGTGAAGACACTGTAACATTCAGTATCATTCCCTGCACATTTTCTCAGACCTCCGCTCTGTTTTGAATAGTGCACTTCTTCTCGGGCCCGCTTTTGTGTAGACAGTTGTTCTGGCGTCATTCCAAGTTGTGGGAGTCTTATGTGTGCGCGATCTGGAGGTGTATTATGTGGAGCTGCTTCCAGCAAGTGGCCAGTGAGACCACATGTCCTTAAACAAAAATCTGTTCTGTTTTGCTGTTTGTGAGTTGAAGTGGGTAGTACCTGATTCTGCTCGGGAGTTTATATGTAATGTTTTAGTAATCAACTCGGGAGCAAAGTCTTTTATGCTAAAGAAAATTAACCTGACCTCTTAAATTCTCTTTATGCTAGCGTTTTATTTGTATGTTTTCAGTATTTTAGGTTTTCGAACGATCTCTTTTGACAAAACATTTTTCTGACTATTTTTCGTGAAAGCATCTGCCCACTGTTACAAATGCTGTAATAAATGCATTTAGAATCCTTTTGGAGTGCCTTGCGTGTGTGTATCATATTGCAGACACCTTCTGCTCAGTTAAGTGTGATGTGCAACTTGAGAAGCAATTTATTAAGGGTTGCCATTTTCTTCCTGTGTAATATGTAGGGAAGCTGGCAAATGGTATGCTTAGTGGAAGACTAAAAGACATGGGGTGCTATATATCACATTATTGATTTATTTTGTTTAAATTAGTTAGTCTCTTAATGTTTAATTTAATCAGTACCTTCATGTTGTTTACTATTTTATTAAATCTGGGGCAAATAAGTATTGCAAGGTCACGTAGGTTTTACAGATAAATTCTAGTACTCATAAATAGGTAAATCTAATACTTTATAGATAAATTATAATCTGTGACTTGGAAAAAGCCTGAGCAGAGCAGCGCTACACTGGAATATAAAGGTGGAAACAGGTGAGAATACTTGAACTTGCTGGACAAAGAAAAGTCTTTACATTTTCATGCTTGCATCTATACTTCTTGGCTGAAAAAAAGTTATCTCCACATATCTAATATTTTCTAGGTCCTATAAAAGTCCCTTTGATTTTGTTTTTTTTTTTACCAAATGGTGCCTCTCAACTTGTGAGGGTGTGTTGCAAATTTCAATTGTCCGAGTCATATGAAATCTGGAATAAACAAATAGTTGTGGTCTTGCACAAGTGCCTTAGAGCATGTAGAACTACTGTAGTGTAGTTGGTAAATAATTGGAAAATAAAGGACTCAGTAAATGCACTCCGTTAATTTGTGATTAACAAACACCTTGTGCTTTGCTTTTGACTATAACAGCTGCAAAGTAACTGTTCTGAAATAAATAGTTATATAGCATGTAACTGTGGTGGCCTCCATCCCCAAATGTAACATAGAGGATGTAAAAACAACAACAAAAAAGTTTTCCCATCTAGTGTCAACCAGGGTTGAACATGAAGTGATGCACTGTCAATTATGGGCGTGTGAACAATGATTAACTTGCAGGTGCTCGACACTGCACAGAATCCAGCTGAAGTGGCTGCATGCTAATGGAGCAGGCTGTTAATATCTAAACACAAGGGCATATGTACACGCATATTTATTTACTTCTTCCTAATCATGTGCTGATGAGTAGTCTAAGGATTTCAAATCTGAGTAAGCATGCTGCCATAGGTCTACGAGTTACTTCAAAGTAATATGTGTCTTACACAGACCACTGCTGAGGGTGGTGCATGAAGGCATGGCCAGTAGTGAAATCCAGCAATCCCCTCCCAAAAAATTGTTTGAACTGGACAAGAAGCAGAAGCTTTATGTTCATTATAATAAAAGAGCAGGTTTTTTGCTTTTCATGTTAAATTATTATATATACAAACAGAAATGGTAACATTATGTGAGTAGAAAGGTGTCCTATACTGTTATTTATGTCATGTCCATGTGTGTCCCCTGTCCCCCCCTTCTGTATAGGCTTAATTATCCTCACAGTCATGCATCCTCATAAGTCTGCAGGTGTAATCAGTGTGTGGAACAACTTGTATTCAGAAAGGTTTACTGGCCTTTATACCACTGAAGCTTGCATAAACTTTGAAAGTTGGCAGGAGTTATCTGGACTTACGTGGTTTCTGTAGAGCAAGAACAGCTGCTTTGCTGGTATCATCTCTCAAACATTTTACTTGTTAAATAGAAGTACAGCTTTCATTAGTTTATTTTAAACACTTCAGCATTTTTCCAAAATAAATTTTCGGGATTGTAACTAGGAGAAGAGTACGGCCGTCACACTGTACCGTATCAGGAATCCTACTGATTTTATTTTAATTATTACGATGTGTCCCACTCGTGTTCCCTCAGAAGGTTCTGCCTGGACCATCACCTTTGTCTTGAAGACAACCACCAGCTATTTGGACAGTGCATGTTTTGGGGGTGGCTGACTGCTTCTGCTTGTAGATGGCCTTAACTGATGCATCCGGAGAGCAGGTGGTGGGGAGAGGGGTTGGAGGCATGTATGAACTGCAGTACAACGCTTAAAGCCACCAGGTTTGTGCTGACACAGGCTGCGATGGATGTATCCCAAACCTGGTATCCCTCTGGAGATAGTGAGGTTCTTATGTGAGTATGAGCCTTAAAATACTTTGCCTACAGAAATAGATGCCATCAAAATGAGCATTTATTGATGCTCCACAAGTAAGTAACATCCTAGAAAAAAATTCTCTCAAGCAAGTAGATTCCTGTGTGTAGGGGTGATCTTACGAACTTTCCTATGTATGTTTGGATTCTGGCTGTGCTTAGCAATTGCAGGTGAGAAGCTGTAAAGGCTGAAAAGAATGTAATTTTAGGACAATGTACCTTTTAGTCTGCTGTTCAAATCTGTTAAATAACCAAGAAAAGTAAATGCAAAAGCAACTTGACAAACTTCAATGGCTTATTAAACTGTGCAGCAATTATGAATAAAATAATCATGATTATTAAGATAGTAGGCTGAAAAGATCGTAATTTTAATGTTAAGTAGAAAATGTGACATCCTTCCAGGCAGGTAAAATTTTGAAGCTGTTACCGTTCACTGACAGTGATGATTCTGATAACGGGGAATATGGGTTGTGTTTGTCTCAACTGTGGTGGTATTTCTCTTGGTTTTCATTTATTCTTAATGTATTTTTGTGGAGGATAAACCCCTTTATCATGAGGGGGGTAGGAATATGTTGAAAGGGAGAGAAGAATATGAAAAAATGTGGCACTGGATGCATTAATTTTACACTGGGCATGCATGCTGTATCTATTTTTTTTCTTTTTTTTCCTGAGCCTGCTATTACCATGAAAAAGACTTAATTTAAGTGCTAGTTTCAGAAAACTCCTCTTCTTTGTTTAACACATTGTCCCTTAACTTGGTTTAGCTTTGTATAGCCCTTCTAATATTCTTTACAGAAATAGCACATAGTTATTTCTGGAAATAGTTTTCCCCTAGATAAAATCTAGATTAAAAAAATCATAGATATTCTTTGCATTTGCCATTGTTACAACTTTTGAATAGCAACTTAGTGCTTGCTTTCAAATTCAGAAGTTTGAGGAGGATAGAGTTAAATTAATCTCAGAAACTGCTAGCTGTATGAGTCACTAAATTGGGAACATAAATACTCATAATCTTTGGAAAGAACCTCTCAACATTGTTTTGCTGCTTAGTGTCAACTGCAAAACACAATACAGTGTGTTTAGCTTAAAAGTAGTTGTATTTGTATTTGAAATCATAGTTTATGAAAAAAATCAGATAACTTTTTGCCCCTTTTTGCTTGTCAGACTGACTAAAGGCTAGCACTAAGTGTGCAGGAGAAGTGGGGTTGTTATACCCTTGTGCTTTGTTTGCTCGCTTTGTTAAAAAGAAAGAAAAACTTGGAGAGAGGGGAAGGGGTAGAGAAATGGCCAGTGCTGGAGAATTCTTCTTGCACGCTGATAGAATGGATAGGTTGTTTTGTTTACTGTCTGGTGCTGAAGCCAGATACTTGAAATAGGAACATCTGGATCTTTTAGTCCAGAGAGAAACAGATTTGTCTCAGAATGACATATGTAATTATAACATCAGTGACAAAACATTCCTTTAAATTCCTTTATAGTGATTTACGTTGAGTAGAATGTAGTGCTTAGTGTTCTCTGCATTCAGCTTAAACAGCATATTTAATTTTGTGTGTACACCTTCTGTATTTTAAACCCTGTGTTTAAAATGTTCTGTTCAAGTCTTTGCTAGTGTTTCCTAATGTTAGATTTCTTCCTAATCAGATAAGAGATTTATTTGTGTGTTATTACTAAGACACAGAGTACTGAAACATTAAGTTCTTTTTTTTAATTGATAAGATAATCAACTACCATCCCTAAAAGTGACAACAAAGCTCACAAATATTCCCTATTTCCCCTTACACTGCTGAAGTTTCTGAGCTGAAAAGACTCGAAGACTCAAAGCTCCTGATAACTTTGCAGACTGGACAGTGCAGGTGAGTCCTTGCTCTTCTATAGCACAGTGATGTACAGTGTTATATAAAATGCTGATATGCAGGGTAGACTAAACCAGCAGTCTAAATTCTTTTGTAACTCTTATTTTTCACAGCAATAACCAGCTCAGGAAAATATGTGTTTGTATTTTGGGAATAAAATGTGTGCATGTATCAGCTTGTAGTTTTCCTGATGCTGGTGTCTTGCTATATAAACGTATTTAAAAGGTTCTGAAAGATGTCTGAGTTGTAACCACATCCTCTCTTTGATGCTGGTAAACTTCTCCATGTGCTTTCATGAAGTGAGATGAATTATAACCTAACAGGTTGTCTTCCTTTTCTTTTGGTATCTTTTAGGAAAAAGAGCTAAGTCTTGGTAAGTTAAAGGACTAGTCCTACTGGGAACCGTGTCTCACAGTAGGCTGTGTTTCTCCAGCATGGATGTTCCATGTCAGTACTTTGGCTTCAGCCAGAACTTGTATTTATTTATTGATTTAACTGTTGCCTTTTACTTTTTAATCTACTTTATTCTGAGAATAAATATAATGTTCATGCTATTTTGAAAATAAACATTTTTATATATGGCTGGATAGACTATCTTGCTGTTGGTAACACGTGTGTGTGTGTATGGGAGAGGGAGCCAAACTTCATACTTGCTGTGAGACAGAATCATTATATTATTTTAAAGCTGCTTCAGAACTCTCATCTTGGCAAGTTCTGATGGAATCACCAAATATGGAGTGAAAAGTTATGAGCAGCGCCTGTGGTTCTCTGAACTACTTCTTCCAAATATCGTTGTATATACACTTGTGTAAAGTACCTATATAAAACTTATCTGCACTTAAGAGGATGGAAGGTGACTGTTTTTAATGAGATGCCTCAAGGACAGGAATAAACACCTTTTCAAAATATGTATTTAAAAAGGTCCTCCAAAACATCATTCTTTAGTGCATCAGGTGTATTTTTAAAGACTTCAAGAAGAGAAGTAATGGTATGCCACATGTGTTCACTGAGGTCAAAACTTTCTTGAAATAACCATCGTGTGTGTGAAACACAGTTCATGGTATGCTAGGCTTGGATTGAAGTGATTTTGCAATGTGAAATTTCGTGGCACTGCCTGATACTTGGAGCTGTAGTCAGGAGAAATATTCTTCAAGAGCTTTTTGAGTTTCACTCTGATTTTACTGCAGTATGCTTTATAAAGATGTTTGGCAACTGCAGTATTTAAAAACCTTGGAAAAACAATTTGGATAAAAGATTAGTTTTGGTATTTGTTGTTATGCAGTTAAATAATGAGTTTGTTTTAAAGTTTAAATCTGCCCTTCAACAAATTATTTGCCCCAGGCGGTTGCTGGTTAGGAGCTGAGTGCTATCAAGATGTGAGATACTACATGCTTGCCAACGTTGTGTGTGGAAACGCGACACTTCAGAGAACAACACAAGAACAAATGTGTTCACTAGAAGTTACAGACTTTCGTGTAGCTAGTAAGGAAGTGGAAAATCGGCTCAATAAAACTAAAGAAGTTACGATGCATGCTTGCTAATTGGTAATCTGTTGTTCAGGTTTTGTGAGCATAAGGACTTCTACTTGAGCAATCTTTTTTTTTTTTTTTTTTCCTTTGTAGTAGATGCACATTACTATAGTGATGCTACTGCCTTCTTTTTCATTAAAGGGAGTAATAGTTTCTGCATTGAGGGGTCTTAGGGTTTGGTAAGCTTTTTTCACAGTTCTCTTACCAACCAAGTATAACAAGATACTATTTCAAAAATTTAAACCATTTTGGTGAAGGTAAGGAGCTGTGGGAACATGTTTTATCGGAAGATACCGGTTATTTTTACTTTAACTGTAGTGAACAGCTGTTGAATGATATGTGTCTACACTTTGTAATGCAAGCAAAAAAAAAAAAAAA
>NW_009259719.1:3210340-3220417 GCF_000687185.1 Egretta garzetta
AATCATGATTCTAAAAAGATCAGCTAATACTTTCCCCATTCTGCTAGATATAAATCACAGCGTGGTTTGAGCCCATGGAGTGTTGTGGCTTCAACACTTTTCTTGAACCTTCACATTATTTCTGTTCAAATGACCTTAATGCTGTTCTGTGCAGGTGTTTGGAGGCTTGAGCGCTGTGCTATACTAGATCCTTTTTCCTCCTTTATTTTTGTCCCTTTAAGGGCAATTGCAGAACTTCCAGAATTAAATCTAAATGTAAATTAATAAAAACCACTTAAGTGTAACATACTTCAGCTCTTGAGCCAGTGGCTTACCGCTACTAGGCTTTTCTCTGCCATTATGGGGTCTAACAATCTACTTTAAGGCAGATGGACTGATAATGCGTCAGACCATCAAAGTTAATGATTTTAATGGAAATATAAAAGTGAGTTTCTTTGTGGAGATAACTTAAGAGAATTTTGGGGTGCATTCTTCCTTCTGGGTACTCTAGGATTGGACAGTCTGTGCTCGGTCACAGAAGACAGATATACTAAATTTCTGATTCAGAACTTAAGTATGCTAAATTTCTCTTCAGTACCAGCAATGATGTTTCTTCAAGGCTGTTCCCTCAATAAGATAGTGACAGTAGTGTTAACACAGCTGCTATAAATAAAGGATTTGACATTGTTTTCGTATGTTTTTGTTTTGGAATTGCCTTTTGCCCACTTCCTCCTATTACAGCACAGCACGATCTCTGGGACAACACCTAATTAAAGTGCATGTTCCTTATCTGGAACAGTCATGGTTCAGTGTACAAACAGAGGATGAGGAACAGAATATGTCTGAAGCAGAGTCTCTTAATATTCATTGACTTGCCTTGGCATCTGGCTTCAAGTTATTAAGAGGGAAGATGATAGATTTACTTTCCTCCTTCAAGTTTCATCATGTATAGTGCCTGTGCCATAAAGTTCAAGTCCAAACGAGGGTTGGATGGTGATATAGAAAGAGGCACCTGTGAATAGTGTATTTTTTCTGAACATTGTTCCTTTGCTTCTTGAATTACATCTAATTTTCTAAGATGTTCTTATATTGGAGGCTGATTTCTGGGGCTAGTATTAGTATTCTGGTTGAATAAATCCTAAAGCAGTATGTTCCAAAAAAAAATTTTACTTTGCCAGTTTTAGCTTTAGTTTTGTGTGGTTCACTTTGAATATAAGCAATGTTTTTGGAGAATATAAGCGTTACAATAGCTTCTCTTTCTACAACAGAATGGTTCAGTTTTATTTTAGACCTACTGAAGCAGTTTATGTTCACTGGAAATACTTCCACAAAATATTCTTAATGCTTGAAAAAGGATATCCCCTTCTACATCTTAAAATAGTTGTTTTTTTTTTTTAATTTTAAAAATAGTTATTTATTCTGCAGAAAGAGTCTAAGAGCAGTCTGTGGCACAACAGTGAGTCAGGATAGAATATACAGGGTGAGAATTTCTCATTTAAATGACTTTCAAATAAGAGAAGTAGTGGTAATACTTGGTATCCATGGCTTTGGAAAGCGTAGATGGATACCAGTGTTCCGTCATTTAGAAACTAAAAAACTTCTGGTATTTTGACAAGGCTATAAAACTTGTCAGTGATGTGGAGATCAGCTGTTTAATTACCTGTTGCTCCTGGTAAAGAGTGAACTAGGACCTGTGAAGACCTGTTGTCAGGAATAGGATGACAAAAGAGTATCCCTGATGATTCCCAGAAGCTTGTCTGACTCACTGCTGTCCAGCCTCCAAAGCGTGGTTTGAACGAAACTGGCTGATACAGAGAAAAGTCATTCAAGATGCTAGGAGTTTATGCTACAGCAGACAGGGGTTACACAGTGGGTATTGCTGGAGCACTGCTCGTTCTTTGGCATGAGTGGAAAGATGGGGTATAGAGGGATGCCTTGTACTAACTGTTCCTATCTTGAGGAATTTTGCTCTTTGCTGCGATGTGGAGGACAGGAGAGGGCCAGGCAGGCTTGGTGCTGTTTCCCAATCCCCCTTTTGTCAGGGGTAGCCAAGGAAAGATGCTTGTCCACCCCTGTATCAGTTGGCTGTTATGCTTCTCTCCTCCACATGTGTAAGTGAAGGCTGCATTTGTTTAGTTAGTGGGTGACTTGGCAGATCTCTCATATTAATGGAAACCAAGCAGTGGAGGCTGCAAGAGCATGACTGTGTGTCTTGGAAGGATATGACTCTTGGTATCCAGAAAGCCTGCTGTCTTATCCAGGATACAGATACCTTTCTCCAGGTGTGGCAAAGGAGATCTTGGTATCAGAATGAATAAATGCTGACCTCTTGATGCCCTCCTTTTATGTTACAGAAAACACCAGCAGCAGATTTTTGTAAGATCCTGAGGTTGAGGGGAAGGAGTACAGTGTGTTACTAACATTTTCAGATAGTAGACTGGGAATGTGAGGGAGTTGAGAAGTTTGACAAGATGTACTCCTCTCTGTATTACTTTACATGGTTTTCTTTGAGGAACATGAGAACATAAATTGGGTTTATGCCATATTTAATTTATTTTCTGTTAGATGTATGTCAACCTTTATAATCAATTGTTCATAGAGAAGTTCTTAACATGGTAATTTATATCACTTGTTCTGTCCTCTGCTTTTACTCTAGTTTCAATGTGGAATTCTCAATACAGAGATGTATATGTATGGAGTGTTTGCTTAGATGTTTCCAAGGGTGGGGAGGGGAGTGCTAAAACTTCCTTTTTTTTTGTCATATATTGAACACTGTACTAGTGTACAGTACTAGTACTAGTTCACAAGTGGACAGTAGAAGTTGTTTGGTGGTTGGCTTTTGGTTTTTTTCTGGAATGGCAGCCTTGTGGTTTGTAATTTGAATCTTTCAGCTTCCAACTTTGAGAATTAATGGACTGCTTTTAACCTTCCCTTGAACCTTTCATCTTGCTAGTACAAGTGACTGTAAGAGGAGGTAAAACTCTTGTTGGCATAACTTGCATGATTGTTGAAGCATCTGGGCTTTCCCAATGCAGAGTAGAAATGAATTAGCAAAAGAAAAGTTTTAATTTGCCCTGTCAGGAAATTACTTCCTGAAAGAGGGGAACTTTGCGAAGATGTTTAAGTATGGACCCTTGCATTGCTGCTTCAAAATATATTTAAGAACAGCACCCCTCTTCCTGTGCTACTATAGACTAGAGAGGCAAGGAATAATTTAACTTTCAACATCTGCTGCTGCTGAGCTGCTTCTAGAATTACTGGGGTTTTTGGGTGGGTTTGGTTTTGGGGTTTTTGGCGGTGGTGGTTTGGGGTTTTTTTACTTTCTTTTTCTTTTTTTTTTTTTTTTTTTTTTTCTCTTTTCCAAAGTGGTCCAGCTTCAGAATCAGGAGTGAATTTGAGGTCAGGTACTGATCCCAAAGAGGTCAAGTGGCTAACAGTCTCTGTTCTTGCCCTCACAGAGGTGAGGCTGTTGTTGTTCTCCCTTTCAGAGTAGTTATCCAGATCTTTAAAACAAGATTTCAAGAAACAAATTTTCTCAGAAACAGACTGTGCAGAATTTTTATCCCTTTCTATTATGAGGGTTGGGGGGGAAGCAAAATTAAGGACCTGTTCTTCTAAGTCCATTCTGTTTTCTCTGGAATGGCAGTGCTGCTTGCTCTGTTCACAGCAAAGGGCAGGCAAACAGAAGACATTAATTCCAGTCAGGACCAAATTTTGATTGCTGATTTTGGGACTTATGTCCAATAAACATGCTTGCTAAGGCTCTTTATCAACTCGTGCATGGACAGTGTGGTATTTTGACCCTGGCTAGATGCCAGGGGCCCACCAAAGCTGCTCTATCACTCCCCTCTAACCGGACAGAGGAGAGAAAAGTAAATCAAAAGGCTCATGGGTCGAGATAAGGACAGGGAGAGACCATTTTATCAGTTACCATCATGGGCAAAACAGACTCAACTTGAAAAAAAATTAATTTATTATCAATCAAAATCAGAGAAGGAGAGGAGAAAAACTACTAGATCTTAAAAACCTTGCCCCCACCCCTCCCTTCTTTCTGGGCTCAACTTCGCTCCCAGTTTCTCTACCTATTCCCCCCAGTGGCGCAGGGGAATGGGGGTTGAGGTCAGTTCATCACACGTTGTCTCTGCTGCTTCTTCATCCTAAGGAAAGGACTCTTCCCCTGCTCATACGTGGGGTCCCTCTCAGGGGAGACAGTCCTCCACAAACTTCTCCAACGTGACTCCTTCCCACGGGCTACAGTTCTTCACGAACTGCTCCAGCATGGGCCCAGCGTGGGGTCCTCCACGGGCTACAGGTGGATATCTGCTCCACTGTGGACCTCCAAGGGGTGCAGGGGCACAACCTGCCTCACCATGGTCTTCACCACAGGCTGCAGGGGAATCTCTGCTCTGGCGCCTGGAGCACCTCCTCCCCCTCCTTCTTCACTGACCTTGGTGTCTGCAGGGCTGTTTTCTCTTGCATCCTCTCACTTCTCTTCTCTCTCCAGCTACTGAGATGCAGCTTCTTTTTTTCCTTCTTAAATAAGTTATCACAGAGGCGCTTCCTCTGTCGCTGATTGGCTTGGCCTTGGCCAGCGGCGGACACAGGGAAAACTTCTAGCAGCTTCTCACAGAAGCCACCTCTGTAGCCCCCCTACTACCAAGACCTTGCCACAGAAACCCAATACAGACAGAATTTTGAAACAAAGATCAGCACTCTCTTCAAAGTACTTGTTTTGTGAAGATTGGCCTAACCTGCCAGCCACTGATGGGACACGGGCATTGTGCTCAGCTTTTCATGCTGTCTGTGGCTACTGTCAAGTCAGATTTTGACCCAGGTTTCACACAGGTTAAACGTGCTTTTTAATGATTCTTTATACCTTCTTGCAAAGAGCAAGGGATAATTATCTTGACAAGCACAGCCTATTTTCTGGTTATGTTCTACTAGATATTAATTAATATACAGTTGAACCTGTTCTCTGTTAATCAATTTAGTCTTTGTGCTGATCATAATAGAAACCAGCTGTCAAATCAAGTCAAATAAGATGTCTTTGATAGATAAAAATATTTTTTCCTCTCTCTTTTAAAAGAAAGGGGTGGGGGGAAGCTGTAGGTGTAAGAAATTCCATGTTAACATTGTGGATCCTGATACCAAAAAATAGTAGTGTTTCATGGTGAAGTTAACTTGCCTTATCTAGAGACTTCATTTGTTCTTACCATGCAGGTCATTTACTTGAAGCACCTTCGGCCATTAGAGACCTTTTGGAAGTGTTGTGACTTGGGAATTGCTATTGCCAGCATTTAAATATGTCTGACTGACTTCAGCCATGAAGGAATTGTTATTTTCTGCAAATCAGCAAAGTGTGATCTTAAGTTATTAAAATATGCTAAAAAGCTTCTGTAAATCTTTACATATCAGAAATTGAAATTTTCTCCCCAGTGTTGTGCGGATCATTCCATGGTAACACTGGCTGTGACTGCTGCTCTGAATTAACATAACTGACACTATGCATAGCCCTGGCTACAGGCTTGCTGACATCAACTCTTCTGGCATGTATTCAGAAAAGTAAACAAAAGACAATCAGTGTTGAATTTGGCCTAACTAGCAAGTCCACAAAACTGCCGAATCTTTCTCATTCAATTAATCCCATTGATGTAAGACTTTTATTTAAGTGAGTAAAATGTACTGTATTTGGTCTTAGAAGTTTTGGTTTTCTAGTGAATTAGTAAACACATTCTTCACTTACATTGCTTTTTTTCATGTTTTTTGGTGTTGCTGATCCTTTGTAGGAAAAAAATGAATTCTGAAAGCTCAGCACTTACCATGAGTAGCCCTGCTGTAATAAACCAATGTACCAGAGGAGGAGTGGAAGAAGAAAAAGTTTGGTAAGCTTTACTTCTAGTTTTCTGAGAGGTCAGTAGATAGCAATATTAGGACGTGTAGTTTTAAAATTAAGTAAAAGCATTATTTGGTATAAATGTTTGCATTAAATTTGCATTATTTAACAACAGAGAAGGAAAGAGGGAAATAATTTTTTATTTTGGTTTTGTTTTCAGCAGATGACCATAGGACAGGGTGTCATGGGGGATGGGCAATGGAAAAACTCCTGTTCAGTTCAACAGTGCACCAGTTGTACTCACGGAATCTTTCTCACATGGCAAATGTCTTAATCTCCCAATGCTGTTGCTCTGCTTGCATGGTGCTATTACTGGTACCCATCAGTACTGTGCAGGCTTGTGGTCTCCTGTGATTCTGCCCTGGGAGACATTACAAAGTCAGTAGTTTCTACTTTTTAATAAAAAGAATTACACTGTTCAAAGGTAGATGCGGACAAATGCCTACACTTTAGGACAGTTTTTCTGTGAAAACTGCCACTGACCATGCAATTTTTAGCACCTTCTTTAGTGTTTTCATGAAGGGAACGGGGTGTTGAGAGGGCATTGAGGCTGTTTCAGCTGTGTTCATGAGAGCCTTTTATTGAGAGCCTGCTGATTTTTACTTGCTGCTGTTTGCTAGCGTTTAGCTAGGGTTTTGTTACATTGCTTATTTACCTTGTAGAAAACAACGAAATAAACTCATAACAGGAAGCATGATGCCCATATAGACAAAAAGCTAATTTACGTTGGTTTTGTAGTCTGAGAAATAAAGTTGAAAAGCTAAAGAATTAAAGAAATACTAGCAAATTAACATTATATTTCCTGCTGGATGCTTGTCAGGAAATCACGTAGAATCTTGTTTTGTTTTTATGTAGGATTAAATGAACAGCATCATAGTACCTGGAAAGTAGTTTCTTTTTAAACGTCTCCCTGTTCCACTACTATTCCTGGAACATACTCAAAGTTAGGAACAAAATCTTTGGATGTAGAGGCGGGAGAAGGAAGACTTGTGAGCTTCCCTCCTGACTCCCAAATCTAATGTGAGGTAGGGAATTACCACATACTGTTCCCTTGTTTGATATCTTTAATTGGTTTTTATCCTGCTTGTGGTATTGACCAATACAATTTCATTTTCTGCATGGCATTTCTTTGTAATGCTTCATGTAAATTCATGGTAATGCTGACTAAAATAGTGGGAGAATACAATTTGTGTTATCAAGTATTAGAGTATCATTAATAAATGGTACGATTTGTTACAAATGTGTAATTGACCTAAGGGAAAGTGGTGGAAAATAGCAGAATTTACTTGTCAACTAGTCTTTGATTTGCCTTTGGTCATGTCTATCACACTCCCTCCTCCCACAAATTCTTGTCTATATTTTTTGTGTACACTAATCTAAAATTTCTTTGACATACATTGTCATACTTGCTAATATTTTTAATCATTGCCTTCCTGCAATTATTCATTAAATTAGTCAGAGGTTAGAGCAGAGATTGTTCTCTTCTTCAGGAATTAAGTACATATTTTTATTTAATATCCTAGGATGCTTAGGAGTTCTAATTAGGAGATAAAACAGATACCTTTTTTTCAGACATTGTAAAAATATGTTTAGAGGTTAAATAAATATCCACAATTCCAAATGCTCATCTGCAGGAGCAGGCATACTCTCAAAGTCCCTCCCTTTATCTCTTTCGGTGCTAGGCCAAGTTACTCAGTGTGTCACTGAGATGTTGAGAACTGTTTCACGTTGTAGGATTAGTTTAATGCAATTTACATGGCCCTTGGAAATAAAGATTTCTATAACCACTGGAGTGTTTACACTGACTGACTGTATGGTCACCACTGTATATGTGGATGTATGCTTGATAAATATTTTCAATTAGTGAGATGAATGTGAAATGAAAATTTTAAATTTGAGTCTCACCTTGTAGACCTTGCTGGCTATGAGTAGGTATGTGACAGATTATGAGAGTGCTAATCAGGGGCAGTAGAAACTTGGACTGACGTGTCTTGTCACCGAAGTGTTTATTACTGAAAGATAAATCGATGAACACTTCAGTGGTTAAGGATATATTGAGATTTAACTCTTCTGTGGGCAGAGAATAATATCTGCTATCATAGGTTTTGTGATATCCATTTATATTTAAGTACCATGTATTAGAAGTGGTTATAGAAGTGGTATAAGGAGCCAGGCTATCTCTTAGTGTAAATTATGGGGCCTGTGCTGAATTACAAGGAGCTAAAAATATTTAAGCCAACTTTAGGTGTGCTTCATATCTTCTTAAATGTGTTTCGACCTGTATGTCAGCCAACAATATCACTTTTGCTAGCTTCTTATTTTGTAAACCAAAATCTAGTGTGTTAAAAAGGGCATCATTTTTGCTATCTGTGGAATTTTAGTTGGGTTTTGGATTTGGGAAGCTGAATAGCAGTCGAATGCATGTCTGGTATAATGGATACAAAATGTGGCTGATGAGTTCTTCACTATTTGCAACTCAGCTATTACTTGGTGGGTGCAGTAAAGACAATGGTGAAAATTTAATTTAGATCTATGTGGAATATATTGGAAATCTTCTAAAATGTTTTTGTTTTTTTCTTGTTATTGTGGGGTTTGTGAGTACTACAGCTGAATAAACATCTCAGCCTAATGAAGTACAGTGTTGCACTGCATTACTGCATCGTGCATTTATAGTTGTTTTTTCATTGATTCTTGAAACATTTACATTCAAATGGGTTCTCATTTGACAGGGTTGTTTTATTTTCCTGAAAAAGTGACTGTTAGTATGGAGTGGTGTTAGTCGTAGCAAGATTAGGAATATATACTGTTAAAAGTATGCAGTAAGAGTATAAATTATTCAATCAAATCAAAAGTTTTCCCAGAGCAGAAGCCCTGAGCAAGACCTTATCTGGCATTTGAACATTGCTTGTGATGCATTAAAAGGATCTGGTGTTGCATCAGGCCTTATTTTCAGGCCCCCTAGAAACAGAGGGAAGAGTAAATAATTGACTCATGGTGATTTTTTATTTTTTTTTTTTTTTTTTACTCACAGCCAGGAGAAGTTGTTCTTAATTTTTTTCCATGAATAATTTATTACTAAAATGTGAACAATGGGTAGATGTACTTAATATCAAGGACATTAATATTATATAACAAAGTTGTGGTGGAATTATGCACATAACTTTAGTATATGGTGAAGTTTTCTCAATGCTGTAACTAAACTTGCATGCAGCATATGAATGTTATGTACTTTGCTCAGTAAAAGCATGGTGCATTTGTTCAGGTGATAAGTGTAAATTGTTTTGTCTTGTCCCATTCCTTAAAGTTGGGATCTTGCATATATTTATACTTTGTTTATAAATCATAAGTGATGTTTTAATGACTGCCAGTGAGTATTTGATTCTCATAAATTATCTACTGCGTGGTATCCTCTTTTAAATAAAGCTGCCATAAATACCTTTGGCATGATATACTTGTATATCGGGGATAGATTAGAGGATAAATTATAAAATGGAAATAAATAATAGTTCACTAAATTACTTTCTCCCCTTTTATAGAAGATGATAGTGTGACTTTTATAGAAGACAAAGTGTACCTACAGTACGAACTAGCTAGACTTTTGAAGTTCATGGAAAGGAATTGCAAGAGGAGAGAACTCTTAATTTCAGTCTCCCCAAAATGCTAATGGGTATTGGGAATTCTATGGTTTAACTACTTTACTGACTATGAAGAGGACATCTGAAGCCTTATCTGTTTTATTTCTCTAGAGCTAATACCGGAAAAGAATATAATCAGATAAGAAGAACCTTCTGAAAAAAAACCCCAACCCAAAATACAAGAAATTTAGTTATTGTCGGAAGTTTGAATTTCAGAACTATCTGCTCTGTTCCCAGTTACATTCTATAGCCCCACTTACAAATTCTGCCATTCCATTTCATCAGTGTTTTGTATCTGCATAGTTTGGTACCTCTACAAGATAAAGTTAATTGAATTCAGACTGCTGAATATGAGCCAGCAGTGTGCCCAGGTGGCCAAGAAGGCCAATGGCGTCCTGGCCTGTATCAGGAATAGTGTGACCAGCAGGAGTAGGGAAGTGATCGTCCCTCTGTGCTCAGTGCTGGTGAGGCCGCACCTTGAATGCTGTGTTCAGTTTTGGGCCCCTCACTACAAGAAAGACGTTGCCTTGCTGGAACATGTCCAGAGGAGAGCAACCAAGCTGTTGAGGG
>NW_009259719.1:3220447-3252484 GCF_000687185.1 Egretta garzetta
GAGGGGAGACCTGATCACCCTCTACAACTGCCTGAAAGGAGGCTGTAGTGAGGTGGGGGTTGGCCTCTTCTCCCTGGTAACGGACGATAGGACGAGGGGGAATGGTTTGAAGCTGCGCCAGGGCAGGTTTAGACTAGATATTAGGAAAAGCTTCTTCACCGAAAGGGTTGTCAGGCTCTGGAATGGGCTGCCCAGGGATGTGGTAGAGTCCTCATCCCTGGAGGTATTTAAAAGAAGGCTAGATGAGGTGCTTAGGGACATGGTTTAGTGGTGGGATGTCAGGGTTAGGTTAAAGGTTGGACTCGATGATCTCAAAGGTCTTTTCCAACCAAAGTGATTCTATGATTCTGTGATTCTATGAATTCTCAAACTTGCAATGCTTCACTTGCTTCTATTGCTTTTTTCCCCCAACATACATAATCAAGATTACAGCAGCAAAAAAAATGCTGGTAGTACTAGCGTGACTGCTGCAAACGTCTGATAACTGGAGGGCACCACAGCAGAGTTCATGTGTGAACCAAATGAAGCTGTTCTTGATAAGCAGGAATACTGAGAAATATTCATTGATGTTATGACCATTCACTGTCTGAGCTAGTATGGAACAGTGCTTGAACAACTAAAGGCTTGAGAGCCTTGAAATTCTAGAAGCTACTGATCTGGCAGATTCTCCATTTCTTAATGTTGAAAATTGCAAGAAAGGAACTAAAGATAAGGGAGCAAGTGGGAACTGTGTCAATTCATCTGTGCTTACTATGAAAGTAGCTGGCTGGCATGTTTTTCAAAACAAATGTGCAGGGGAATTGGAAATTTTCCGGTTTTTGTTATTCTGTGTGGATTTATAACGTGGTTCCTCTAGGCTGGATAAAATCTTGCTAGTCACTTCTTTATCTTTTTACATAGGATTAAGTCGGGAAGTATTTCAACTTTTTGAAACTAATAATTGAAATTTGGGGTTCTGGATCTCTTCCATGACCAAGTTTGTGGTGCCTCGGCTTTCCATTTCTGTCTCCAAGTACTGGGTACGCAACATTCTCCTATTTCTATGACAGTCACCATCACTTTTAGAGCAATTTCTCTGAAAACTGACTCTGTCATGATTCTCTGAAGAAATAAATCTAAATTTTAAAACTAACCAAAAAAGCATTGTTATATGTGGACTCCGGTGCATCGTGACTGTCTTTGTATTTATGACTTGACTTAAACTGAATTTGGGGATAGAAGTATCTTTAAATCTTTTTTGTTTTTTCTTCGTCTTCTGCTGTAATGGCTAGGTTGTTTTTGTTTCAGCTTTCCTTTTCAATCTGAGGTGGAAGTATTTTTGTAATCTATGAAGGCATGTGGGTACTGGTGCTATTCTTGGCTGAGAGCGCAGTGGCGTGCAAGTAACAATGTTAAGTATCTTACATGAAAACTTTAGTTTGGAATCTCTGTAATTTTTAAGTGTTGTGTGTTTCATGTTGTGTTGGAATTGCAGTCATGTTTCTGCACTAAACTTTAGTAGAAGAATAACTTGCTTTCTGATAAATTTACTGTAGTGAAATTGACAATTTGTAACTATTTTTTTTTTGGTGCCTTTTTGGGGAAGGGGAGCTATTGAAACTCCAGTCTTGTATAGCGAGAAGAAAGACAAACTTAGCTACTGAACTTGGTTATTACAAAAGTTAAGTGCAAAACCAGCTCCATAATTGCATACATTGAAAGAGAAAAGCTTACTGTTGCATTGTGGTATGAACCTATCTGGGGTGCAGAGGGATTGTTAGAATCTTACTCCTGACATGTGCTGGTGTGATGCACGGCACTGCTGCTTGTCATGCAGCTGTGGCTGTGCAGCCCTTCTGATGAGATTGGGTCAGCCGTCTGCCCTACATGTGGCTGCATCCTTGTGCCTAAAACACAATCTCTTGCACATCTGGCTTCTGCAATTCTTAAAACTAGACCAGCTCTAAATGGAGGAATGTTGAATGCAGCGGTGAGTTTATGGTTTGTCCCCAAGCGTATATTATATATACGATCAAATATTCATTCCTTCAGTCAAGTATGTGCTGTTACCTCTGATGATAAAATCATAAATATTTGCCAGGAACAAATATTAAGGAGCAAAAAGTTGTACACCATTCTGTGTTCCAGAAAGAGATGTACTTTGGATGTTTTCTAGTTTTAGTTTTTTGGATGTTTTCTAGTTTTTAAATGGTCCAAGTTGTTATTAACTTCTCCTGAGCTTTCTATTTTAAAAGGAAAAAAAGCCAACAATGGTCTTCTGGCTCTGATTTCTGAGTAGGTCACCCAAGACTACACCAAGGATTTACTTTTCTCTTTTTTTCTGCCAGTAGTTTTTTAAGTGGTGTGGTTATCCAGAGTGGGGCCTCTATATATGAGAACATGGCGCTTGACCATTAGAATGAGTTTTTAAAATTTTCTTCAGTCACTAAGGCCTGTTAGAAGATGAGAGAAACATCCATCAATAAGAAGCAAGTTGGTAATTTTAACCAACATATTGATTCTCCATCTTGACAGTCCAGACTTTCTTAAAATTACTTTCATGGATGCTGGTTCCTTATGCTTTTTTTTAATTTTGAATTTTTGATCCAAGTAATTAGTGATGATTTGCTAACTTAGTGATAGTTACCCAGAAAAGCTTGTGTAAGTTAAAAGAAATACAACTTTTGTCAGAAAAAAACCCAACTTGTTTCTTAATATCATAAGTGACTGATGAAGACAGTAGAACTCTTCTTAGTTTTGGGCTCTTTACAGAGTTCGTTGTTTAAAGTCTTCGCTGAAGCCTCCCACGTTGTTTGGTGCTTGGCTGTCCATTTCCCTAGGCAAGGGATGTGGTATACTGTGGAATATAATTAGGAGCAAAGTTATTACTTTTACTGTTGTGTTTTTTTTTTTTTCTTAACAACATGACCTTAGAAATGTGAACTAGAACATTGTAAATAGACAAAGGAAATAATTAACTGAAACACACCAGTTGTTTTTTTTTTTTTTTTTTTTAAATCAGGAAAACATTCAGGAGTGAGGTTTCTCAATAATCTGGCTTTTGCAGTGAAGCTACTTTAGAACACTTCAGACTCTCAGACGCCTGTTCCTATTTTCACCATTACTTGCCACCGCCTCTGTTGTGCCAATACTGTATTGATCCATTCTGTGAATTAGGTGAAAATAATTTTGGTTAAAAATAGCTTTCCCGAAGGGAGATTAATTTTTTTTTCAGTAATTTTATGTGTAGCACGGCTCTACAAATAGTTGTTTGGTTCAACTCAGAGGGTGAAAAACTGCAGTAAGTGCGCACACAGTGGCCAAGGAAGTGGGAGTCACAGGGTCTGATCGCTTTACTAGGACATCTTTGCCAAAACTAGTGGGTTTTATACTACAGTGGTAGAATAGAGTTATAAAACAGATAAGGAAATGTAATCTCAAGTAAACTGATTGTTTTAAAACATTAGCTTTATGAATAAAAATTTCTTTTGATCTTTATTTTTGGTGCTATTTCATAACCGGATGCAGTATCCGGTACGCTTGTTTCCTAGGATTTGTAAGACCTTCATAGGTGAACATTACTATTTTAAACGATTGGAAAAAGATTTCTGGCTTCAAAAAGATGCATGCAGTATGTAGCTGTCCGATCAAAGGAAGGAAGCAGGCTCACGTAGTGAGTCAGATTGGCCTGATTGTGTATTGACTTCAGTGGAGCAATAAAAATTTATAGAGCCAGCCCAAGAATGAGATAGACCTGCTTTAAAAACATTTTTCTTCTTAGAATCAAATCCCTGTTAAATACTGTATACAACATGTCACAAAAAAAAAGTTAAAATTGATATGGTGAAGCTAGCCAGTTTGTTTGATACTACAAACACCATGCAGTTCTATTGACTTTACTGGGTCTAATTCACTGTAAAATTCACTTGTGAGTAAATTATTAAGATGAATGAAACTTAGCTTTTCCACTGAAAAGATGACTAGAGTCCTGAAGGCATTAACTAATTTTGTTAGCCTGCTTCTAACAGCGCATTTTCTGTAGGAGACTGGCCTTGTTTTATGTCATGGGTGATGGAAAAAGAAGAAACAGGAAAGCATGGGGAAAACAAATAAAAATACTGGGTGGCAAAAGGTCAAAAAACGCAGGTTAGTTAGCATTTAAAACAAACAAGTGTGCAGGGTAGAAGGTGGGGAAAGGAAGGTAGATGGAGGAGGAAAAGCCTCAGGCTGCCCTAAATGTTTGTTAGCTGCACTCTCGCACTTTCCAGAAAACATACTCTGTGCCTGTACATATTTATGTAGCATTTTTATTGCGCTAGAGCCCATTCGATCCATGGTAGTTGGGCTTACTGTGACTGAGCTCTGATCTTACTCGTGAAGTGCTTTCTCACTTTTTTAATTCTAGGTTCTTAACAGCTGTTGCTGAGCTAAACCTATTTCTAGTCATTCACTTGTTAAGGACCCACCAGGTTTACAATTACACAGCTAGCTTTTAATGTTATTTAATAAGGAATAATAAATAATAATAAAGAAAAATGGTTCTACAGTGAAATTCTGTCCAGTGGCTAGATACCAGATCACTCCCTGAACATACAGGTTATATTAATGTTTGTGGATTATTGTTTTATCTGAGCTTTAAAATTTGGAAAATCTTTGGTGTAGTAAAAGTAGTTCTGGGGTATTGTGCAAACTGTATTTTTTTTTTTTTTTTAAATTCATCTACTATTTAAAAACCAAATAGAAATAACAGGGTCAACTGAGATTAAAAAAATGATTGAACTGACATGACCACAATGCAAGTAAAAGTAAGATAGGAAAGCAGTGGTGAAAATCTGCATTTTCATGATGAGGTAGTATGTAGATGCCACATGGTAGACACTTACCTTCATGCATGTGATTTGAATCACACAACCCTTCTTCCTTAATGAGGATCAGAATAGGGTAACTAAATTGCTGTGTACTGTAGCTCACAGCGAGTACTCGAGCTGACTCCTAACTTGTGTGGGCAGTAAGGGTTGGTGACATAAATCATAATTCTGTTGCAGCTTTTGCCAGCTGCTAACTGATGAAGGAAGAATTATGTGTCTGGAATGAGAGTGAGAAGAGGAACAAGTTTAACAACTTTCTCTCTCCTATATCCTTGTTCAATCAGTAGAAATGAGTCATCCTGAAGAACTGGCTTAAAATGACTCTAGTCAAGTGCAGTTTAACTGCAGATGTTTGTGATGACAAAGGGCACATACATGTTTGGAAAATACAGAGATTACGGTGTTTGAAATCCCATAAATGGCAGATTAACACTTTAGGTAGCCAGATAAAAATTAGTCTTAATTGCAAGAAGCCTTGAATTAGTTGTTTTCTAGTAATATCATCTTGCAAAGGCAGGAAATACTCTTCTTGGAAAGCTGAAGAATATCCAGGAGAGTTAGCATAACCTAACAATTATGACAGACTATTTTAATAAAGCAGATAAATATTTACAAAATAGATTTTTTTAAAAAAATCATGTCTATCTTGCTTAACCTTCCTAGTTTATTTAATGTACTTCTCTGCCCATAAAAGGAGTAGTAGAATTGAAAATTGTTATGAAGGAATTGATTGCATTGGGACTTGCAGCCTGAGAGTCAGTCCCTCAAAGGAAGTGGATGAAGGTCCAGGAGAGCGATGTAGAAGACGGAGAGGATGACTCATATCAGCTTCTGTAGCACACCCAGAAACAGTGAGAGACGAGAATGTGCTGAAATGGTTAGCATAAGAGCCGTCGCCAACTGGTGAGTTAAGTCTCATGCACACCTGAAATGGACTTTGTAACTGAAGAAAATATACCCCAGAGGCAAATACAAGTTTAAACATATATTAAATCATCATGTCTTACAAAACTTGGTATGGATTGCAGTTCCTCGTCCTGGATGGGATCAAAAAATCTTGATTGCTGCCTTAAGAAAGAAAGAAAAGCGTTCAGCTTGCGTGATGGCTTGAATCAGAATCCCACGAGATGGCAGGCTTGATCTGAAATTGAGAAACGCTGGTTTCTCAGCCAGGCAGAGGAACAAGTTGCTCTGGGTGTTGAACTCACTGGTGACCCTCTGGTTTCTGGTTGTTCTCCCTCCCCCTTCCCACCTGCCCTTTGCTTTATTCTGGGACTGCATAATGAGAAAGAAGCAGAGGTGAGAGTTACTGATTTCTTGTTTCAAAAGCCACCTTCCTGGGCTAAGGCTGCTGCTTGTAGGTAATATTTAGTGGTTTGGGTTTTTTTCAGGGTCTTTATTTCTTCTTTTTGGGTGAAAGAACATCACTCCCTAGATTCCTGAATAAAGCTGTCATCTGCATTTTGTACGTGTGATTATATTGTTTCTAGGTCATACTTCAAAAAACTTCTACTGGGTATTACATCTCTTGAGACATTTGCTACATGCTTGGTTATGACTCTGCTATATTCTACTTGCTTTTTCACTGTTAAGTGTCTCTATTATTATAGCTGTTAGCCTAGGGAGTTAGAACAAACATTTCTGAAATACCTAATTGGTTCCAATTCAATGTCAAGAAGTTTTTATCCAAGTAAAAGGTAACACCATATTTAGGCTGCCCTCAATGGTATTTTGTTTCTAAATGTGTATTAGTGAACAGGCTAGTGATGTGGCTTTTATACTCTGCCATACAAGTAAATTGAGTGTTAACAAAAAGTGCATAGAGTGAAATACACTTAGTTTGTGAAGAGCTGAAGAATGTTTAAAACCTGTAATTTTTAGTTACTTTGATGTAGGAAAGGAGCATAAAAATCTACAAGTCTACCTCTTATTAAAAGTCTTTTCTCCCTTCCTTCCTGATGAGGCATATTGGTGAAATCTAGAAAAGGTATTTAATAAAAATGAAAGTCACTTTGGAATTTCATTGGCAGTAACTCTCTTGGCTGGAACAGAGAAGCGGAATCTGTATAGCTTTATCTAAAGAACCAGGCTTTCTCATTTTGGCATGTTAGGATTTTTTTTTTTAATTATTTTTTCCCCTCTGTGGATGAGAGAAGTGCATGCTGGCAGGGTGATAAATTGCACAAGCATGGTGATTAGGCTTGGATCACCAATGTAAATAACTGATACCCTGTGGAAGGAGGCCTCAGCATCCCTAACTCATGTTTTGGCCATTTGCAAGTTGAAGTTATGATTGTAGTGGATGAGAACTTCTCCTTCAGTGCAGTCTTGCAAACACAGAATAAATGAATTTGCATAGTTTAGAACAAGGATGAAATTTGTCATCCATCTTGGTTGTTTTTTCATGCTGTAGAACCTTATCGTCTCATTCAGATATACTACACCTAATATGCATTTTCTTTTCCTTCTCTATTAGTTTATGAAAAAAAACCCACAAAAATTGAAGAAATAGTATAAAATTTATTTGAAAAATATGAAGCGTGTTAACAAGCAAAGTAAAGAAAAATACTTCCTTTCTTTATGGTCAATAAAGGTAAAAATAATTTGTGGCAATAGCAAAGTAACAGCGATAAGAGACTTGTAATGCTTTTAGGCTGTCTTCCCTTAATTTCCATTTCTCTACCAAAAATGTTTAACTCTGGCTAAATTAAATATACAATGATATGATACTTGAATGATAAACAATAAGCATTTAATATATGTGGAAAATGTTATATGTTGTAGTAGAAAAGGTCTTAACTATCTGAGTCGGTGGGTTATTCATTATTGATATCCCCAAAAATCATCCCCCAAACCCCACCATTAGAGCTGCTTTAGCATATCACCATATTTGATGCAGATACTATGGATTTTTTAGAAAAACTCTGTTATTTAAAGATGTCCCTCAGATGGGTGTGGTGTAATCTTTAATTACTGTGTGTAATATGACAGTATCTGAGCAAGTAAGTCTTTTGAGCAAGCTAGCAGAGGAACAAGGCAAGGTTTTCCTATTTCTCTTTAGAGAGGCTGGAGGATATAACATTAAACAGATGATACTGGTAGCACTTATGGAACATTTCAGCAAATACATGTGAAGTTGACTGTTCTTTCCAGAGTGTGCCTTTACTGCTGATCAGCCCCATCTCCATTAACTGCTATCAATACTTCAGGGACAATTAGCCCTCCCAGGACCCTTACTCATTGCAGGTAGCTGCTTGCCGCTTACTGCAGTTAAGTGCATTTCAAAACACACCATTTCTGTGATAATTAAACATTTCCAGGCCTTTGTAGCTATTTTGTATCCTACAGGTTTCATTATAGCTATATTAGCCCTATCACCTTTTTGACCATGGAGGTTTTCTGTTGCTTCTTTAACTGGGGTGGGAAAAGTTATCCACAAAGGCAAAAGTTGATATTTGATTTAAATGTAATTGCCACAATCTCTTAGTCTCATGGTGGGGTTTTGGTTTGGTTTTGGTTTTTATGATGTGTACCTAGGAATCAGTTTAATACTTTTTGGTTTTGTTATTAAGCAGTATTTGGCGGCTGAGCTCTAACAAATTCCTCCCTCGGCCAGTACCTTTCACTGTTTAATAAAAGCACCCATGTTCAGTGGAGCATACCAGGTTTTGTTGCATTCCATTGTAGGTGGAGTGTGTTTTACTTTTAGGCTGATTTAGAAAAAGCAGTAACTCTTAGCTTAAACCCACTAAACAACTTAAAAATTAAACAAACAAAAAGGCCCGCAAAGTAAATTGCAGTAAAATTCATAAGTAAATACATATAAAATGCAGAATCATATGAATTTCTGCTAGCTGCTCTGAAACATCCTGATTCTCTGAGTGGGTGTACGTGCATGTGCCTATATGGAGTGTGTCTGTGACTTTTTTTTAAATGTAAAAAGAAAATCCCAGTGATCCACCATTGCCAACCATCTGTTTCCTGTATGCTTACCCTGCTTCTCTTTTAGATATTCTTGTTCATGATTCCTTTTCACTAAGACTCGAGTATCTGTTTTTGTAAACAGTCTGTTATTATTTTATACGCTTACTCAACATCTAATACAGTTGAGCTTCTGGTTAATACCCTAATACTAAAATTAAGACACTTAAACTCACTCACTCCCCTTCCACCCCACCCCCACCCCCTCAAAAAAAATGATTATATATTTTTAGTTAATTCTCTGACTGTAGAGGGAGCTGGTGATAAAGTTTTCAAGGAAAGCAAACATGGTGTTTCTATGGGAACATTTAAACACTGTAGTATTTGGAAACAAAAGATGAGAAACAAAAGGCTGACTTTTAGCTTGGTCTTTCCTTTGGGCGGAGGGAAGGGAAGGCTGGAGAATATGTGAACTGGTTAAATTAACTGCATTTTACTGTGGGCCCTGAAAATTTCTACAGATAGGTGTTATAAGAGAGAATGATTTGAATATGTATCTTTCAAGCTGAATACATTAAGTCACCTGCAAATCTCTTGGATAAGAAAGATAGCTTTTCTGTAGTAAGGTGTCGTTACAATGCCTTAAGAGTACACAAGGAAATTCCCCAGCTAAATCTGTAGATTTCTTTCTTCTTACGTGGAAAAGAAAACCTGGGCTAATAGTAACAGCTCATATTAAGGTCATTATGAACAGAAACTCAGAATACATGAGTAAAGTAAGAGCACTGCAGAGTATTGAAAAATACCTGCAAATGTTTCAGAATATCCACTTATATTTGTTAGGGCTAAGAATACGTGGTTTTTCCCCTGTCTTTGAACTTCTGCATCATTGTAAGAAGCATGAATTAAAATTCAGGAAAATTAATCCGATGTATTGGCAAGATATAGGTACTCTGTTTCTTGCTGTATCGTTGCCATATCTGTCATGTTTTGCACTCAGTGGTGAAGGCCAGAATCTAACTGTATTTTACTTGCTGTCCAGTTAGTTGTGTTGTCATTAAAAAAAAAAAAAGGGTTCTAAAGCTGTATTTAAAAAATTGACTATACTCGTGACTGTGGAGAAGATTTTGTTTCAAAGACTCTCATTTATTGTAGCAAATTGCACCAAAAAGGAGGAGCTCTCAAGTTTTCTTTCTTGGTGTCTCCCCCACCTCACTCCATACAGAACAGTAAGATAAAGATGGCTCTATTTTGAAATCTATATAATGTCTTTCTATTCCACAAATTAAAATGCAAACTGTATGTGACCAAATAGATTAAAAAAAAAAAAATTGCGCTCAAAAAAGGAGGTCTCTTTAATATATTGTTACAACAATTTTAGTGCTGCAATTTCATTAGCTATGTTCATGTCTGAAACTTTACATTGTATTATTTATTACTACAGCAGAACTCAGATCTGGCAAGTCGTAACTGGGCCTGCTTAGGCATGTTTCCCTCGCTTTCATATCTGTTATTTGTCTAACTTAAAGCAGTAAGTGAAGTCACAGTAAGTCAACTACAAATCAAAAAGTGATTTGTATCAAAGTGCAGACAGGGAAAGTGATGATAGGCTTTTATTGTACCTTTTTATATAGCACCTTTCTGTCCCATCCATCACATTGCTAAGGTTTTCTTTTTCTTCCCCCACATATCCTCCTTTTTCTGAACTGGTGACTGACCCAAGGAACTCTTTCATCTTTCTCCCCTATGCTGTGTTGATGTGGGGGCACTCCATAACAAACCAGAAAACAGTGGGAAAGTCCACCAATTTCCATACAAATGAAGAAGGAAGTGGGAAGAAAAATCAGGATTTAAGAGGCTAAATTAGTTTATCATGAAACGCTGACATATATTTGCTAATCTGCTGGTTTATTTTTCCTGAGATAACAGAATGATAATAAACCCCTCCAACTCTTGCCTTCCAATCTGTCAGAATATGATCTGGTGAAACTTCTATGATGATCCAGTTAATCAACAGTGATGCCTGTTTTATAGCATCTTCCTGATCGATTCTTGCAGCAGATAAAGCTGTGTAAAATCTGCTGGGCATCACATGGTTAATCTAGAGGTTAAATAATAGCTACTTTTCATGGTCTTTATATTCTGTGATTAAAAATAATTTTCCCTCCTTAATGTTTCTTATTTAATCTGCAACTCATCTGGCACAAGCCAACGTTTGCCTGGTCACGTATTCTGTAATAGAGTACTTAATTGATTCTTTTGCAATTCATTTCAACAGTGGTTTGAAATGAATCATGAACTTTTCCTTATTCTGATTTGTATTTAATTATATTTGGAGGACGTTTTAAATATATATCTCATGCGTTTGTATTCACCATTTACAGCTTGATTAAAAAAATATTAAACACAGGGAGAGGGGAATTTAAAGGGAAAGTTCTCATATGTATTACAATGAATAAGCTGCTTAATACATTCAGAACCTGTTCATTTTCTGTTTACTGTAGTAGGAGAGCTGTGAGGAAATTGAATTTCTTTTGTTATCACTTGCCATCAGGGTTTTGTATGTAAATGAGAGCACACAATAATTCACAGAGACATCATAGAGCACAGTGACAGAAAGGTAACTGCATTACAGGTTTTGTATTTTCTGCAGCAGGGGGCTGTATTTACCAACAGTATGTGAATAGATGTTTATTTTGTTTTTCTGTGGGGACTATGAGTGACTACATAGGCTATTTAATTTAAAAGATATATAATGTTTTAATTCCATTTAAGGCTCAGCCAAACTTCTCTCACTTATTGGTGTTTGTCCTTTTGTTTTGGAGGACTTAGTATTACAATATTTGATTTCACGGTAGTTTTTCAGTATCTGTATCAAGGTATTGAAAAGATAAATTCTCTTAGCACCTGAACCATTTCTTCTTTTCCTCTTTGAAGGTTATTCCTGTATGGTCTTGCTCACAGTGCGTATGTATGCTGTGCATCTAAGACTGGACATTTTTGACCAGCGGTGTCCTTCGTCTTTGCATGTGTACTTTGCGTAGTTTCCTCCTGTCAACCTGAGGAGGTCTCTTTTACAGCTCCTAAATAGCCTGTTTAAAAGAAGACAACTGTGAAATGTTCCCTTACTCTGTACCCTGCAGTTAACAAAAACTGTATACAGTAACTTTGTGGTCATAAACAGAATAGTGTTTTCTTATATTCCTCTCTTAATGTGACAACTTCATGCAACTGAAGCAGCTGTCCCTGCCTCCCTGAGGAACACTGTCCATGAATGTTCATTCTGTTTGTTTTTCTAATAAACAGGGCAGATAGGATGTGATCATGTCTTTCTCCTACCATGCTCCTACCTCAAGCCTTTCAGCAACTGAGTTCTACCTACAGAAACACATTAATTGTCACAAAGGGCAGGTAGGAAGATTGACGAAAGACTCTAGAACCGGCCAAAACTTGGTTTGGATTCTGAATCTCTGGTGTCCTTATTTAAAGGAAATGGTTTTGTGTTATCAAGTTCTGTTAAAGATCTTGGATATTATTTCCTTGCCCATTTCAACACAATCTGTTTTAATCAGTGATCCAAATAATATTTGTTGTCCAACAAGGCATCTGTGATTTAGCTCTTTTGCCAAGGCATTGGGAGGCCCAGGAGCTGTCTCATCCATCATCAGATCACAGTTGATTTAGGATTTTGCATCTGCTAGGTGAACGGATGAGGGTAGTTGTTAGCCTGGTGAAACAAGTTGTTTCCCCTGAGGAAATTGCTAATGCTTTTTCTCAGCCTAATCTAGCTGTTCAGAAATTGCTCAGGTAAACAAAACTTTGGTGCTACAGAGCAAAAGTTGACATTAGAATGGATGCGTGTTGTCTTGCTTTGTTACAAACTTCACAAAGTAGAAATCCTAACAAAATGCATGAATTTCCTTGCTTGCCAATGGTAACTTGTGTAGGAAAACATGCTCAGTTATTCAGTGTACCTGTATTTATTTGAAAGTAAAATATCTAGAATTTCAGGTTCTTTATGCAGTGACTCACACTCGGAGATTTCTGTAGAATGAAGGAATGGAAAGGTTTTTGTGTGAAGCTGTTGTAAAGGTGTCATAACAGCCAGTTTTTATTATGTGTTATTGTCTGTTAGATGTTGTAATCTGCTGTGAAAAGATTTGCACTCATTATATCAAAGCATACTTACAATACATGTCTTCTATGGTAATTTAATGCCTTAATATCATTTTAGCAATCAGTTGAATCTCGAATGCACTATAGGGCAAATTTTTGTTTGCTGACTCTTGCTCACAGTAGAACTCATTTGTTACGAGTGTACTGCAATGCTGTTTACATTCCACTAGAGCAAAGATGTAACTGTTTTGATCAGGTTTCCATTTAAAGACAACTTAAAAATACTGTAATGTTTCCTTTCTGCATTTTCATTTTCACAGTGTAGTCAAGTTTAGAATGATCATCTTAAAGCTCTTTGCTTACATATCAGACATGGTGTTAATAGATTATGTCTTTGTGGTTTAAGTTTAACACTAAGTATTTTTCACTTGCTACTAACTAATTTTTTCTCTTGAGAACAGCCATCTGCTTTTATGAACTTTGGGAAAAATCATTGGACTTTCCCCCCCTCCCCCTGAGTAGGGTGGTTGATTCATTGTGATAATTTAAAGAACAGACTTTTTTCCCTTTTCCATAGATTTATTTAAAGAAAAAAGTTATGACACATTTTGAGTTTAAAAAACCCACCAAACAAAACCCCCCAAGTTTTATCTTTCTCAGTAGGACCTAAGAGGGAGTGGGAGTTGGATGTTATGAAACTTGCTTTACAAGGTACGTAGAAAAGTCAGATGTGCAGAAAGATGTATGTGTGTGGTTTAAAGAAAGCCTAGTTTCCTCAGGAAATGGCATATGACTGTACTGTCTCTTGTCAGACTTTTCAACCCGTTGCCCAGTTTCTTTTTTGAAAAGATATAAAAAATGTCGGAGCCAATAAAATCAAGTTTTAACACAATAGTGTATGGGTGGAGGTGAGAGACCCCCAGTTAGTACCACGGTTGTGAGGAAAGCCGGCAGGTGCGTTGCTCAGAACTAACCGCAGCCTTTTCATGGCAAGAGTGTCAGCGAGGTAATGAGAGACAGAGTGTGCCGCGCTGTGGGGCGAGGCACAGGACCTGCTGCCACAGGAAACCAATCTTCATCAGCTCTGCCCCTTGCAGGGTCTGCGTGAACGTGTGGGGCTCAGAGGTGGTGTCTGCTTGCAACAAGATGATGCTTCTGCTGTTATCATGTGTGCTCGGTGCTGTATCTCTGTTCTTTACATTCTGATTGAGATCGTGAGGTCACATGCCGTGCATAGGATGTGGCTGCTGCTTCTTCACTTAATTCTGGTGCTGCCTTACTCTCTTAGGAATGAGAAAGCAGCTTCTTATCATTAATCTTTACCCTTAACAAAGAGCCCTTGCTGGAGCATCAGACTTATCACTTCTCCCAGCGATTGACTCATCGTGTGGCTGCATACCCGTTCTTTCTGTTTGAAGTTGTCAAGGTTGGGAGATCTGCCTGTAGGGCTATTAGACAAATAATGCTGTCAGTGAATCTTGCACATTGTTAATAATACAAAAGACCCCACTTTAGTTGGAGGTGGGGAGAGTATTGGATGAAGTGAACTCTTTCGTATCAGTTTTTCACAGAATCATAGAACAGCATTTTTGGTGCATTTGGAAATGAAAAGTGCTGTACCAAAAGCAAGATGCTATTTTATTAATCAAGAGATATAGTATAAGTGATTGGAAAAAATCCAACAGCTTGGCTTCAGAAACTTATTTCACATGGTGAAAAGAAGTAGGACCATTTACCTTATGTTCCTGTGTCTCTGATGGCTACCAACAGTAGTTCTGGTATCAGGGACCATAAAGGAAGCAGTAAATAGTTTTGCATCATCATTGATCAAATCAACATCTGTCTGATTTCTTCCCTTGCGGTTTATGACTCTCTTACTTCAGATACTGCAGGAAGTAGGAATGTTGTCCTTGTGTTCTGGTGCTTTCTGTATTCAGACTGAAAAAGCCTGTTCTCTTGTTTTTGTAATTAACAAGCTTTTTAGTTTTTATAATGAAATACTGCAGTGTATGTCTGCTTCCTAAACCTAATTAATATACCTCTTTGAAACCCAAATACCTTAGCTATCAGCAAGCATAGGAGCAAAGAAAAATGTGCCCTAATTTAAAGGCATGGCATTAAAAAAAGTTTCAGAGGAGACATAATAGTGGTGAATGTCTTGGAAAAAAAAACCAAACAAAACAAAAACCTGATGAAAATACAGAATGCAATGGTGTGCAACTGCTAACGTTCAGCAGTGTAACAAAACTAGTGAGTCTAAAGCTAGTAGTTTCTGCATGTCAGAGTGAATCTTCTACCATATATTATAAAGTTGTTATAAATCATGGAGTATTTTCTTGGGGGAAAAAATGATCCTATACTAGTTTACGTGATAAGAATATGTGCAAGGGCAAATAGCCCCCAAATGTTTATTTCTTTGAAAGCAAATAATCTCTGGCAAATTTAAGTTAAAGATTTTTCTGTTATGAGATATTGGAGCAAACTGTATTATTCCCTATGGTTTCATAAATAACTGTGGAAAACCTTTAAAGTTTCATATATAGCCATGTTTATTTCATAGGACCTTATGACAATCTTTGCAGTAGGTAATGTCAGTTCTGTATTAACATTTTTTTTTTTTAAGTGTGCTTGGATAGGAAAGTTTTGGTATGTATGGCACAAACACATAGCAGAAGTGAATGGATTTTTGTTCATGTTTTTTGGAAGAGCAAGGTACAGCAGTGTGATCTTAGCAATGTTGATACTATATTAAAATAATTGCTTATTTGGGCTCTTTATTTTTTTCCTACAGCAAAAATAATCTTAAAAGTAATGTAAAGAAGCATTTGGATACTTATTAGCAGTAATTTTCTCTTGGTGGTTTGGACAAGTGATGTTTCGTACAAGATTTTTCTGCTTGCAGCTTTCATACCTGGCTGCTTTTTGACCTCTGAGCACTTTCATTGCATTTATTTGGGGAGTTATCTTAAAACAGGTAATCTGGAGCCACAGGCCTCAAATTTTGGTTTGACTTTGTCTTCTGCGTATAACAGCATACGCCAATACATTTGAAACAGATAATGCAAATGCATGCTATGAGGCAAACAAAGCAACATAGTTAATTATTGCATTTGCTGCTCTGACATTGTACTCCAGGCCAAGATTGCAGAAGAAAAGCAACTAAATACTTGTATTAATTAGGGTAATTGATAACAAATCTCAAATAAGGTAAGAAGGATATAGGCCTTCCTGCTTCCAGGCATGGATAGACGATCTTGCCTTCAAAGCGATGAGAAAATTTCCTCCATTGGTGGATCAACCCATCACTGGTCTACTTTACAGCAAATCCCATTTCCTGTCTGATCCACTGGTCTCACTATACATGTTAATTCCTGTTTTTACAGGAATTCTATTAATTGGGAAGGAAAAAAATGTAGAGGGGGTGTGTATTCATCCATGTAAATACTTTTATTTTTTTTTTAAAAATATATATGTGTGTGTATATATATGTATTTCTGAAGAAACTGGCTCCAAATCTCTCCTACCCATAAATGCACTTTTTAATGAATGTATGTTGACCTAGAACAAAGCCAAAAATACACAAAGTCATCACTGGTATAATGTTATTTTTTAGTTACAGGATACCGTACTTGTGACAAAATAATTTTTTCACAGTTTTCTGTATGCTCTTGCAAAATGGTCTTGGGCTGAAATTACTGTAATGTAGTTAGTGAATTTATATTGAAGAGACTAGAAAACATAACTTGTTTCTGGCAGAAGTAGAGATAAGCGAACATTTACTGTCCTGAGTTGATATTTTGAGTGGAGCTTTAATGGAACGATAGTCTCAACGGGTTTTACTCCATTGCATTCAGGGGTTTCTATAGTAATTACTATGGCAACACTGATGCACAAAATGTTCCCACAGGAACCCAGCTGTGAATAATAACTAACAACTGAAAACATTTTGCTTCTGCATCTCAGGTTAAATATCCCTTCAGAAATGATGGCAATAGTGAAAGTGTGGGTGTTTTGCTTACTTAGTAGGAAGTCATTCTACTACGTAAAAATCCAGATATTATGCAAGGAGCGTTTGGTTTCCAAGTACGTACACCCTTTGAATATATTGCTGAAGTATCATCCCTCAGACCAATGGGGAGTGTTAGAAACATTGGGTGTAAAATTTGGCACCAAGTTTCATGTTGTGAAGAAACTTCCAATGCTAAATCTGTAGTACAAAATGTTCCACTCAGAAATTATAACTAAACTTTTATTAACAGTATTATTTGTTATGTAAATGGGTTTACATCATTTTTGAAGATAAAACTATCTTGATGATCTTCGTTGCACAGGGAGGTCGGAAGGCTAAGATCACAGAAGTCACATGGTAGAGGTCAGTATTTGTTAACTTCAGTTCCTATTTATAAATTGCCTTCAAAAACTCTTGTGATTTTTTCAGAAATAAATTTGTCAGTGTTTGTATTAAACAGAATATCCTGATGTCAGAGGATGCAATATTTATTGAAACTGTTTGTTGTTAAATCTGGCTCTCCTTGTACATGTAAACTGGCCTTTGTGCATATAGTTGCCGCGTTTGTATTTATTTCACTTCCATTCAGAACAAAGGAGAAACCAGTTCTGTGTTTATGATATGAATAAACTTTTAAACTTAAAAGCATTTTGGGGCTTGATTTGGTAGTTATACTGTCATGGAGTAAGACAAAATGCTTATGGAGCTTGGGGGATTTATGGCCACAGTAAAAGGTCCTAATGAATTATATCAAACAAAGGAGGCTGAACTAATCAATATTAAAAGGACACTGCTAGTTCTTTTCAAGATCTAAAAAAATATGTTAAAGCTGAATAAGAAAATTGTGAAGATCACAATCATTAGGCATTACTGTATGTGAGGATGAAATCACTGTTTGTTTTATCTGGGTTCCGGCAGCGTACAACCTGTTAATAATGCAAGTGGAAGTCTTACAAGTGAAAATGTCTTTGTAAATCTAAAAGTTGCATGGTTTGATCTTGATGGCTTATATGTATATATCACATATTGCTTTAAACTTCAATTTGGGGCCTCTTGTAGTTCATTTTGGTGCACATAATGTAACTGAGTTCAAAAAAATGAAATATACTGGCAGCTTATTAAAAAAAATTGGCTGTATTGGGTACCTAACTACTAAAAATGTTTGCTTGTCCTCAGATGCTTTAGCTGTGAGTATCCTAAGTATTTTGTTAAGCATAGCTGTGTTTATTGTACCTATTGATCCTAGTAATCTAATGACCTGAAAGTGTTCTCTCCAATGTTTTGTGTTCCTCTGAAAGAAAAAAGGGTGTATCTTGAAAACAGCACCCAAAACTGTGGGGTGAGGGGAATCCCAACTCATGGTACTTTAAATTTCAAAATAAAAAGCCCTACAAACAGGGAAATGTTTGAAAAAGTTGAAGCTTTTTCCTCAGACTTGATATAAATATTGAAAAACGTTCCCATGAGACGTTTTGTTATTGATAAATTGATGAATTCCTGACTTTTGTTACTTCTTAATACTCTATTTAACTGACAATGCTTAAAGTGTGGGAGAAGTTGTTGCCCATGTTTTAATTATGCCGTAGGAAAATACTTGCTTGTGTCCTGAGCAGAGTCCCAGTATGCTGTGGAATTTAACCTTTGCTGAGATTTTTATGTCTGAGTTATTGAACTATATCTGACAAAGTAGCTAAATGGAATTTGCTGTGACAGTCTGCAATCCTTTAGGCATGGCAGAGTGCAGAACTAGCGTAGACATGAGATTAGGTGATATAATTTGATGTTTTGGAGGGGGGGGGGAGGGGATGGGAATGGGTACTGTGTGCTGAAGTTAAGTCATGGGCATGATTGCATACACTTGGAGAAGTTTAGTTTATTAGCTCCAGTGGTGACAGGCCTGTTACAATCTCAAAATAAGATGTTCTGGTCTGTCTGCATAGAAATTACAGGGGTGGTTCTTGTCATTCAATTTAACACACTTTTTCATACAAGAATAATAATTCTCAGTGAAACAGTATTCTGAAAGCTACAGTCCTCTATAACTGGTCGCATTTAATAAAAGCGGGTTTCCTTCCTTGACTGACTGGCTTAATTCCATAACCTTGAGAGCAAGGTGTGAAAAGTATCATACAGCACTCTTTAAAAGGTGTGCAGGAGTTTGCCACTTTTCAACACAGAGAAGCCTCTAAATTGGCCACAGGCTTAACGATTTAATAATCCTATCTGACACTTTTGTTACAAACCTACATTTTTGGCCTTTTCAGTTGAAATACAAGCTACAGTACAGAAAAAAAAGTTGCAAATGAAGGGATAAGGAAATAGCAGTACAGGAGTTTTAAAATCTTTTATTGGATTGACTTGCCCCTGAATGTTTTTTGTTTTAGTGTTGCCCTATTTATTTGGTCCTTCTGATCTTTCTAAATGCCTGCTGGTGAACCACAGCTTTGCAGGAATTCGTGTTTACCTTCAGAAAGCCAGATGATACGAATCCAAACAAAAAGGACTTTCAGAAAACACCCATTTCCTTTATCAAGTGTATGATGTGATGGCGGTTGAATGATCATTTTGAAGGTGTTCGTAGCTTCTCTGTAGGCTAACTGAAAATGCTGTGTAGCTGGATTTCATCAGCTGCTAAGAAATCCCTTGTCTGCATTCTCTGGGTGAATGTTTTTGTTTCTGTCTAACCAGTAAGTATCCAATCTTGCTAAACTAAGTTGATTTCCCAGCCTTAGGTTCTCAGTGAGAGCTTACTTCTGTTTTGAAAACAAAATGGAATAGACTTACTCTCTTTCCTTGAGCATGACTATTGTGAGGTTTTTGCCCGGAGGCTTGCTTTTTCTGACTTTTATGATGGGGGCCATTTAAGCATTACCATCTGATCTTTTTTTATTTTTTTTTTACCCCTGAACCAGAGGATCTTATCTGGATGGCTGACTGTAGAGTGGCGATGAGCAAACATTTCTTTTTAATGAGGAGTTGTTATCTTTGTAAAGAATTCAGCGTGTATCTGTGATATAGCAGTGGGTTTAGGTAATGACTAAAAATTAACAAAACATGTTATTGCCATTTCTTCTTCCTAGTGTTATTGAAATGCCATAGGAATAATTTTAAGCTGCACATTCAAAGTGAGCCAGTGAATAACCTTTCTTTTACCAAGCTTTTACAATATTCATGAAACAGTGCTATTTTGTTACAGAAACATGATGCAGGACTCCCTTCTCATCCTCCCTAGCATTAATGCAGCTATAGCTTTGTCAAACAGCAGAAAAGCCTGCATCCTCCTGGTGGCTGGTAGCCAGGGCTTTCTGTTTCAGTTGTGAAAAGAGTTCATATACGTCAAGGGGGATGCTTTTATGGTGGTGAATACCAGATGTAATTTATTGCATTAACTTGCAGTAGTTACCGATTAAGAAATAAAATGTTTAAAGCTTTAAAGAAAGGCTGTATTTCTGCAGAAGATGAAATATTACATCATGAAGAATATCTGATTTTTAGATCAAAATGTAGAACTTTTCTTGGTATTCAGATTTTTTTTTCCTCTTTGATAAGATTATTATTAATTTTTGCAGGAAATTAATCAAATGCAGAAATGAAAAATGCATTTTGTAGCTTCTTTGGGTTTTATTAATGATGGGATATTTTACGGTGCTGTGCATTGATTCATAGTATAAATAACTTGTTCTGAAGAAAGCATGGGAAAAGAGTAGGTGTGGGAGAGTTCCCTGGTACATGTACCTGCTTCATCTGTGTATATCCAGATTCACAGGGGCTGTTTTTCTTTCTTAATACATTTATGACGCATAGTTCATGGTAATAGGACAATGAAAGATTATGTTAATATTCAGGAAGTCAGCCCAGTTAGTAAAAATCAGTCATCTATTTTTTCTTTGGTGGATATTTTTGGTTCTCTCAAGGTAGTAGTGTTCGATTTTGCTCATCTAAGTGACCTTTGTTCGCCTCCCTCTCTCCCCCCAATTATCTATCAGTAGACACTATGGGAGCTTGAAGAACTCATGTCTGAAGAATTGGACCTTGGTAAATCAAACATGCACACAGTCTTCCTGAGATGCATTGCCTTCAGGAAGAAAAGAATATGAAACCTTTTCAGAGCCAAATTCTACTGTATTAGATTTGCTTTTTTCTTTCTGGAAAACAAATGGAATTTTCCACAATCTCCTTTTAGTGCCAAAATGCCAAGGCCTAGTATAGAAGAGAAATAGTATTTGAGATTTCAAGTGGAGGAGTCAGTGTTTTTTATTAAGTAGGTCGAACCATGGGTTTTTTCTGCTTCTAAAATCAGTACGAAAGGCACATTAATTTATTTTTAATTTATTTTATAATTATTATTTATACACAGGACGAAGTCCTGTGTAGAATGCTCTAGGAGAGCCTGCTTTAGCAGGGGCGTTGGTCCCTTCCAACCCTTGCGATTCTGTGATTATTATACATAACTTAAAACATCTAAGAGGATCAGTATTGTACAAAACTAAAACGCTCTTGCATATCTCAGGCTTTACCAGGTAAACCACTTTGAATTTTTTTTTTTGTGTAATTTACTATCACAAATATCCCAGTGTGTTAAAATAAATATGCTTTTATGAGCAGTATATTAGTGTACACTTTTGATAGGTTGAACAGATGACATTACAAAGAACAGTTCTGAACAGTAACTAGCATTTATTATTTAACAGTATGTTCATAAAATATTCACAGCTGTAGTAAAACCTTTATTTTTGCAGATTGAAAAGAATTTTTACGTAGCACAGCTTGTCAAAGTGGTTTGAGCTTTCCTTTTATTATCTGAGTGAGTATTCATGTAGATTTGTGAAATGCGCTTTTATCTTCAAACAGATGTAGCAGCTGAAACAAAACACACGCAGCTTGGATATTCATATCTAAAAAAAATACTGTTGTAGTCAGTGATCCTGTGTGCAGAAAGACTGCAGGATCAGATGAAGATGTAAAAGTTACGTGAGCTTAATATAAACTGCCATAGATCCTTCATTTATCTCATCATCACGCTTCAAGACTGATAACACACTTTTCTTTAGTAGATATAATAAACTTCAAAACATTCAGTGCATGTTGTAGCCTTTAGATTCCTTTATATACTTTTACTTATCAGTTGTCATCATTTAGCTAACCTACGGCACCGTAAAGGTTGCACAAAAAACCTCTGCTGATTCATTCTGGGAGACATGTTAATTTGACGTCTAAAAATTGTGTATAAATAAAGATTTCAATAAGGATATCTTTGTCCAACAGGTATTTTTATTATATCTATTCATAGTACACCTGTGAGGGAACCTAAACAGAAAAGCCTGTACATCTTAAGGATGAAAGTATTGTTTTATGACTTTTAATTCTTTTTCTTTGTACCGTCAAGAAAATTCTGGGGAACATAGCTGGGTTCTATCCTGAGTTTTATGCAGAAACGATAGTTATAGGTCATAGTCTTTGCAAAAACTCTATAGTTTCACTGATCTGTAAATGTTATTGCTACAGGTGACAAGTGAGAAAAAAACATTCAAGTTTAATTTAAGTTCCAAGGCAGAATTGAAATATGCTAGGCTTATACTTACTAAACTCAACAAATGTGAAATAGAGGGATCATTTTTGCAAAACCATTTTAAGACGGATCAATGTTTTGTTTCCAGACAGGCCTTTATGATGATGCTGGCTTAATAAGAAATACTGGATTTTTTTTTCTGTATGCAAGCAGCAGATGGGACAACATAAACATACTGTAAGACAAATAATACCTACTTCAGTCTTGATGGAAATGAATCTTTATTTTTAATTCGGTGTTCCACAGTGAAAACCAATTGACGTTTATCCTCAATCCACCTTAATACTTCATTAGAGTTTATGACGACATCTTATCTTTATTGTATACAGTATGTACTTCTGTAGTGTTCTACTTCTGTAGCTCTGAGAAAGAAAACATTTGTCTCTCTGTAATAGTAGTTTATTTCATGGTTTATCTTGTTCTTTCTCCCTTTTTTTTTTTTTCTTCATTTTCTTCCATCCCCACCTCTACAAGTGGTTTTCTTTTGTAAAGCTTTGCTTTCTGTTGGGCAGTGTGTAATACAGCCTTGTGTTACAAGAAGCATAGGGAGGATATTACCAGTGTCCTACTACCACTGTTCCTGCATTAATAAATGTTTTGTTCAGTAAAATTCCAAATTACCCTTATTGAACAGCAGGATCACTAGGAAACTAGCAGGCAAGGAAGTCAGTATAGTTCAGTCGTTCCCTGGTAAATGTTTCAAGGGATCTAAGATATATCTGAGCTACTAAGATGTGAAGATGCCATTTCCAGGGCTTAAGCTTCAGCCCTGGCAAAATAAATATCAAATGCAAGATTGACACTTGAAACTTCTACTAAAGAGGAGGAGGAGGAATTTGACACGCAAGCAGGTAGACATGGCTGAAAGTTGAGTATCTTCACAGGCTGCCTTTCCAAGTGGTAGGCCTCTGCTTGCACTTTCGTCAGACTGGATGAACTTGGTTTCAGGCTTTTATTTCCAAAGTAAACTTTCCGTAAGAATCTCCGAACTGAGCTCAGCTGACAGATTTGGTGACCCCCTCCCTCCCACAGTCTGAAGAGTTCCTATATAGTCCCAGCTTGTAGTCTTTCATTTGTAAAACTGCAGTACTGGGGAGAAAAATGTTAAAAAGTTCCATCTCTAAGAAAGGTCAAGTATTATAAATTACAGCTTTGAGATTACACCTCCCTTTCCCTCACACATTATATACATGCTTTTCTTGGCCGTGATCTAGTCTGCGATCATCTATTCAATGTATTTCAAGAGTGTTCGTCACAGAGCATGCAGTTATAGGAACCCTCCCTGTCTTGTTTTGACATCTGAAAAAGCCTTACTATAGTATTTGAGTAATTTATTTTAGACTTATGTGCCTCTGAAAGTCACATCTGCTCATCACTTTTAATGCCTATTAATTTGTCTTCTCTTTCCATCTTTAAGCTAATGTTTTATTTTGTTCTATCTGCTACCTACTTATCTTAGTGATGACTTTTATTATTGCTCTGGTCAGTAAATTATTTTATTTCCAAACCAAGTGGGTCTAATACACCTATTGATATAGTATCCTTCCTATCAAAGTGTAATGTTTATTGGTTATTTAAAAAATAGAATTCTTTGGCAGTTTTGTAGCTATATGGTTTTGTATTTAAAATATCAAATACCAATTTAGTATTTTAATAGTTTTCTAACACAGGCTATGTCTTAATTACCTTATATACTGCTGCAATTCAGAAAAAGATTTATCCAGTAAACAGAATGTTCAGACGTAACAGTAATAGTGCCCTGTAGAAGAAAAAGAGCAAGACATTAATTTAAAAGGTATTTGAGAAAATCTGTTAATACTCTAATTCTTTTTCAGTACAGTTCTCACTGATGTTGACAGTTGGGAAGACCAGAAGAACAAAATAACTTTAAGATAGTGAAGGACCAAACCAAAAACTGTAAATGAGGTCACATTTTTGGTAGAACTATATTTTATTGCTTGAGGTGCAGTTGAGAACCAGAACTTGTATTTTACTTCATTTTGATTTAGGGGTGTGTTCAGCTGAAAAGTGCTGGTTCAGAATGGTGGCCATAAACAATTTATGAGCATGTTTAGCCTAGGTCATTTCTAGTTATGGGAACAGTGCGAGATTTCGAAAACAATCTTTCAGTAAGATAGTAGGATAGTACTTCTACAGTGTTACTATCTTGGTAAGTTTGAGACGGGCTGTATGAAATGGTTGCTTGTAATGAGAAATTAGACTTGATGTATTTGCTGTGTTCTAGACTTAAACATTGGGTACCTCTGATAGAATAGAAAATAGGGAAGTAATAGCCAGGCCAGATGCATAAAAGTGAAAATTTTGGAAGAAATTATTTAAGGTAGCCCATAGGGTTGTAAATGAGTGTAATGCTTCAGCTTTACTTCTGCATATTAGAAGAATGCTGCGCACATTGGGTGAAAAAACAATTTGCAAAGAATTTTGTTACACCCTTTATGTATCAGATCAGGCCAGTAAGTCATGGAGGAACATACAGTGACTTTGATACGTTTCACTACCTTTTTAATTAAACCCTTTTGGTAAAACTGGCTTGTTTCATTAGGCTGCTGCATTTAAGGTTCTTTAATAACACTACAATAGGACTAAAAGGAAAGGAGTTAGCATACCACGGTGAATAATAGAGAGGTTCATTCTCACCAAAATGAAGTCAAGTTCTTGACTGGTGAGATAAGGAAGGAGGATATGTATTGAGAAAACTGGCAAAATGTGGATTTAATATTGTCTGCTCTCTATAATGTCCGGGATGCTTTCAGTGAATGGGAAAGTTACAGATTGATGATAAACGGTTGGCCTTCAGTTTAGTGGAGATGAATGATACAACAAACATTGCTTATTACAGAGTTTTCAGTTCTTGTTACAGGATGATTGTGGAGAGAGATAATTTTTAATGAAGTTTTCATTTCCCTTGTAACTGTTGTCTAAACTGTCATAAATCCTGATATATTGAAGTTGAAATGTCTTTTGTTTCCCCTATATTCAGCTTGATTGAAATAGAACTAGTGTAATTCTTAATAAACTGGGAAAATAAATGTATGAACAGCATTAAAATATCAAAGAAAAGAATGCTTAAGTGTAACTTGAAACATGAGATTTTTTGGAAAAGTGACTTAGGAACACAACTCCATAGAAAGCTCAGTACTTTTTGGTAAATCTGACTCTTATACTAGTATGAGATCATCTGTGAATGAAAAGGGTGCAAAACACTGTTAGGACAGTGGATATTTTGTGTAACTTGCTCTTGTTATTCACATTTTTCTCTTTTCATAAGGCGGTTACAGTTCCAGTGAGGCTTTTGGGTTAGAAGTTCAGTTTAATGATATTTTAATTTGGAAAGCGGTAGTAGGACGATCTATTAGTGGGGACAGTCTTTAATGCAGAAGTCTGTAATCATAGAATCGTTTAGGTTGGAAAAGGCCTTTAAGATCATCAAGTCCAACCGTTAACCTAACACTGCCAAGGCCACCACCAAACCATGTCCCTACACACCACAGCTACATGTCTTTTAAATATTTCTGTGGTGTGTGCTGCCTTGTGCATTTTTATGGAATTTATCAGTGTGCTTCAAGTATTGATGTTCTTTCTGGTTGGCTGGCTGGTAGAGTGTGAAACTGAGGTTTACATCTCAACCTTTAATGTTAAAAAATTACTCAATTGTCATGATTATAGTTAATTATTTGCATAATGTTGGCGTCTAAAAATATCTACTGTGATCACGTCTCTATGGTGTGTATTAATACACATAATAAGAAAAACGTCCTTACACCAAGTATTTTACACCAAAATAGAGAAGACAGGAAAAAGACAGGGAGAACTATTGCTGTCCTGACTCTATAAAAAAAGAAACTGGGGCATGATGTGTTGCAGTCCTTCGAGAACTATAAGTAGCAGGAACAACTCCCAGATCTTTCATGTGTTAGTCCAGTGCTGTAACTGCAAAACATCTGTCCTGTTATTGTTGGATGGTGAGGTTTGCAGGCAGCCATTTAATTTGCTGGTTTTTAATGAAGTTTTTGTATTCCTGTTATTACTTGTGATCGCTTCTGTAATCTGTATAATTGCATGGTTGGAGTTGCAGTGTGCTCAGCAGTCAGGTCGCGCCACCAAACTATTTGTTGCTTTGGTCAACTTAACAGGTCAGTCAAGCTTTGATCTGACTTTATGTGTAAAATCTCAGCAATGTTTGCCTACCTTTTGTAAAGTAATTTAAGATCTTGCTGGTGAAAAGCACTCATTAAGAGCAAAGTGGAGGATGTTATGGTTACTTTTCACAAATAATTGCACAGCGATAATTATACAGTAGGAGAAGGGTTTTGAAATGAGTGAAAACTGAAGTCACCTTCTCTAGTTTTTAGCCACACAGAAGTATGGCTAGCTTGCTTTACGTGGTGTTTTGCGTAGCTTCACTTGTTGGGATTAAAGGCTCTTTAGTATCCCCATCTAGTGCAGCTGGTAGGCTGCACCATCTTGCATCACATGGCATAATTGCTGCTTCATAGACCCACGCTGTTCAGGTCAGGGTTGTCTCTGCTTGTTGAAAATCAGTAGGAGTAATACGTTGTTGTTGGACATCACGTCAGTGTGTCTCTGAAAGCTTGTAAGGCTGCCATGTCCCTTAGCTCTCAATCTGAATTAAAACTTTTAACTAAACTGAAGAGAGAAACCTGTCAGAAGTACAGCCAAGGAAATCTAAGGTGTCTTGGTACCTGAAGCCTGTGGTTTTGTTTTCTCCCTCCGTTGTCACTCTGTTGTTGATAGAGAAAACATGACAGCTGAAAATGTAAAAACTTTCCCTTGTCTCATCTTGCAGGCCGAAACAACAGCAACAGAACAATTTTTCCTTGTTCCCTTCTACCAAGAGCTGGAATTTTAGAGGGGTAAGTTTGGTATTTTGTTCATACTCTGTAATGTTCCCTCCCACTTCACTCTGCTGCAGTGTAACTTTGTTGTTGAAAAATGATCTGCAAGTACTAAAACTATGGCAAAACAATTATAAAATGGAACTTCTAATTTTGTGACCTCCTAAAAGGCTGTCTAAAAAAACCCAGCTTTTGTTTATGTGATTGGCTGACTTACAAGGGGTGCGGGAGATCATTTCATCTAGGTGGGTTAATGTACAGTATGAATTAAAAAGAAGCAAAATTGTTGTGTTTTCATATCTGAAGATAAATCAGCAAAACTGAAATTATATGTAGTGTTTTTTACATGCTCATTTAACGTAGATATTTTTGAAGTTACTTATTGCAAGTTTGTGAATTTTGCAGAGGTACAGTTGGAGAATGAGAACAAAAATTACATGGATTTCTTGCAAGGCAGAAGGGACTAGGTTTTATTTCTGTTTGGTTGGCTGAGGAAGGAAATGTGGAAGCATGTGTGTTCCCACAGTAACTGAGTGAAAAGGTACATGAAAAAGGAAAGCAAATGAAACTCAGAACCTTAATATTTGTGGGTGGTATCAGAAGCTTTTTATTCGTGTCTGCTTCAGATTTCAGAGGTGTACTTCTTACGCAGATTAATTCTTTCGGAGTCGTGTTGTCCCCTCTCTGTCCCCTATGAGCTGTGAAGCCTTCTATACCACTTGCTGAAAAATTTCAATGTGGTGGTGGCAGTGTTCAAATGGCAATGGTGTGTTTGCCATGTGTAAGGTACTGGAGCTTGGGATACAGTCTAGGAGGAGGAGTTGTCACTCTATGTTCTATCTAAGTTGTAGTGTTGCTGCAACCCCTAAGGTCAAAGGAAGGTCTTTTCTGCCTTGCAAACTGTATTTGGTATAATAAACAGTAAATTACCATTACCTGTAATGTGGACTGACTGATACTGAATCTAAGGAGTTCAGTTTTGTATTCAGGAGAGCATATAAACATGTTTTCTCTGAGCTTCTTCCAACAACAGGTTTAAGTAGAAAGATGTTACTTAAATGCTTTGATGGTGATCATGAAGAACAGAGAACTGGGGAGTAGAATCATATAATCATAGAATGCTTTGGGTGGGAAGGGACCTTTAGAGGTCATCTAGTCCAACCCCCCTGCAGTGAGCAGGGACACCACTAACTAGATCAGGTTGCTCAGAGCCCCATCCAACCTGGTCTTGAATGTTTCCAGGGATGGGGCCTCACTACCTCTCTGGGCGATCTGTGCCAGTGTTTCACCACCCTCATTGTAAAGAATTTCTTCCTTATATCCAGTCTAAACCTACCCTGTTTTAGTTTAAAACCATTATCCCTTGTCCTGTCATAGTTGGCCCTACCAAAAAGATTTTCCCCATCTTTCCTATAGGCCCCCTTTAGGTACTGAAAGGCTGCAATCAGGTCTCCCCGCAGCCTTCTCTTCTTCAGGCTGAACAACCCCAACTCTTTCAGCCTCTAAAGTAAAAGACTTCAGAATCAAGAGGAGAAATCGAGAACCTGAAGGGAGATGGAAATAGGTAGTGTTTATAGCCTGGTTAGAGCAATCAGACAGCAAGTAAAGGATCTTCAGACTGCTTCTTTCATGTGTAGAAATGAAGATCTATGGGAGTTGTCCGCCACCTTATTTTTAAGGAAACATATGGGACACTAACACAGATGTGAAGTTCTATAGTTCTAAGTTCACAGAATGCATGGTAATTGGCAGTTGCAGCTAACTGTTTGAAATAAACTACTACATCAAGGGAGGAACCTGTATCAGTTGCTCACTTGATCTCTTCAGATGCTGAAACCAGGACAGTTGAGTACTGGACAAGAGAGCTAAGTCTCTGATGTTTGCATTGTGTCAGCATCAACTTTATTTTGATGGATGGAAAGATTGTATTATGAAAAGTCCAATGAGCAGACTTAAAGTCACAAAGATTTCCATACAGATGGTGAATGATAAAAGGTTAACTTTGATGTCTTTTCTCAAACAGGAGTAAAGCCCTATTGGGTAAAAGAACTAAGTTAATGTTGACAGTGTAGCAGTGCCACGCTTGAGTACAACAAACAAAACTCTGGAACTGACATTCCTAGCTATGGGTTTTTTAAACATCTATGCTATTGCAGACTAATAACAGGATCATTTCAACAATCACAAAAAATAAGAGAAGAAAGTGGTTAAGCACCAAACTGCAATGTTAGGTTAATCTACCTATCCTCACTTTGCAGTCAGTTCACTGATTTTAAATGTTCACACTATCATGCTGATTAAGTGGGTGTGTTAAAGCATCCTTGAATATATACCAACGTAAACCTCAAAGTAAGATAAGGAAGGCCCAGATGCTAAATGTTTACTAAAGAAACTCCTCTGCACTTCTCTTTTCCTCTACTTACTTAAATTTGGTTTATCAGAAGAAGCTTTTTTCCATGTTGAGCAGCTCTTTTGAGCCCCGAGGTTAGAGATCATATTTAATTCTCTCAATGGGGATTTCCATGTCAAGATAATATCACTTATGTGTTTCTACCAATGCTGTCATTTTTAGACAATGGTAGCAGTTACTTCCAGAGCTTTGGGCAGCATTTATGTATCAATGGGGAGAAGAGAATTTGGTTTGGTCTTGGTTTTGGTGGTCTTTTTTTTTTTTTTTTTTTTTTTTTAAGCGTTTGTTTGGTTTTTTTGGTGGTGGTGGTGTTTTTTTTGTTTTGTTTTGTTTTAATCAGTCAGTCCTGGTTTATATTAAATTTAGGCTTAAAGTTACTGAGCAGTGCATTCTCCCTGCTATATGTTGCTCCTGCATATACCTGAGGTATCAGTTAATTTGGTCTTTGAGGAGATTGTATAGTTGCGTGTCCAGCAAATAGACTATTTTAGGGGGAAGATATTTATAATGAGAATTGTAATTTCAGAGGGAAATATAGAACCTGTGGAGACAAGAATATTTCAGACTGGAGGGACAGTGTAACGGGAAAACCAGAACATAGGAGATTAGGTGGTGGATGTGGTACTTGGAGTAGAAAAGGAATACAGCAAAGGAAGATTCTGGATATAGAATTGGAGAGGGAAAGAAGGGAAAGCTGCAGCTTGGGAAGAGGGATAGCCAGGATGGGGAAGGCAAAGAGAGTGAAAGTTGTGATGAGAGAGAGAGTGGAGAGGGATAAAGTATGGAAAGGGAGGAAAGCTAGTGAGTGTGAACACAGAGAGATGGAGGCACGGAGTGAAGGTAGAAGTCTTCTATAAAACACAACAGCTTTATCAGTTCAGCCTTTGCAAATACTGACTCTAGGAAGATAAAGACACCATGTGGGTCGGGAGCAATTTGTGGCCAGGGCTTGGTAAGGAGAAGAGGCATTGAATATCTGATGGCATGGAGCAGTTCAGAGGCTTGTCAATAATGTGTATAAAGAAAACAGCAGCACAGATCTTAGCATAGAGATTGGTATTAATCCTATTTTTGCACATTCTTCTGGCTGCCATTAAGTCTCACTCTTCTTTTCATGTCTATGCCACCCTTCCCTTAAGACCCTGATACAGATAGAAGGCTTTCCTAAGCAGCACTGGTGCTTATACATAAGAGACAGCAGTTTAGTGTGCTGTTCCTAGTGTCTGTGGAAATAACGTGTTATGTTGCCATGTAGGATGGGAAACAGCTTTATTTAATAAAGCATCCCATCAAATGAGGATTACATTTGTACAGTCATGTATGTGCAGTTAGAAGATGTCAGGATTAAAGCTTCTGTGGTTTTTTCCTAGTTATGATACAGTCTTTGAGTTACACAGTCCAATGGTATCCTAGGGTGCATTAAGAGGAGTGTGGCCAGCAGGTTGAGGGAGGTTATGCTCCCCCTCTACTCTGCCCTAGTGAGACCCCACCTGGAGTACTGTGTCCAGCTCTGAGTTCCCCAGTTCAAGAAAGATGAGGAACTCCTGGAGAGAGTCCAGAGGAGGGCAACAAAGATGATAAAGGGACTGGAGCACCTCCCCTATGAGGAAAGGCTGAGAGAGCTGGGCTTGTTTAGCCTGGAGAAGACTGAGAGGGGATCTCATCAATACATACAAATATCTTAAGGGTGGAAGTCATGAGGACGGAGCCAGACTCTTCTCAGTGGTGTCCAGTGACAGGACAAGGGGCAAGGGGCACAAACTGAAACATAAGAGGTTTCAGTTGCATGTGCGGAAGAACTCGTTTACTTTGAGGGTGACAGAGCACTGGAACAGGCTTCCCAGGGGGGTTGTGGAGTCTCCTTCTCTGGAGATATTCAAAGCCCGCCTGGACAATGTCCTGTGCAACCTGCTCTAGGTGAACCTGCTTTAGCAGGGGGGTTGGACTACATGATCTCCTGAGGTCCCTTCCAACCCTTGCCATTCTGTGATTCCGTGCTATTTTTTTTCATAGTAGGAGTAGTCAGGCTCATTTATTAAGGAAGTTCTGAATTCAAGAAGACTAAGAATCTCTCCTGAGGAGTTTCAGATTTCAGCTTCTTTATCTGTCTCCCCTCCTACTCCTTTAAAAATCACCCACTCTGTTTTTGCCAGCACGATAATTTTCTAGACTGCTTTAGTTATGTGAATGGTGGGCTTGTGTTACTGAATTTTTTTTTTTTCTAAGTTTTTTTTTCTCTAATGCTGTATTTACATACATTTGCAAAAGCAGTGGTACGTAGCATTCCT
>NW_009259719.1:3252494-3263108 GCF_000687185.1 Egretta garzetta
TGGCTATGAAGAAACTGCCAGACAATTTAAAGAAATGTGATTACCCGATTAATGAAGAAAATAGGGGTTGTAAGCATAACTGAAGAGGATGCTGGGTTTCTCTTTGCTTAGCAATGATATTTCTCTCTACCGTTCCACAAAGAGCTAGCATCATTTCCTGCATATTTTAAACAAACATCTGAACCACTATGATGGTTTCTCTACTTTTTCCCCCCTACACATGAAATTTGGCCGAAGAAGTTTAGAGCTAAAAATAACTAAATACGGAAATCTAACCCAACAATTTCTCCTTGAAATATTTTGAGGCATGTGTTTGGTGTGCAGTTGCCTGAAGATGGAAGATAATTTACTGCAGCTAGGCTTCTTCCTATTTCCTCCTTTTTTGTTTCCTTTTTAGTTTTGCAGAAGCTTTTAACTAACCAAGCTGCAGATGTGGTCACCTGTGAGGAAGGCTGATCTAATTTATGAGAAGCCTCACATAAATATCTGCTAAACATGCTGAAGGTCAATTTTAGATGTCTAAGTGTGGTTTCTTTGCTAGCTTTGCTGCAAGTGTGTTTGTTGGGGGAAAAAGGTGTTTTCCATGCCAGATGGGAAGAATTCCACACTCTTCAGACAGTATTTACAAAACAGTATGTTCATTTTGTGCAGGCTGGCAGACTTCAGTTATTCCCTTCAGGGTGGGTGAATCTAAACAAGATAAAAGTTGCTAAGAGATGTCTGTCCCAGCTTTAACTTAATGATTAATTACATAAATTACATAATTACATACTACCACAGAAAGCATCTCTTTACCTTTTGCCTTTACCTTTTCTGACTGGTTTTACTTAATGTGGGTATCCATTGATACTCGTTTGCTTAAGCAATGATGTTACCCATAACAGACACTTCTAATAAGCGGTGTCAGACAGGTCTTTATTCGTACCTGTTGAAGTAAAATTATGCACAAATGTCCTTAAATACTATTATCCCATGGTATGACCAATATGATTTTAAAACACAAGTTACCATATACATGTTATTTTAATGTACTTACATTTTGTGTGAACAATTTAAATAGCTTCCTCTGTCTGTGTGTGTGAGTTTACTTTGCATAATTGAAAGCATAGCTGTGAGAGGAATAATTATACCTGATATGACTTAACAGTCAGAAACTAGTTCCTTCATGTGTCATAGAAAGACTCGTCCACCTGGGGGAGTCCTGCAGGCATCCCATGCCTGCCCTGGTGCTCTATGCTCATCCATTCCCCTCGGCGCAGAGTCCTTCTGTTTCTCCTGCCCCCTGCAGTAGGTTAGAGATATGCTAGGTGGGTGCTTGGTCCCTGACCCGTCTCATACCCCTTCCTCTTTGAAAAGAGAAAGTACAATTTCCATATTACTACTTCTTTCTAACAGATGATGTATTGCTGTGCTCCACTTGCTCCTTTTAGATCTATTCCTCTTTCTTCCAGTGAGTTGTAAGCTCTTCCGTTTCGGAGTTTAATTGTCCCAGTGCTGCTTCTCTTTTACTGTTTTTGTCCAGGGTTGCTTTGACCCTGCCTTTGTGGAGGTGCTGTTGTGCCTCTGTCCAACGTTGACCTTTCTTGGGCCAGAATGTGTCTGATACCTGATATGAAAAGTGGTATGAAGCAATTCTATAAGTCTTTCTGCTTTAATATATTAGAAAATGGATGCTGTACACATAGAGCCTGTATAATGAGCTTAGCAGAAGCTGAGTTTCTCTGTATCCTTGCAGTTCTTTCTATGGAGCATTGCAGGAACAGGGGAACTTTACTTCAGACTGTTGATAGCAGCAGTGTAGGGGGCAATAGGAGCGTTAAAAATTCCCTTCCTTGATACATGATTTGTAGTTCAGAATACTATAGCTTATAAACAGTAGCAAGCAGACAGCCCAGACACTGATCTTTAGCTGTAAAAAAGCTGGTTTTGATGTCTCCCTACTTAATCTATGGGCAGAGTTTTAAATGTTTTAGCTTATTATTGGTTTTATTTTTGAACAAACCATTGGAACTATTGCTGATTAGTCACAAGACTAATTTCTCTTGGAACTGCAGGGTTTATGTTGGCAAACAAATAGAGATTCTATCAGAAATGCATTGTGTGGCATTTGCGTAACTGGATAGCAGTCAATTCCATCTGCAGTTCCAAAACATGTCTGAATTGTTATAGTCTTAATGTATACAATGAATTTAAAAGGCAATTCAGTGTGATCAGTTAGGCAATTTTGAAGAATTCAAGAATGTATTATTCCAAACTGATGTACTGACTCAGCATGGTTTAATTACCATGATAATTTCCATCCATGATGTGTGATGTTAGGTTAGTTGTGTTAGAATGTTTTATTTGAAATTCCAGCAAAGCATGATTTCTTGATATATTAGTTCTTAGGTCTGTGATAAATGGCTGTATCTGTAGGATCCGTGGGTAGTGTAAATGACAAGGTTCTTCACATACAGTAGTACTTGAACATGTGCTGGAGAGACATCTGTGAGTCATTTATAAGTGAGTTAGTTGTAAAGGAGAATGATGCAGCCTGGCCTTTAGACTTTAGCAGTTTTCTAGTAGTTTGGGACTTGGGTAGAAAAACCTGTGCACATTTTATGAGCTGCTATTGCTCATGCTATCTAGAGAGTGCTGTAATGCTTAGGAGTTTGCAATGTTTTCATTACTCAATTCAGTAACTGTTTAATAAAACTTTCACAGTTTTTACATCTAAAATCATCTTTGAGTTAAGTACATAGCCATTAAACCTGTCCAGTTACCTGATTTACAGGGCTGCTTTCCAGTTAATTACATGCTAGTTATATAAAATACACTTTAGATTATATGTTTCTTGAGACAAGAATTTTGAAGCATGCTTATAGAGCACTTGGCCAATGCGTTCTTGAAATGAAGAAATTATCATAGGCTTTTACAACTGCAAGACTTTTCCATCCTTATTTGTATTGTAACGGGTAGGTATTCTGTTTATTAAAGCTCAGTTATTCAATTAATATTTTGAGTTTTTCTGATAATAAAAATACTGTGATAGCTCTCCTTTTGAAGGAATTTTTTATAATTTCACATTATCTTTTCACAGAATAGACATTTTCTTGAAAAATACTTCATACAGTCATTCTGTTAACATTGTAGGGCTTTATTTTATGTGTCTTTGGAAGTGCTTTGTAGCAGGTTTATTTTTGTTCCGGGTGTGGTTTGTTATTTATAGTAGAAATATTCTGTATATGCTATAAACCCATCACGCCAGCTATTTTGCACATACAAACAATATCAAGCTTGAAGCAACACGTGATAAAGCCGATAGGTCCAATTGTCATTCTTTTAGGCTAAGTTTGATGTTCTGTTATATAGCAGATTTCCTGTCTTTAATCATAGATTGGGTGTTACCTTGTACTCCTGCTGTCATTTACTGTTCTTTTTTTGTTCAACAGCAGATGAACTTGACCCCTGTTCAATTTAAGTCAGACCAAACTCTGCCCACTTCTTTGTATTTGTTTCCCCCCACCCTACCAGTGGCTGCTCTTTGAGAACATGTGATATGAAATTACTATTTCCTATGACTTTGTTTCAGAAAGTTGTAATGGTTAACATGGTCACGCTGTTGTCCAGCCAAACTTGATGCCACTTGGTGTGAGAAACCAATATTTTGGCAACAATTTTGAACTCCATTTTGGTATTTTATTGATGCTGCACTATTTCAGATTAGCAATTCTATTTTGAAATGACTAGTGGACGTGAATGGTTGTACACATGGACTTGAATTGCTTTTTTGTTTGTTTTTGCCAGTCATGATGGTTGCAGTAGAACTTGGTGTCTGTTGTCTAATTTCCTAGTGCTCATACTGTAAAAACTCACTGGTCGTTTTACATTGATTGTAGAAGTTTCCAATTTGGCAGTGCTTAGATAGTACTATTTTAACACTATGGAGTAAGTTTCATATAAAAAGAAAATGTTGTGGTTTAACCCAGCAGGCAGCTGAATACCACACAGCTGCTCGCTCACTCCCCCGCCCTCAGTGGGATGGGGGAGAGAATCGGGGGAAAAAAACCCAGTAAAACTCATGGGCTGAGATAGAGACAGTTTAATAGGACAGCAGAGGAAAAGAATAATAATGGTAAGAGAATATAGAGAATATACAAAACAAGTGATGCACAATGCAGCTGCTCACCACCCGCTGACTGATGCCCAGCCCCTCCCCAAGCAGCAATTGCTGCCCCGCAGCCAGCTCCCCCCAGTTTATGTACTGAGCACGACATCATATGGTACGGAATAGTCCTGTGGCCAGTTGGGGTCAGCTGTCCTGGCTGTGCTCCCTCCCAGCTCCTTGTGCCCCTGGCAGAGCATGGGAAGCTGAAAAGTCCTTGAGCAGTGTAAGCCCTGCTCAGCCACAACTAAACCATCAGTGCGTTATTAACATTCTTCTCATACTAAATCCAAAATGCAGCACTATGCCAGCTACTAGGAAGAAAATTAATTCTATCTCGGCCAAAACTAGGACAGTATATAAAAGGGCTACATGTTTGGAAATGGTTGCAAAAGCATCATTTGCAGAAACAGTTGGGAAATCCTCTGTGCTGCTGTACTAGAGGTTTTATTCAAATATCCGCTTCTTCATCTCCAGTTCCACAGGCTCTGATATAGATTGTCAAGTTGTACTTGTGACAGAAAGCTAAAGAAAGTCTCTTAAGGACCAAGAGAGCAGGAAAGCCTTCTGAAAACTTGTGGACTTCTGAAAGAGCTTATCACAGTCCTCAAGGGCTGATGGGAAAAAACAGGAAATTTGAATTCCCTCTGACATTTTCAATTGGAAGAAGCATTTTGTGTGGGTTTGTTGGTACTCTGTATGAAGACTGCTGTTCATCCCAAACATAAATTGCTTTCACAGCCAGCTTTGCTCTGAGACCTCTCAGTTTTAGAATGAGTCCTAATTATTTTTAAACTAAATGTAAGAACAAGATTCTTCTTGAAAGCTAATGCTATTTTCTGTGGTTAGAAAAGCACACAGCAATTAAAAATTAAGGCCATCTTTTAAAATCTGACATAAATGCATAATGAGAGCAATATGATGGTGTCTTATTTATAGCAGCCTGGAAACAAATTTTGTTATCACACTAGCAACTGGAAAACAAGGTCTCCATTTTGCTAGATATCACGTAAACATAATACGCTATTATTTCTTTAAAGAATTTATAATCTAAACTTTTGTAAGAACCTACTGTAACATTTCTTAAATATTACTAAATTAAATTTTTAAAGAAAATTCAGATCTGTTGAAGCTCTTAAATTCTACTCATGATGACAGATTTCATAATTCCTGGGTTCTGCTGCATGTTTTGAAATCTAATTCAAGATGTATGAAGCATTGCGTATACTATGATCCTAACATGACTTGATGAGGTAACATTCTAAAACTCTAAAATGCACATTTGAAAATACTGATTATATTGGATTTGATTCAAATACTGTACACTGGTGGACACTCTCTAGATTGTGGTTAATTGTAAAGCTTTTCAGAGAGTTAAATTTAGCATCCTTAAAATACTCAAAATGCGCAATAGGAAACCAGATTCAGTCTGTGCTGGCAGGTTCCCCACTGAATTTGGAAAGCTTATTTCTTTTCGAAGCACTGTGTCAAGTTTTCAGTGGTTCACAACCTTAAACATCCTCAAAAGAAGTAGCCTAAGTTTCAGCATCACTGTGTTCGCTCAGACACTGCCAGTCAAAAGCAGACCAGTAGCCTTGTAAAAAGGTCATAAAATGAGGGCCATTATACCAATTGTGAGAAGATTAAATTGCGCGCCCTGACTGGAAGGATACTAGAAGACGATGGGAGCATCGCATCGCAGCACTTCCTGAGGGTGCTCGGTTGGGCAGTGACTGGTGCAGTTAGGTGTGACGCTTGCTCCTGGGCTACTGCACTTATAAGCAATAACAAAAATTATTCTCACAACCCTAATATCTTCAGAAACTCATGATGGTCTTTCACGTTCTGGGAAGTGTCATCTCGGAGTTCTCCAAATCGTGAGTATATGTGAGAAATTACAAACTCCGGATAGTTTGTACTATGGGAGACGGGACAGGGAAATTTGGAAGTCTTGCAGAGAATTCGCTACAAGTGAAAATCTCTTCAGCTCTTTGAAGGAGTCAGGTCAAGCCTCTGGATCTCTGCTTGATTGCAACTACAGAATTAGGAATCAGTCGACAGAGCCAGGCCACTTCCTAGCACATGCTGGTCAGGTAGAGGCAAGCCCGTGAGGTATTAAGCCAGGAACTTCAGTTAGGTAAAATACAGTCAAAGGCAGTCCAAGCAGCAATGTCAGCATGTACACTGAAAGTATCTCTTGGGGTAGACAAAAGCAGGACCAAAATCAGCATGTCATCTCCTCAGGATTACTGTCATGCAAGCTTTTGTGTATTCTCCTGCTTAATTAAATTCTTACGACCTTTTATTGCCCTGTCAGAATATTTTGTTGAAGAGTATGCTACCTCTGTTACTTGCACAAAACCTGGAGCTGCCTCATAGCTTAGTTCTTCAACTAAGTTGCTTTCCTCATGCCACTGTCACCTGCTGAAATGGATTAAAGCTTCGGAAGTTGCGTGAGGGGGGTTGTTTGGGTTTGTTGTTATTGCTGGGTGGGTTTTTTTGTGTGTGTTTTTTTTTAAAGGAATATTTAGGTAGGTCGATATTTTTATTCTGAGTAACAGGATTTTTTCAATTTTTATTTTTTTTTTTTTAAATTTAATATACAGTAGTAAAATTATACTAAATGCCAACCTTGTGGAGGCTTTCCTCTGTTACCAATAAGTAAATTGACTGCTACACAAAGTTTGAAGTCAGCCCCCTTGCAGCACAGTTTCTGAAAAGAGGGAGATAGCTGCAGGTTTTTTTGAATGGCCTGGTGGCTGAACCTGCATTTAATTTGTTTAGGCTTCCCAAAGGGAAAAAGGGAAAGTTACTTGTCTTCCTACTGCAGTACTTCAGATGTGTATGTTCCCCTTAGCTGTACAGTTCAAAACCCTGGTTGCAGCATTATGATACTGCCCTGAAGGAATGATTTTTTTTTAATTTTTTTTTTTTTTAATTCCTTACTTTTAAGAATTATAGAGAAGAAAGCAACAGTGAAACTGCTTTGGCAAGATCCATCAGCAGAAGATGCTTAGAAACTGCTTGCATGCTGCCTGAATGAAGACTTGCCCTGTGCTTCTTGTAAACATTTGACAGAATTTAACCTTATGCCACCTCTGTTCTTTGGGCATTTTACAAGTGAAAATATTAAGGGAGAAAAGTTTATCAAAATCTTGTCACATATTTTTTAATTTGAATCATTAATACCCTGAGTTTATTCTCTGTTTCTGTAAGCCAAAGTTATAGTAATATTTAATTCCTTTTACCCCCAGTTTTGTGGATATTTCTGGCTATTTGATCCTGCATTCATGGTGCTATTTTGTTTCATGTTTTCTTACTGTAGTGGTCTCAGCAGCTATAGCTGCACATACACTGAATGAACAGCTTTCATATATTTATGTAGTTTGAGTTTGTCAATTATGATTTCTTGATCTCAATCTTCTGAGGCAGTTGCTGCCTGGAATCTAGACGTGATGTTTTAGATTTCTTTCCTTGGTACTTGTGTGGGTGTTAAGTTCAAGCTGCACTTTCTTTGAGATGGATCCTGTTGATGTTACTGTCAACAAAGTGCAGAGTACCTTGGAGCTGACTGATGCAAAGCTGCAGGGAGAAACCACAAATAAAACATTTTATGTACTTGGAGGTTAGAAAACAGTTTTGCTATCCTGTTAATCTGTGTTGACTGATACAGGTAGGGGGAGCAGACTGTTTTAGATGTTGTTTACTAGATTGAGAAGTCTGGTTGGCCAATCTCATGCCTGACAGTAGGCTGAAATCTATGGTGTCTGCTTTTAGGCTTCTTAAATGCTACTGAGGCAGAAGGTTATAGGTGACCTAAGAAATTGCACAAGTGCAACTATAAAGAAGCATAGCAAGTTAAAGTATTTGCATGTTGTGGTCTCCAGGAAATAGAATACAGAAATCTGAATGTTAACAGGAAATCTGATTGGAAAAATGCTTGCCCACCTAACTTCACCTGTGAAAACCATAACACTTCATAAACTTGCACGTCTATATTTGAGCCTGGGTGAGGGATTATCAAATTCTGATAGCAAATGTGGTTTAACCCCAGCCGGCAGCTCAGCCCCACCAAGCCACTCGCTTACACCCTCCCAGTGTGATGGGGGAGAGAATTGGGAGGGTAAAAGTGAGAAAACTCATGGGTTGAGATAAAGGCAGTCAAAGCAAAAGCCGCGCACACAAGCAAAGCAAAACAAGGAATTTATTCCCTCCTTCCCACCAGCGGGCAGGTGCTCAGCCATCCCCAGGAAAGCAGGGCTCCATCACGCGTAACGGTGACTTGGGAAGACAAACGCCATCACTCCGAATGTCCCCCCTTCCTTCTTTTCTTCCCCCAGCTTTATATGCTGAGCATGATGTTATATGTTGTGGGATACCCCTGGGGTCAGTTGGGGTCAGCTGTATTGGCTGTGCCCCCTCCCAGCTCCTTGTGTGCCCCTCCAGCCTCCTTGTGGGTGGGGTGGGGTGAGGAGCAGCAAAGGCCTTGGCTCTGTGTCAGCCCTGCTCAGCAGCAACGAAACCATCCCTGGGTTCTCAACACTGTTTCCAGCACAAATCCAAAACCTAGCCCCATGCTAGCCACTGTGAAGAAAATTAACTCTATCCCAGCCCAAACCAGCACAGAACCAAATCTCATCTATCACTCAACTGTTCCTTTTTACTGGTTTCTGAGGACAAGGTTCACTTGCCCAAAATAGTTAATTCAGTTTGTGGTGCAGAAAAGATGAAGGAAAGTCATTCAAGATCATTCATTTTTACTTGCCATATAAAGCACTGTGTTTCAATCCCTTGTGATGATTACGGATTCCATTTTTCAGGGTCAATATTCTGCATTGTTTTCTAGCTAACTTTGACTAAGGGAAGTTGATGTCTATGTCTAATAGATTTTGAAGAGGGCTGCTCAAATATACATTGAAACTGGGATTTATGAATCATATGCAAATATAAATTTTCATGTAATGTGTGGGAAGCTATGTATTTTGATAATTTGCAGATAAGTACTTCATGAAACTTAGCTTTTCTTACCTTGAATTAATGTAACTTAATTTGATGGCCAAAAGAGGCAATTAACCGAGTATGTATTAAAGGAAATTACATGCTAGAAAGTGACCTCGCTGGCAGTTCGAGAGAGACCACTGAAGATTCTCGTTATTCGTGGGTTGGTGTCTCTCAGTCATTCTTGTCCGAAGAATGATTTGGCATGCAAATATGAGAGCTCTCAAGGAAGCATTGTATTTTGCAGTTTGGATTACGAGTCTGGTACCTAATTCTGTAAGTTTACAAGTTCTGTAAGTTCTCAAGCATATTGATGGCCAGTGTGTATGTGTCCAGGGAGTCCTTGTAGGAAAAGCTCCACAGTTTTGAAATTTCAAGTGGGCTGTGAAACTTCATGTTATTGAGGTAGCAACAGTCTTATTTGATATTTTCAAGGCAGCAATAACTTTAAGTTGAATGCTTTCGTGACGCTTGAGGTATATAACTTACCAATCTCCAGTGAAATGAAGTTTCAGTGGGTTTCTTAGGATGCAGTTGCTAAAGGCTTGCTTATCTACATTGGTGAAGAATCAGCAAAAATTGAGTTTCTTTCATCAGTTGTTTCAAACTACCAGGGACAAAACTGAACTTTGCACTTCCTTGACACCTCCTCACATGCCAAATTAGAGCTCATCTTTGGGCCTTGATTCTGGGCTGATTCTAACAATGTTCTGTCCTGAGTTCTTGCCATTATGACTCTGTTTATTTAAGAACTCCTGCTTAGCCGATCCTGTCTTGAAATACCGAAAGTTTTCTGTGAACTAAATGTTTAAAAGTTCCATCCGGTGTCCACCAGCTGGTTTGTTTTCCAAAGCATCTACATTTGGAGATAGTTGTCTGCTCTTGAGTTTAAAGCTTGCTATTGCTGCTGTTTAAGACTGAGAATTGCACAGGTAGGAGATGGACTCTCACTTAGAGAGTCTCAAAGGCCCCAAAGACCTGCCTATTACCTTAAACACATATTAATGATGTCTTTACCTTTACCATACTGGTGCCATTCACTTGTTAGGAATTTTTAAAACAGTTTTGTCTGTTTAAAATATTATTTGAAGCAATTTATGAGGAAAAACACCACCCGAGGTAGACACGACAATACGTGTCACTCAGCTTCTGACCCTCATAGTGCGCTGCATGACAGGAAGCAAGAGCAAGCTATGTGGCTGCATGGGGAGGAGTTCCTGCCGAAAACTGAAGGAGAGGCATAGGGACTCCTTTGTAGCAAAGACTTTTCACTGTCACGCTGAATATTAAGAAACCTAAAATCCGAGTACAGTACAAGGTACCTCATGGTGTGGTGTTGCTTTTTTGTGCATCATCAGGTAAGTGTAAATTTGGGGCTGTGTTACTTTTTATTGTTTGTGTCTGTGGCATTGTAGTAAGTCGAAATTGCAGAGATATTGCTTCCAAGTATGCCAGGATTTAAAATTGGGTAT
>NW_009259719.1:3263159-3278471 GCF_000687185.1 Egretta garzetta
TATACTCTGATATTCCCACTGGAATGGATGACGGTTTATTTTTCTCTGTGTATTGGTAGTTTATTGCTGCAGGATGGTGGCTTTATGTTTTTGCCTTTGTGTTTTTATCATACATGTGTAAAAATCTCTGCCTCTGTCTCCCAGTGTGAAAACAAGGGGTTTGGCTGATGATAGGGTTTAAATGGGAACATTTATAGCTATATGCATAAGTCTGGCCATTGTCAAAGTGAAAGCTGTGACAGGTTCTATTTACAGTGCATCAGATTATTTACAGAACCCTTATTCTGCTCTGCAGCATGTGTATGTGGTATCACCTAGAAAACTGGGTGCAATTTTAGATGTTGCACTTCAGAAAGATGTGGACAGAAAAGTAGCAAGATCGATAATAACTGTAGAAAACACAGCTTATGAAGAAAGTTTAAAAGATTTAGCACGTGTTGTGTGTAGAAAAATGAGAGTTGATACCAAGTACAAGTATACATTTGTCTCTGAGTGTGTGGGAACAATTATAAAGTTGGTGCTTGTTCTCTGTATTTGCCAAGGGTAGCACCCAAATAAGTGGGCTTATTTCACAGTAAGGGAGATTTTGATTAGACATTTTGGGGGGAAATGCTCCTCTGTTGTAATATTAATTAAGCAGTAGAACAGCATATACAATTATGTTATAAGATCTGTCATTTCAGACTTTTTAGCATAATTTAGAAAGAGCTCCATTGTACACATTGACCTGTTTTATATGTTGCAATGGTTAGCATTTAATACTTGATTGGTGGGGGATTTGTGGGGGATTTTGGTTTTGGGCTGCTAATAATATATGAATAAGAGTAGGACATTAGAGTCACAAGTGCACAAATCTGATCTCTTAACTTTGCAGCTCTAGTCCCAGTTTGTAGTGTCCTTCCACTCGTTGGAAAAGTAGAGGGCTTCCTCTTATTTAAAAAGCAAAGGTATTTCAAAATATTTGCCTATATTTTGAATAAAACTGTGCTTTGGAGTTCTTAGAAACTGTAATGGTGGAGGCCCGTAGTGTGAGGCAAGCAAGTCAGGGATATGCTCAAGGGCCTCTATGCTCTTGGATTTGCTGTGGAGAATGTGGCTTAAGTATATTGAAGCTTAAGACTGGATTCTTAATTGGGATATATATATACACTTTTATTTTTTTTTTTTACATTCCCTGTGACAATTTTCAATAGTGAAAGAGATGCGGTGTAATAAACTTCTTGCACAGAATGTTTTTAAGATGTTATCTGGAATGCTTTATGCAGTTTGACTTAAATCATGTTTAATAAAGGTAAATCAAAATTACACAGGCTCGGAAAGTTAATTTAAGACTGTCAGAGAGATGAAGAGCTATTCAGCTAGTGCAAATTAGTTTACTAGATGTTATACATTTGAATACTTCATTTTTAAAAAATTTATTAAAAAGCTTAAGAATGGGACTGGTGACTACCAACTGCCGTACTGTTAAATTGGTGTAGTCTTTTTGGATGTACCTGATATGCATACTTACTGTGGGTATGTATTTTAGATATCATTCACTTGAAAATTTATAGCAGAAGAAATCTGATAAATGCCACAGTTTTCATGGAATACCAGGAAGATGCATGTTCGTGAAGTAGAATCACACAGATTATTTAGTGTCTACTAATATTGCTAAGCTTGCTTTGGAATCTTTGAAGTTGGGTGCAAGTTCTGTCTCTTGTGTGCTTTTGTCCAAAATGATTGAAGTCTTTATCTCTTTCTTAATTTTGATTGAAACTGGGCAACAAGTTTTACAAAAATAAAATGGTTAAAGAATCAGGAGTCACAGGGATATCAACCAATATCCCATAAGCCTTGTTTCCTGAGAAGTGGAGCTGAAGAGTGTGTTTGTTTATATGTATTGAACCCAAAAATAGATACACCAACATGTAATTTTAGTAAAAGTGGTATTGTTTTTATCTGCAGAAAAATCTGGTTTGGCTGCAGCCATTTTATCTGTTCTGTGTGGTGCTGAAGAGCACTTGAGGCGCTTAGACCAAAAGCCATATGCAGGAACCGGTCTGTGGTTGTGAAGGTACAGCAGCACAGAGGTGCTGAATGCAGGAGCCGGGGGGAAAGCAGACTAGCAAGAGGGTATTAGAACAGTAAGGGATTACTGCGGTTTACGCAAAAGTAAGCCAACCGAATGCCACGTGGAGACCTAGTTTATGGAAACGGTTTAATTCTGCTGTATGTGGTATGGTGCTGTGCACAGCATCAGCAATCCAAGCTGTCCTTTACAATGAGAAGCTCCACTGGATTCTTAAAAACAGAAAATAAAAACCCCAAACCTAAAAAATAAATATAATAATAATAAAGTGTGCTTTTCAGGTGAGAAAATTTCATTGTGATTTTTGTTCCAAGAAAAAAAAAAGTTATACCTCTTATGTACGCAGATGAAGCAGTTTTGGAACCAGAAGTGGTGGTTGACAGCTGATTCAGTGGCCGACTAGCAAGAGGGTATTAGAACAGTAAGGGATTACTGCGGTTTACGCAAAAGTAAGCCAACCGAATGCCACGTGGAGACCTAGTTTATGGAAACGGTTTAATTCTGCTGTATGTGGTATGGTGCTGTGCACAGCATCAGCAATCCAAGCTGTCCTTTACAATGAGAAGCTCCACTGGATTCTTAAAAACAGAAAATAAAAACCCCAAACCTAAAAAATAAATATAATAATAATAAAGTGTGCTTTTCAGGTGAGAAAATTTCATTGTGATTTTTGTTCCAAGAAAAAAAAAGTTATACCTCTTATGTACGCAGATGAAGCAGTTTTGGAACCAGAAGTGGTGGTTGACAGCTGATTCAGTGGCCAGCTGCGGCAAGTACAAATTGTTGCTGTTGGGTCAGAGAAAAGTCCCTGTGCCTTCAAGTGCACAAAACTTTTAAGGGTAGAGTTAGAGCATTAAAGTACCCTAACTTTGAATGTTCTTGCTTTTACCACTAGACCTATAATAAACTCCCTCAGCACAAACATACAAGGCTAGGATCCACAATTTCTTCACATCAGCTTGCCGCAGGCAAAGGCGTCCAGGCGTTACTTGCACGCTGACTGATTATATTACTTGGGGCCACACAGAACTTATCTGACAGATCCCAGCTGAAAAGTGTTTGTGAGACAAACAGAAGATGAATCTATCCAGTGTATGGACTCTTTTAAATTGCATCTTAGTTTTTATTTATATGATAGGTGAATTTAGAATCCTTAGGTATTGATTGTAAGTGTTAATTAAAAGCAGAACTTAACGTAGTAGTCCTCAAGTTCTGAGAAAGGATCCTGTAATTGCTAAATAATAAAGAACTCCTATGGAGAAAGAAATAAAAGTACGTAACTTATTTATCTGAATTTGATTCAGACTTTATAGTAAACTGTGAAAAAGTTTCAGCATGTTTAACTCCGCTAGATTCCAGTGACTGATACTCTCCCCTGTCTTCTGAAAAGGGGAAGGAAGAAGGTTAAATAAAGATAGAATAAATGCCAGTCCTCAAACAAAGCTGTGCTGATCCTTGTCCTTACAGCATCCCGTACATGCACACCCATTTCCTGTTGTTAATGTTAAACACATTGACTCTAACTTTCATTTCATTGTTCACTTCAGTGTTCATTTTATATTACATTGACCGGAAAATGTCAAATCCATCACAATAAGCGCTGCAGAAACAAAGCTTGCTCTCCGTGCCCAGAGAAGGGTGAAAAGGAGCTGCCATTTTGTCTGGCAGAGATGCGAGTGGCTCCTCAGACATGCTGAGTTACTGAAGTTTCAGTGGCAAAGTCTCAAGTGTCATAGATGACCTCACCTCCATTTCAGAGTTTTCTGCTGTGTTGTAACACAATTAGAGCAGCGTCTGTTTTTCCATTTGTTTGTTTTGCTTGGGACATCAAGAACAAGCAAGTTCTGTTACTAACACCGATATACAACGAGCCTGCCAGCTGAACGTGTGCGGAGTGGGAATTAGAGCCGGCAAAGCTTTGTACCGGAGTCAGTGCAAACTGTGCACTCGGGTTCATCTCTGACTGTTTCTCCCTCAAAGGGAATAAAGCTTTTGTTTAGATTTTTGTGTCACTCTTGAGAAAAAGAAAGCTGTAATGTCTTTGGTATTCTGAACAGTAGAGGGCAGCGGAAATGTATGTGGAAACCAGTTTTAATATAAAACTAAGGAATTTTTGGTTCTCTTTAGCACTTAAGCAAGTTCTTTCTGCAGCATAACATAAAGAACTGTGATATTGGAATGCAGGCTAACAAGTTCTGTTCTTTTTTAAAAAAAATCTGTATTAGAATTCAGTATTCTGAAATTATGGTCCCCAAAAGCATGTATGATGCCTCATTCAGCTAAAAAAAAAAAAAGCACTATGCTCTGGAAAAGCTTGCTTTAAGGTGCTGTTGTCTTCCCATGCTTTCAAGCTCTTAGAACCATCAGCGGTATGGCCATGGAAGTGAAAGAGAAGCAGGGAAGAATAGCGATACTGGCATGAAGGTGAGTGGTAGGCTATGGCAAGTGAAAAGAGGGCTGGCCTTAAAAGACAACAAGAGATGTATGAGCTTAAACTAGGGAATGAATTATCACTTGTTTGTGAAATTGTAATTGGTTAGCTCTGAACCAAATGTGAGAGGAACACCGTATTCACCAGGAAATTCCGAAGTTTCTACCTGGTTACCGCAGACAAAGATGCTTATGTGATTAATCTGTCATGGTCTCCCTCTATATAGACTTCTTTCTAGCCAGGCCAAAGTTCTTATTTTTGGCATCTGTACCTTTATTTCATCTTAGGTGCTTGAATGTCAGTGCAACAGTAATGTGGTAAGATGGAAAATGGGTAATCCTATGTGAGGCTTAGCCTTGTTTTGGTATCGCGAGCGTTCTGGCTTGAAGCTGGGTAATGCGACATTGCTGCTGCCTCTCCTAGTTCACTTCTGAAGTCTGCTTTGTCCTGTTATATCCCACCACCTGCAGCAGGAAATGTTAAATTAGTGATTATTCAACTAACCTTAAGACAGAAGGTTATTAATCTTTTGCCTAGTAATTTTATACCCAATTTAAGATGGATTCAAGACATATTTTGTTAACTGAGTGATAACAGCAGGCAAGAAAAATGCTGAAGAATTTAGTCAGAATTTCCTCCTGTTGCATTAGGAAGGCCAAAATGCTCACCTTCTAGTCTGAAATACTTTTTTGTTTTCTGGAAGGAAACAAAGGATCCATCTGGGAAACTTCTGTAAACATTTTAAATTAGTCTGGAGAATTGAAATACTTCCCTCCCAGTCCAGTTTGTCGTTATTTTTTTCATCCTACCTCACTTCTTGCATGCCTTTTAACATTTGTTTCACGCTATTTGTGCCTCATCTCTGTACTCCCTGTCCTGACTCTGAATCCTCCATGCTCTGTCCTATCACTAACTGGGAGCTTGATACTTTTGAGATCATTTGAATATCATTTGCAATGGAAACAGTAAATACTTGGAACGGATAACATAGAAGCAACAGCAAGTGGAGGGTTTGGAGTCATTAAAGGAATAAATTTGGTCTTGGCAAGTGGTATTTTTCAGGGCTTTTTAAGAGAGGGATCAATGTGTTATGGATGGGTGTAGAAGTACTGACAAGCTACATAGGAAAAAAGATGAGCATTGTAGTGTCTGAATATTCTTTCAAATTTACCAGCTTCTGTACATGTTACGTATTTAAGATTTAGAAGGGTGCTTGGAATTGCTAGTGTATTTGAATATATACATGTGGGTTTTGCTGATAAAAATGACTCACATATCAAGAGAGTTTATAAGCTAACTGGATTTTTTGAAGGATTGTTGTATAAAAACAGGAGAGTAGAAATTCACATGAAAGTGTGGATTATTTTTGGGATTTGATGTCTACAGAAAGAAAATGATGGTATGTTCCTTCCCTGTTCCCAGCTACTTAAACACCGACTGTGATTCCTAGTGCAGAAGGCCATCACCAGGCTTTCCATCTGAAGGTTCCTTGTAGACTGAGGGAGTTCTTGTCTGGCTAAGGAGTTAATGATTGCTTTTTAAAATTAAAAAAATAAATAAAAATAAAATCATGTTGTAGAACTGCTTTTCATGCAGACTTAGTCCGCCCTTTGGAATGTGGCTTGAACCTTTTCCGGCTTATGATGTTTGACTTTTTGCTAAGTATTTGGTCTGTTTTCTCCCCTCCTTCCACATCAATTCCTTTTGGATTTTATTTTTTACTATACTTGGTCTCTTCTTATTGGTTTTTTTGGTTGGTTTTTTTTTTTTTTTTGAATTGGTTTTTTTGGTTGTTTGTTTTTTTTTTTGTTGGTTTTGGTTTTGAACTCAGTCTGATAGAGATACTGTTCTTTGGGTTGTCCTTGATAATAGTATGCCATAAACTGGAGAGGAGCATAAAACCCAGAATAGTGAATCCCTTCCTGCCTTTCCCTCACCAGTAAAAATGATAAAAAATTTTGTTGGTTAAATGTTTTTTCTCTTTTCTGTATTATTTCAAATTCTGTTTCTGTTTAGTTTAGGGAGGTTTCTTTTGATTAAACTTGTACTACATAGGACAGACTAAGCAAAAATGTGGTGTTCATACATTGATGAATTAATTGGGACATTGTTCATGACCCAATTTTCTTTCATAAAAGTAGGCAATCTGTCAGGAAATCATTCACATATGAAATAGTCAGAGACATAAAATATGTTTACATTCATGCCTTTTAGATGTTTTCCTTTGAAAATGTGGTGTGTGGTGATGTTCTATTAAGAGAATTGGGATTGAGAATCCACAATTGCTCTTGTTGTTGAACTTCACAAAAAATATGTTAACTTGCGTTTTGCCACCTAGAAATCCTTTTAAAGAAACTTTGAATTATTGCTGGTGTGGAAAACTGTTTCTTTAACGTAATGATGCTTACCCAAGTATCTTTTTAATTCATGGCATACTTTCTTCCCCCAAAATTGTAATAGGATATTCAAAGGAACTGTAGTAGAACATGTTGTAGTATGTTTGCCTTGTTTAAAAAAAAGAAAAAGTACATGATATATATGCAGGTATATATGTATTTGTATGTGCATATATATATATAGTATTTTAATATAAATATGTGTATATATTTATGCACCTCTACCTACTTACATTTATTTAAAAAACATATTAGAATTGCTTTTATTATGAAGTTGCTTTCTTCCAAGTAGCAGTGTTGAGGTGTACTCGAAAGACTGAGTTTGTCAGATATTTTCACATGAAAACAATTTCAAATACAGAATGATTAAATCGGTTTTAATTTTTTCTTTATTTTGGACTTTGTTTCGGGGGAGTAGAGAAAGTCTGTTTTGGTAGAATGAATGGATCCTCATTTGTTAAACGGATTTCTGTATAAAAAAAGGGCTTAAAGTAAGTTGTTTAGTGTTTTGTTTTGAAACAAGTCTGTCTATGACTTAGAAGGTTTAAGGATATTATGTCCCTCTGCAAATACATTGCCTTGAACTGTTATTTATTTTGATGCCAGTCTGTGTGCAGACACATTTCAAAGCAATTAGAATGGATAGATGATTTAGCAAAAGTCAGCGATTCTTCTGAAAAGCATTTCCTTCCCTGTCACAGGACAGGCTTTTTTATCAAGCTATTTTTGTGCATGTTTGCATTTCAGCTTCCAGGTGGTAAAATGTAAATCTCTGGTATTGATACCTAAAACCCTGTGATGGAGAGAGGATGTTAATCCAGCCTTCCTATAACAATGCATTCTTGCTCTAACTCCTTTAATTAAATCACTGCTTTAATATATAATTGGACATCTTACTTTCTCATCTCCTGTGAGATAATTATTGAGAACAACTCTTCCCTGCTATGTTTAGACCAGGCACTGTTGTGTCTCCATAACTATGGATGGAATCACAGCCTTTTAAGCAACAGTATCCCAAACATGGATCAAGATTCAAACTTGTTATACACCCAGTCATCCTGGGCTGGAGACTTAGGTTTGGGGGGGGGGGGTTGTTGTTTGTTTGTTTGTTTCTTTGATTGGTTTTGGGTTTCTTGTATTTTAAAAGACAAAAAAAAATCCCCAAGTGTGGTAGAAAATGTTTTTCAGTCTAAAGGTATGCATTCAGGTGCATGTAATGCATCTGTGTGGTCAGTCAGAAAACACAGACACATCTCTATTCAGAATAGATACTTGTTACTGGTATCCTATTTCACGCAGACACGTACACCTTTTTTAAGATCTACAAATACTGTGCAGAAAAGGGGAGTTACCGAAGTGTTGCAAGCTGTCCTTTTTTCCCAGCAAGGCAAACAACTTCATAACATTTTTTTCAATTTAGTTTGTTTCAAGTACATACAAATTCTAATGAAGAAATACTCTGCAGTGAGATAGCAGGTGGCATTTGTCCATTGCTCATAGCATGATGTGGAGTAATCACAGCATTTTGTATTTAATACAGTGTTGCAGTATGGCATTACTCATCTAATTAATATACACTGGAGATAATGAGTGGTCATGCCTAGTATAAGGATAGCATAATACACTTTAATACTATTTTTTAATGTTATTACTCTGAATTTAAAATATGGATGGGTTCTAATTGGATAGTTCAGTTTAAAATTTCAGGAATATTCACATTAATAGCTTTAATGTGCTTCTTAAGTACAAAGACAGGGCACACTAATGGTCATGTGTCTTACAACTTTATCCCTGTTTCATAGTATTCGTAATATGCTGAGGCTTCTTACTGGATTTTAATTAAAACAAAACCTGATACAGTCTCCAACTGGAAGTGGTTCTGATAAACAACATGCATATGCAGTATATTACAATGTGATTATGTATTACATGTGTAAGGAATGTAACGTGTATATAATTCAAGGATGCTCAGGTATCCATAAGGGCATCAACTTTTCTATTCCTTGACAGGTTTGTGGTTAAATCTTCTGCAACTTTCTGTAAGATCTCTGCATGGGTAAACTCATGGACTTAGTGTTCATCATCTTAATGTAGCACACTCGGAGTGGACTTTCCTTCTCCTTATTGCACATGCTCCTTCAAGCCTTACAGACCTAAAAAAGCTATTAAATTCTATTAAAACTCGTGATTGCTACAGCCGTAGATAATTGTAGGAAATATTAACAGGAACTTGGGAAACTTCATGTGCAAGGTAATAAAATGGAATTAAGAATTCAGTCCTTTCTCCCTAGTGCTGTGTCTGGGCCAGTGCAGGTGTCATGTTGAATAAAGATTCACATGTGTTTTTTGGCTTAATGTAGTCTTGCGTGACAATATAAGCTGCTATGAAAAATCTACTGTAAGATGATGTGATGCAGTTAGGAATTGTTTGATATGTTTATTTGTCACTCAAGCAATATGTGCAATAGATATTTGAACCTCTCAAGCACTGCTTACTTAAATTCTCTTCATGAAGTTCAACTCTTACATTAATATGCCACTTAACTGATTTCAGTATTTGGGCTATAAATTAATTTTATCAAAGATCCTGGGCTTTGCAGTGAAGTTTACTCCACTCTGAATGTGTGTGATACATATAATGCTTTATCATATAATTATTCTTCTGGATTGATCCCAAAGCTATTACACTGTATTTCTAGGACCTTTTGTGAAAGGGATACACACCAAATTGTTGAGATCAAAATGGAGTCAAGTTTGTGTTACTTGATATGCCATGTGATTTAAAACATAAAGTGGAAAGCAACATTTTAAGTGGTAATTTTCTGGAACATGAGAGACTCAGAGGTCAGCTGCGTTGTGCTATGGCAACTGAGACAGGACTTGTAACTCCTTTGGGTAAAAGATGCTCACAAGGAGCAGGGATTAATTTAATGAGCACCTTATGCTCCCTGCGCAATACCTACTGCAATTTTTGCTTCTAATCCACTTATTACGGGCAAAGAAATTTATCTGGTAGCTCAATTACTGGAAATTTTTTTTGCCATGGTGTTCCCTCTCCCACTGATAATAGCCCTTGAAACTCATAGAAAATTAAAACATTAATCTTAACTGCAGTGGTTGATGATATTTAGCAATTTCTGTGTGAAATGACTTGTCTTGCATAGCTGCTGGGACTAATGTACAAAAAACGTAAGTAGCATAATACTTGCAAACTTCCAGGTAACAAAAATAGTATCATGTGCATGTTGTTAGGTAGATTATTTTTGTGTGTGAGTTACTTTTCAGTAAGTAGAAGAGCTAAGATAAAGTGAGGAGTGATCCTTTGATGAGCACAATAAAGTATAAGGTAAAGCAAGCTCCAGTTACTTTGTGGAGGCTGTCCCAGGCTCATTCAATATGTAATTGCTTTTCTTCAGTTTACCTGTTTCTTCATCCCTTTTGGTGTGTACATCTAAGCCGATACTGATTTGTTCCTCATGAGTGTACTGAGATTTAGTTGTATAACCAAAGAGGCTGGCTCTAAATAAGATATGAGCATGTTGATACTTACCACTGACTACATTTTGTGCTGTGCTTTACCTGGATGGCCTTGCCTTGGATGTTTGTCCTCATGGACGCTGCTTTGTCCATGATACTTCTGTGTTTTGGACACATAAACCCACTTTCAATGTAGTAGGCAGAAGCCCACACAGTTGTATAACTTTCCTTCTGCGGTAACAGGATGACCTGTCTCCTTCAAGTTCACTTTAATCCTGTGGCCTTACTAGCATGCTTGTACTTCATATTATGTAATTTATAGGCTCAATCCGCTTTCCTTAGAGTTGGCCTGTGTTGGAAATGCCACGGTCTGTGTTAATCTGTAGCCATGTGACCACCAGTAAGAGTCTTTTGATCAGTTATTTAACAAAGGAGCTACCTATTTGTGGTGTGTGGTCATTTTTCACACTCCATTAATGATGAAATTGCATCTATTCCATTATAGAAAATGTTTGTTGTAGTTCCAAAATTAGTAGTGTTTAGAGACTTTTTTTTTTTAATTTGACCTGTCTATAGAGTATTGGGAACACATACTCTAATCAGGCACCTAATGTAGATTTTATTTGGTTAGGGTTGGGGGGGGAAGTGATGGAGTAATGCCTTTTATTGTGTTATGATATTGTTTTGGAATTAACCTTTATTCTAATATTTTGCAGACTGAGGCTTAGGTTTACACCATTTTTATACTTCCATAGCTAAAGGTGTCAGACTTAAACCAACACCAATGCAAGCTGTGAATGCAGTTGCATCCCATCCATCTGTACACCAGAATCGCCGTTGTTACGGATTCCAGTATACCAGATCCATACACCATTTCAATTTACCCTTCTCTTGTAGAAACCTGCATTCCAAATATAAACACCCTTCTTTTTGATTTATCCTGTGTCCACTGTGTGGGAGGGATCATACCTTTTAGTTTTACAATGTCTTGTTTGCAAAGTAAAGACTCAGTGTTGACTTCAGTAGAATCAAGGTATAATTTTCTGAGGGAAACTGAAGGATACGTGCCTTTGTATCTACAGAAGTCTAAGGTTTGAAGGATGGTCTGCAACATGTTCACCGGGATCTTAGGAAATGTTACCCTCTGGGCAAAGTACAGACTTTACAGATCTCACCCCTGTTTAGTGTTTTTCATCATGAATTCACACTGACTAACCCTAGAATAATAATTCAGAGTAGGTTGTCCTGTGGACACCCACCCCACCCCCCCTATAAAACATTGCTGCAGGATAAAACATACTCAGTGTTATTTCAGATATTTCTGTTGCTCAGTGTGGTCTGGTCCAGAAATTTCTGTGTTCTATTCTGTCTTTTAACTTGTTGCTAAAAATCTGTACGGTAGCGGTAAGAGGGATTTGATTGTGCTTAGTCTGAGGGTGAAGAATTACTTTCAATAAAACACTTCTCGTTGTGTAATGTGGTTAAAGAACTCATGATCCAGTTTCTGTTTCTGAATAATAATGGTGTTAACACAGCTGTCCTTGACTTTACAATTACTATTGTCAGAAAACAGTGAGACAAGTTACTTCCTAAAAAATAGCAAGATTGTATTTAAATATGATTACACAAGTCAAAGATCTGCTGAAAACTAGTGAGTAAATATAAAAACACTTAGAGTTTCATTTTAAAACAGCATAATTTTATGATTTTCAGAATTTTGTGATAAATATTCCTTACCTTTATTCATCAAAGAAAGTTCTCAGAAACCATACGCTTGACCTAGTAGATGCAATGGCTGTTTTACCGGCTTGATGGGATAAAACCTCCAGGCTATAGAAGAACTAGTGGTATGCATACTGGGGAGAGGGGGGAGATATAGTTTATATAGAGATATATAATTTTTTTTAATTATTAATTAAAAAAATATCTGCACAATGTGCAGCTCCTGCCTTTTAGCTGAACTTCGGTCATTTTGTAAGATAGGAGCTCTGCACGGCATCTATGTGGGGTTCTTTGCTGTTCTTTAAATTGCTCATCTTTGACTTATGTAGACTGGAAACTAAATCCCAGCTGTTATTATCTGTGAATGCTTATCTCCAGTTGACAGTGGAAGACATCGCAGCTGGATAAATAAGGATCACGTATTCTGTGACTTCTTTTGTTTCCTAAATCTTCCTGGCCTGGTAGAAAATGCAGAGCTCTGTTAAATGAAATGTCACACTTCTTATTTGAAGGGCATGAAGATCAATCTTGTGGTGAACCTGTGAAATGACACCAGGGAGGGCTTGCCATTTTCCAAAACAAAACCTGAGTAAAGAGCAGAATACAATCACTGATATGGCTATTGGAAACAGAATATATGTGAAGTCCTGCAGTACATTTCACCTATTACCCTCACTAAGTAATATTGACTGTCTCGGAATAGTACTTGATCGCTGAATGTATGTTTTGAAAACACTAGGTATAGGCTTTTGACACAATATACAAGTTTCTCCTTCTGACAGTTTCATTAGTTGCAAAAGTGAATATGAAGTGCCAAAGTACTATTTACAATATGCAATAGTTATTAGTGCTTCTAGCTAGAAATAAGTTTCTTAACTGAAGTGAACCTCTTTGAGCAGAATAAGAAACATTTACTAATGTGCTAATAAGTAGCTTTTGAACTTGTGAAAATAGAACTTACATTCACATGCACAATGATTATAATGATGATGAGAGAAAATAACTATATATACACACACGTATATATGTGTATGACTTTATGTATACCTGTTTCAGGATCAGGCTAGTGGTAGTTGGTACTATTCATCAAAACTGAGCTTTTCTTTTCACTTTGTTTTCCAGAAAAAACGAAAACAGAGTACTCAAGATGAAGATACAATCAGTATCTGCAGCCTGGATACAAGCGTGAGTAATTTTGTTTTCCTTTTTGCCTTCCTTCCCCATCCTTCCAACTGAAATGTGACTATTAGGGGTGCTCTGAAACAAACCGTTCATCTTTGCAGCTGTATTGTTTTCATACATAGCACGAATAACTTGTTCTGCTTATTACTAAGAATTTTGAGCTGATATATTACTGCTTTTCATTTGTCTGTAGTAAAACTTTCAAAGAGAAAAGTAAGAAGTCATAATGACAGTTTATTGTAAAGCAGCAAATCTCTTATTAGTAAATAATTATCAGGATAACAGGGCATTGTGAATGCAGGACTTAAAACCAGACCTTTTATCCCATTGCATGGCAGTATGAGAGATTTTATTTCAGCTATGTCAGTGGTGGTTAATGCTGGTGGTGTGAAGCTGTGTACTGTGATATAAATACAACTGTGAGACCTACGTGTGTCACTGCTGAAGTGATGCACACACCACATACAGCTATGCTATCCTGTCACACACTTTAGATGTGAAGAAGCCATCAGAAAATGTTTTATATAAATAATGCCGTTCTAATGTGTATACTTTTCCATACAAATAGACTGGTTTTGACTTGTGATTTTTTTAATTGTTTCTGTAAGTAAAGGTGAAATATTGACTTGTCTGAGCTGGTAAAACTGGTTTTGTTATTTTTAAAAAAGTACTACAGTGACTGATGTCTGCTTACTTTGAAAATAAGTTGTAAGGACCAAACTCTTTCTGTTGACTTTGGCGGGTGTTGAATCAAAGTATTAATGAGTGTAAATACACAGTAAACTGCAATGCATGTTGTTTTTCATGTAAACTTGTGACATAGGGGCATACTTGCATTTATGATTTCAAATCCATGGAACTAAAACAGATGTAGGAAAATTTACCATTCCTTCTGTTCAGTGTTTGTATCCTCATTTTCAGTGTTTTGTTTACAGTCAGCTGTTGAACCAGTTTTCCCTTTCTGTAGATGTCACATATAGTACAGACAGAAAAAGTAAGTTAAAAAATAGAGAATAAAAGCTGCTTGTTTTAACAGTGTTTTGTTTATTAGCAGGTGTCAAACGTAGTGCTGTGGTTTCTTTAACAATCAGATTTTATTTTTACTTTTGAAGTAGACCTGTTCTTTGTAGAAGCAATTACATTTAAAGGTTCATCTGACTGGATGGTTGCAGACAAATGCAAGCTTTTAGGCACTTCGAGTGGGCTGGGTGGAATCCGGCACCGTTTTGGAGATCACAAACCCACAGTAGCCTGACCTTGTCTGTTAGCTAATACTTCAATGTTAATCATGTTAGACCTTACGCTGGGCCCAGCTTCAAAGGAATTGTCATTCCTTTAAAGGAATTTTAAAGGAATTTTTATTATTCAGGGAAAATTCAAAACTGTTGACTATTTATTCTAGACAAATTGATAGCTTTTTAGATGCCTGACTCTGATCTGGTTTGGAAAATGTTGCTTTTAACTATTTTCATGTTTCTGTGAAGAGTATGTATTTTAGTCTTGTATAATTAAGACAATTATGTAAAATTTTCTTTTGTGAAAGCTATTAGGCTGCTGTAGAAATACTTGGATGAGTATAACTTGTGTTTTGGCTAATAGCCAAAGGTTTAAATACTACTTAAAAGGTACAGTTTTGTTAATAGGTGAGTTCTTAGAGGAGGGTGATCTAATGTGATCTTACCTCTGAATTTGGCCCATGGAAATACAGGCAGAAAGCATAGAGCAAAGTGAGGTTCATGGTTTACTGGTAAGCAATAGAAGGTCCTTCATTTCCAGCTATTAAATGCTACTTAAAATTTATAGAATGTTATTTCCTTGATACTGCTTTTTTGCATAAACATTATTATTGGCAAGGCAAGTGAATATCAATATGAATCGGGGAAAAGATAAAGCAATTAACTAAATGTTTCTGTGCTGATCTATGAGACAATGACTACTAAAACTGTTGAATTTTTATTTTCATGAAAATATTTGTAAATCCTTACTTTAGAGGGATCTTATCTACAAAATTTGTGAAGGGATGTTAAGAAAAT
>NW_009259719.1:3278504-3309602 GCF_000687185.1 Egretta garzetta
TGAAGACTGTATTCTTAGAAAATTGTAATTCATGTCATTAGAAAATATTAGAGAGTCTTCTAGCTGCACTATGGAATGTGGTAGAGTGAAGGGGAGGTTGGAATCCAGCAGTCTGTGGCTGAATACTTACCCGTAGAAGCATTTTGTTCTGTGTGTGTGCTTAAAAAGCACAAGAAAAGGGAGACATGATAGAAGATGCTATTTATTTTGGGGAGAGATGTCTTTTGTTGGATTGGGTTTTGCTCTTCAAGAGCCGTAATTGGCATTCCAAACAATGAGAAATTTCGTTACAGAGCAGAGTGTGTGCTGTCTTTTGTTCTCATGTTTGTGAAGGCAAATTTCAAAAAGAATTGGTTCACAACTCACAGAAGCCAGCTGTGGGTCATGCTATGCAAAATCACCTTTCCTTGCTGTGTTGCTCTCCACTATTTGTATACTTGTGCTAAAAAAAACACAGGGGGGGAAAGAAAGAGAAATATCTAGAATAATCAAAAGTTTGGAACAGTTTTCGTGTAAGAAACAAATAGACTTATAAAAATTGAAATCAAATGTACTGGGGAAAAATATGGTGAGTGCTTAGTTCTATGAAATATGATCACTATAAGGTTATTCATTCTCTTGTGAATAAGGGCACAAAATGAAATTCTTTGTAGATTCATACCAAACCAAAAGGAGTACTTCTTCACCTAGCATGCAGTGGCAGAATTCTGGCACAGAGTGTTCTGGATACCAGAGGTTTGCAGGAGTTCAAAAAGCAGATTGGACAAGTTCGTGGAAGAAAAATGCATCAAGAGCTATTAGACCGAGTGAAACCATCCATCCATCTGAAGAAATCCTTCAACTTGCATACTTCTGGAATCTGGAATAGTAAACTACATGTGTATCACTAGGTGTTTACTCTGCTTTCACACACTAGACAGCTGGTTTTTACTGTTGCTGGAGACATGGTAGTGGCCTCAAAGATCCATCCTTAGCCAGAGTCATAGCGACTCTGACATGACTTTAATTAGCCCAATACACTACTTTTTTTTTTTTCTTCCAAGCAATGACAGTTTTGAAATGACATAGTGAGAGCCCTACACTGAGTTAGAGCCTTTGGGTTGTAGCATGATGTAACTAACTAAATGTTCAAGTTCCTTTGTCTAGCAACTCACTTATGTCTTTGAAAAGATGTGCCAAATTGCTTATGTGTATATCCGCAGTGAGAGCCTTTATTTTCCAGGGCTGTGGCCAAGAGTATCAAAATTTGTATGCATGTGTTCCCTATTATGAATTTAGATTCTAACTGGGATAATTTTATATTATGAGATTTTTACAGATAATAAATCTCTCAGACTCTGTAGTAAAATCTGTTATTTTTTATTATGTAGTGTGTGTATTTAACAAATAAGCACATCAGATTTTCCTGTGCCGCGTACTACCAGGTTTACATAATTAGGTGAGTGGCTCCTGTTCAGTTCTTCCAGCTCACTTAGCTGTGGGTGTAAGGAAATGCTGTCAACCGCATGCTGCAGTCACTGCTGCACAGGCTCCCCAGGCATCACCTCGGGGATACGCCTCCTCTTTGTACTTGCCAATGGAAAGGTCTGGCCACCTTTTGCTCGGTGTGAAGTTTCCAATTTGTATAAATGCATCTGTTCATCACCTTTGTCCAGCAGAGAGTGGGGATGGGAAAGAAAGAGGGTATGAACTGGAGTTGCTTCATACTTTGGAAAGCAACATACATATGGGTCTCCTGCCAATTTACATAATCTGTCTACAATTTTTTTATAAAAATAGACTTTAATTTTTTTTTATGACTGACTCTTGCCAGGCACACCTGTCTTTTCCAGGGGAATCAGTCATAGAGACAATTTCCTTTCACAGGAAATGCTGGTTGGAGCTTTGCTGACTCAGGGCAAGGACTGGTAACTTAAGCATGTTAAACAATCTTTGTGTTTGTTTCGTGATCTGGACTGGTATTGATGCTCAGGAGTTGATAAACTGGCTTATTAAACTGGCTGGTTGGTCTTGGCTCATTTTATTGCCAGCTTAAAGATGTGGATTTGTAAATCCCCTCAATGTCAGACAGTTTGTGATAACTTGTGACAGATGTGGCCAGCAGACTATGGGGATGAGTGCATGCATATACGAGACCACAGCAGTCTGAAGTCTGTATTTAAATGAAACTGTACATATTATCCAGTATGTTTTTGTTCATGTTGGCCTCCACTGGAAGGCGTACCCTGTATTCAGTCTGTACAGTTAACTCAGCCTGTAGTGTGTTTCGTGCTTGTGCTCTTAAAATGGTGCTATGTTCTAGTGATTTGCATATGCGTATTGATTTACAGACATTATGTAATTAACATGGCTTACACAAACTTTAGATTTTTTTAGATGTCCTTTAATAGCTTGGAGAATTGGGATAGAGAAACTGAGACAGCTTTAAAGATCATAGAGGTCTAAGTACTTTTTGTGTGTTTAAAACACTCCCCTAGAGCTCTACAACTCTCTGTATTCCTCCTCGTGCAGACACTATGCCTCTCCTTACTTAAACTCTGAGCTGCTTCCAGATTTTTTTCTGCCTGTGCTTTTACTCCTTGTTGCTGTTGCCACTTTTGTTCTTTTCTATACCCAGACTTTGAAACGTGGGTCTTCAGTCCATGTGACCTGCTTCTGAGCCTGGAGCGCTGGAGAGTGCAAGGGTTTGTTCCCCTCAGACAGGGTCAGGTAGCTGGTTCTTTCACTATGCTCTGTACGTTTCTTGAAAACAGGGTATCTGTTTTGCTTCTGTAGGCCAAGTGGTCTTTGGGAGTTTTGGACAATTACATATAGTTAGTATGTCATACTAAGCAAAGTGGCGATGGACACTGTTATCTGGAGATTTTTATGTAGAGCAAGGTAGTTAAAAGCAATGTATTTGTAATGGCCATTGCAAAAGGGGAAACTGCAAAGTAGTTTGAATCCTGTAATGGTGATGATGCCTTGTGCCTGATGAGTCTCAATTCCATAAAATCATAAGTAACTCAGGAGGTATCCAGAGAAAAGTTGCACTTTTCAGAATGAAATTATACTTAAGCAAAATCCTGTTCAGAAGAAGAAACAGGGTGATAGTGTGCATTTCTCTGCAATCAGTTGTATGCAAAATTAGTTGTAAACTCAAGTTGCTTTTGTTTTCTTGTTGTAGTGAGGAGAAGGAACATACAACAAATACATGATGAACTAGATAAATAAAACACTTCCATAAAGAAGGTGTAATTCAATATGCAAAGCCTCAGAAGGGTTATTTATTTTGGTTATACAGAACAGTTGTTATTACTGAAAAGAAAGCTCTTCCAAATGGTCATTCATTAGTGCATTCTGAACTGGAGAAGTCTTACTGCTCATCTATCTACTTGCAAGTTAATAAAATACGCCCCAATATAAAATACAAACAAAAAGTTACCCAGACTTAAGCTACATTTGCATACACTACATCAGAGTTCATTAATTTTGATTGCTGGTAGTGCTGAGTGAACATTTGTTATGTATTTGAGAGTCAATATAACTGAAACATTCTTTGACCTAATTAAACTTAATTATAAACTCAATAATATTTGATTGCTCAGGTATGGTGAGCTAGCTTTGAAAAGCTTAGAGAGGATTACTTCTACATCAGCTTATCAGAGTTGAGATAATTAAAATATATATTGTATCTGGGTCTTTTTATTTCTATAAACTGTGGTCTGTTGCATGTTCATAGTATAAAAGGCCTTCAGCTTGCCTAGTAAAATGTATACAATATGTTTGAATTATGCATGACTTGTTAATATTGCTCTATTGCATAGGCAGTCAGTGCTCCATCTGGGTTCAGACTTTATTATAAAGTGACTGTTCTTAATCCATTATTAATCCATCATATGATTGTTGTAGACTAGACACTGTCTGCTGTTGGATATTATTTGGAGTAGTGTAATGTCATTTATCTTAAGGCTATGTTTTGCTATTATCTTGCTATTTGTCATTAAACAAGGCCTGCAAGTGCTGTATTGGGAAAATGTATAAATTGCTGGTTATTCTGCATTCTTTTTTTTTTTTTTTTTCTGCATTCTGGAATGATCTCAGACTTCCTGTGCAGTGTTGCAATACAATTACTCTTTATTTACGTGAACAGCTTCTCAGAATTTGGCTAATTGTTCCAGTAAGTCTCTCAGATTATTCTGGTGAAGATGGCAAACGTGTGATGAAGTTGGATGTCTTCAGTACAAATCTGTCTACACAAATATGCCAACTCCTATGAAAACATGGACCAAACTGTCTTAAACCACACTTGTGCAACTGGGAACTGACTAAGAAAATGGTCTCTTGTATGACTTCACCCAGTTTCTAGAAATCAAGGCTGATCTATAGATACCTTAAATGAAGTATGGTTGTTAAAATTACCATTCTTCAAGGTTTAACTCAAACTATAACAGTATCTTACTGTGACTCACTAGCATCTATTTGTCTGCTCCTATTTAAATTAATGTACAAGACATAAGTGGAATACAACATCCTTTCCTACAGTACAGAGAATCCACTGACCTCAGGGAGACTGTTCCCCCCCTTTTTTTTTTCTTTTCAGAAATTAGACATGGAAGAAAAATACTTTGGCCTATTAACATTATGGCAAATTCAGTACAACTCTGCCTGTATACAAGACTGTTAGGCAATCCTGTATGTGTTAAGAGTTCCAAAAGCGTTTTTTTCTTAATGTGCAGTGTTCAGATTGTATTTTTAGTTCTAATGTGCTATGTATAAAAAAGCAAGGTGTTTTTACAGACAAAAAAGAAACCTTATCTGAGTAAAGAATACCTGTTATTTAAGTCAGGTCTATAACTGAAAAATGACTGAAAAATTGGGATCAGTGAAGCAAAATGTAGTTTAGGAAGGTAGGCTACAGTCATGTTGTCTTCGGCAAACTGATAAACCTCTAGGAAAGGAACTACTATTGCCAGTGGGTCTCTAATTTATATTTAATAGAAAAGGAATAGTACACATGAATATGCAGTGTTTATAATATTAATTTATATATTTGATATATATTATTAATAATTTATGCCAACATGTTAAAAAATTATCAACTAAATGAGAAAGAAAAAACATTGGTCCTTCTGAATACCATGTTAATGTTTTAATGAAATAGAAGTGTGACCAGAACGAGCATTGTGTTCTGGCAAAATTACTGAAGCGGTTGATGTATCAGCTATTAAATTTAACATAGGTAAAGTATTATAGACAAAAGGGAAGGGCGGGGGCGGGCGGGCAGGCAGACAGGCTTTCAGACATTATTTAAACAGAGTTTAGATAGAAGGTATAAATAAAACCTGCAAATTATATTTTTTCAGGGAAACAAAAATTGCTTATTTCTACATTAACACAGAGATCTATCACTGTCTGTACTTGGTCATTTAATGGTTAGTGTTTTGGTGGTAGGATTCATCTTCCCTACCTTTTGGCAGCTATAGCTAGGAGTTAGTTATCTAGATTTCCTTCGTATTTTTGAGGTTTGGATCTTGTTTTGACAAGAACATGTAAGAGAGATCAGCTGAATCTTGCCTTGATACTGTTGGTGAAATGTGTTTTGCAGTGAAGGGGAAGATACTACAGAAGAGACGGGAAGGAAAACATAGATACAGGCTCTAGGGAGGTTGCTGGGACACGTGTGCCTTGTGCAAGAATGCATAAACTGGCGTGCCTCTGAGCTCATGGTACAGCTGCAGGACTTTTTGTATCCTTTCCTAGCATTCCCTTTTCTAGATCTTTTCTTCCTCTCCTTCAGCTTATTGGCATGGATGCCCTTTTGAATAGACTATTTCAGTTGGAAGGGATCTTCAGCGATCATTCAGTCCAACTGCCTGACCAAGTTAAAGCATGTTCTCGAGGCCGTTGTCCAAATCCCTCTTAGGCACAAGACATCAACTATCTCTCTAGGAAGCCTGTTCCAGTGTTTGACCACTCTCTTGATAAAGAAATGCTTGCTAATGTCCAGTCTCAACCTCCCCACGTGCAGCTTTGAACCATTCCCATGCATCCTGTCACTGGATCCCAGGGAGAAGAGCTCAGCACCTCTGTCTCCACTTCCCCTCCTCAGGAAGCTGTAGAGGCCAAGGAGCTCAGCCCTCTGCCTCCTTTTCTCCGAACTAGACAATCCCAAAGTCCTTAGCCACTCCTCACAGGACATGCTTTCCCGCCCTTTCGCCAGCTTTGTTGTCCTCCTCTGGATGCATTCTGGTACCTGAACATCCTTCTGAAACTGGGGGGCCCAGAACTGCCCGCAGTATTTAAGGTGAGGCCGCACCAATGTTAAATACAGTGGGATAATCACTTCTCTTGCCTGGCTGGTTATACTGTGTTTGCACCCTGGGATATGGGTTGCCCTCGTGGCTGCCACGGCGCACTGCTGACTCGTGGTGAGCTGGCTGTCGACCAGCACCCCCGGATCCCTCTCCAGGGCTGCTCTCCAGCCACTCCTCTCCCAGTTCCACCACATCTGTGGTTTCAGTGTGGCTGCACTGAACACAGCTAATAGTGGCAGAATCGATCTAGCTGAACACTTGTCTGGTCCTGCTCCACAGGACATCAGTAAGTAATAGGCAGAGTTAATGAAACCACATGTAAAATAAGGGAAGACCTTAAGGGATTTCCTTCGTCAAAGTATGGAAGCCAATAGTTTGGCTGACTTTTAAGTGTTTGAATAGTCTCATTGAAATAACTGCTGGAAGTCAGGAACTACTTAAATGCTTGTAGATAGGTAAGCCTGTTCGAATGTACTTCACTGAATTGCACATGATCTGTAGAATTTAAACTCCATGCATCTTGTAAAATCTTTGAAAGATTAGAAGATGTGTTATTACAAGATGTATCTCTGAAGAGCTACCTCTGAACAAGAGGATGTCCACTTGCTATTTACGATCCTGACTACAAAAGGTAGAGTTAGACTAAACAAGTTATTGTACTATTGAGACATGTGACAGTAGAGGAAAAAGCAGTAACAAATTCCATAGCTAAGGACGATTGATATGTGTATAGAGATACAATACACAGAAAAATGAAATTGAAATTTCTGAGTCAAAGGAAAGGTTTATGGTGTATGCCTTTTCCTCTGCTTTGAGATTTTTTTTCTTTGTGCAATTCTTGGCATTCTGCAATCTTTGAGAGGGAAATAAAGCAAGATTTTGTGGGATACTCTCTTCCTAGAAAGTGGGCTTTTTTATCTAGTTGGTTTTGGTCAGGTGTTTTTTTGGTTTGGTTTGGGTTTTTTTCCCCTGATAAAGCATGCTCAGTATTACTGTTCCTAAAGTGAAAATATGCATAACTGTGGAGCAAGACAGACATTGTGAAATGCCTTACAGGAATCCAGGGATGCTTTTCAGATATTGCAAAGCTATTGCTTATACTTTTGCCATCTGTTTTAATTGTTGGTCAATTCTAAAATTGTGATAAAGTCTTGGGAGCTGTGAAGGACTTGGGGTACAAAACTGGAAACAGATGATACTGATTTTTAGATTTAGTGCTTTTTTTGGTGGGGTCATGTAAATTTTTTTCTTCCCTTGACTGTAACGACAAAAGAGAAAATGAACTGACGTTTTGCCTCCAAACCAGAAATGCTTCATCCCAAAGACCCATTTGGTCTGTATGCTTTGCTCCAAACTGCAGAAATTACCTGACTGAAAAATAGGAGGCAAAAGAGAGCTTTATCTTCAAGAAATACAAGGAAATTGTTATTGCAAAGACCCATTCGGTCTGTATGCTTTGCTCCAAACTGCAGAAGTTACCTGACTGAAAAATAGGAGGCAAAAGAGATCTTTATCTTCAAGAAATACAAGGAAATTGTTATTTTTAAGACATCTGCACATAACACTATTTATCTCTCTGATTCGGTCAAAAGTAGTACACATAAATCTGTGTTAGCCTGAAAATAGTTTGGTTGGGTAATAATAGTGCTATATGTTAGTCTCAGGTCAGTCTGGCTGCCTGGTTGTTAACTGAGGGTCCTAACTGAGCCTCGCAGCTCGTACTACGCTCTGAAGCAGCGTATCGTACTGCTTGTGGCAGGTACTTAGAAGCCCTCTTGGCCACATCTACATAAACTGCAGTCCAGCACTTAAGCTGCAGCAGTTATTTTGTGTAAGGTATACTAGAAGTGTGGTTTTGATTGATTACCTTCAGTATCTTTTCTATCCCATGTTTTCTTTAGAACAGTGACTTTACAGGCAGACGGTGGTTAGCCGTGCAGTATTTTCCGCTTACTGTTCATATCTCATTGCAGTGTAGTAATTTGATAAATTCAATGTTATTTTCTTGAATGATGCTGGTTTTCTTTATGATATCACCATTTTCCATTAAGGAGGAATTGAAGTTTGAATTCAGTTTAAACTACTTTTGGGTTACAGAAACCAGACTTGATATATGCTTACATTCAACATGGCAAAACTAGGAGTATTTATGAACAGAAATTAGCCAGACGTTATTGACAGCTATGAAGTTGGGTATCCACTAAGAAGCGTGTGTGGCGATTGGCTTGATGAAGGTTTGCAGAGGAGATGTAGTTAGATTTTCATAATGAAATTGAATCAAGAAACGAGAGTTATTGTAGTTTGGGTGGTTTATTTGGAGGTCAAAATAAAAACTGATATTAGTTCTGTAGTGATAAATATTATAATCCAATACATTTTCTAAAATTAAATTTTATACTTCATCACTGGTAACTGTGTTTTATATTGAATCTGTAATGTGGACCGTGCAGACAGAATTCATAAGAAAAATGAAGACTCCGTGCAAACAATGTGCTGTGTGTGCCCTTTAGTCAGAGAATTGAGTTTTTCCAAGTTGTGTTATACTTTTGATTAGAACAGTCTACCTGTAATTATTCCATTGAAGAGGGAAAGGATGGGCCATTCATCTTCAAATAACTGCTGGGAGTGTTTGCAATTGTGACATAGTCCAGCGCTTAGTGAAGTCTCAAGTGGAAGTCAGGTCAGGATTTCATTGAATTAGCATGGCTGTGTATTTTAAGGTCCATACGTTTCTGTAATGCCAGCTATGTTTTGGCTATGCCTCTAGAAGTGACCAACCATAATAGGAAATTAAGTTTGTACATTAATATGCCAGTATGCCTCTATAATGTCATAGGGTTAGGATGGGCCTCATGAGGGCATTTGTCTCTCTCAGTGGTTGAATTAGATGATAATGAAGTTACTCATTACAGATATTTCTGCAAGTTTTTTTGGAAGCTTCTGCTGCTTCTGCAGGCAATCTAGTCTAGAGCTTCTCTGTGTCTGTTGTTAACAAGATTTTCCTAGTCACAAAGCAGTTTAAGACTCTGCCTTATGCCATACGTGATAGTTCAGATTGATGTAAGACTATAAAACCCACTGAACAGATACGGACAGGGGATCCTATACTACACTTTTCACTGTAGCCAGAACCTACTGATAAGCAAAGTTATTTCAGATGATGCCTTTTGCTTTACAAGAGTTAAAGATGATAGTTTTAATGAAGTAAAATGCAGCAATAGTTGATCTTTTGGTTAGGCAAATTGGAGGAGGTACTATTTGTTTCAGCAAAAGAAAAGTTAAAGTAATTTTATCAGTATGTTGGCCTGATTTTCATTAAATACTAGATTATATCTGCCTGTATCTTCTGAAGAAACCTGTTGTACTAGGTTGGTTGGTTGGTTGTTTTCTAACTGGCTGCGTTTTAGCAGGAAAATCATTATCAAATAATTTACTGGGCAAGAACTTAGTTACAAGGCTTGTCTTTGTTCTTCTTGTTGCTATAAATCTTACCGGTATTTTGTCAGAGTAGTATTACTGTACAAAATTCTCTAGTAGGCACTTTCTACTTTTGTCTGGTAAGAGAAGGTTGAAAAAAAAAAATAAAATCTTGAGTTTCACACAGATATTTGAGGTTACATGGTCTACTTGGTTTGTATTTATTCCAACATGAGCCTTAAGTTTTCTGTGTCCCCTTCAGTGAACCATCTGACCTCTTTTGTCTGCAAACTACAAATAATTATGCTTGCCTGTTTCCTAAGTTGTTATGTGACCAAAGTGCAAAAGTTTCTAGAGGAGTGTTCTGCACTGCCATTGCCAATTGGAAGGGGTAGATACCAGTGCAGGCTGTTAACCAAGGTCACTTCAGTGCAGAATAGTGTAGGAGGACATAAGCAGGTGAATCTTAAAGTTTATTGTGATAGAGAAGTGTAACTTGATTTTTTCATAAACATTTCACTGGTTTTCTCTGGGGGCATCTTTCAATGCCATGGTAATCTTAGAGTACTATATCTGCATAGCAGTGATTTCCTAATTCCTTTGGTAGCCCTTTGGTCCCCTTATCTCTTGGAAAATTTTTTTTTACTTCTACCATTCCATTATTACTGTAGCTATGCAAGCTGGACAGCTGAAGGGTATCTGCTTACTGCTGACTCATTTTGTTATGCAATTGCACCCTGCTTCCTATGCCACGGTGTAAAGCAGTAAGGAAGGGGAAAAGCCCCCAGCGAATAGAAGCCCAACAAGTGTTTGGAAATGCTCTAAGAGTATTTTACAAAAAACAATATGTTATTGTTCACAAGTGTGTGAATGTGTTTCTCTGCAGTATATTAGTGTCAGCTCTACCGATGAACAAAAAATGCAGAAGAAAAAGAATTAAAACTCAGAGCTATATGCTTGGTGGTTAAACTACAACCACTAATATACAGGAGGCTGAGCAAGATAATTTAGTCACTTTTAAACCTACACGCCATGAACCTATAATGCACATGGCATTACAGGACCCTACAAGTCTGCCTTACAAAAATCAGATTTTAAGATTAGATTGAGAATTTTCCAGTTTATTCTGAGCACTGTACTGTCGTAAAACCATCCTGCCTGTATGAGGGCAGAACAGCTCCGGTGGTAATTTCTGAGATCTTCACAGTTATTTGAACTTGTTAATTTATATAACTACAAAAATTAGTCAGTAGAAAATAGAATAATTTTTCTGTGAACCTGCAAGGTTCATATAAGTGGTCTTCATTCGCTCAATTCTAAACTTGCAGGGTCAAACCCAAATCTGCTGCTAGAGTGGAGGATTGTTTTATTCACTTCCTCTATACTCTCTTCTGTTTTATCTGCTGAATCAGTCATTAGTTGGATAAAAGGTCTGTTCTTTTAATTCATCTTTTAATTCTTAAGCAATGATTGTACAGCAACCTTGCTGATATTTTTCACCACTGTTCTCAAGGAAACTAATAGTGCAAGGATGTGACTGTGTCTTAGGAAATGCTGAGACTTTCAGCTGCTATTTTTGTGCATTGAATATCTTATTTAAACTGTATACATTTGCATTGTATTGGTGATAGAGGTTGCCCTTTGAGTTTTGTTTGTCCGAGAGCTTAATCCCTTCATGGAGGAGGGATTCACTTGATTAATCTCAGTAATCTGGCTACTTTATCGAACATCTGATAGAACTGGAAAGTGAACTGCAATCTTTTTAAAGCTCTCCTTCCCTGAATGCAAGCAATTTAGCTGCAAAAGTATTTCTTTGCACTATTTAGAACTGTATGCCAATTTTTTTTAAAGATGCTTAGGTAGTGATAGATGCATATATCTGCATAGAATTCTCAAAGGTGCTGAAGCATTTAATTTCCAAACCTGACTGTAGGTAACTTAATACATTTAAATATCTGCTGCTTTGTGCTTAATGGTTCTACTCAATTGTAACTCACTGTGAGAATGTAATTGACTTTTGATTTGATTTTCTAAAAATGTAATTCAGAAGATGGCAATATTCCACTAGTCTGTTTTTTCTTTAATGTGTTGATTAAAAACACTTCATGAATTTTTATGTATTTCCTCATAAAAATGTTATAATTTGAGACTATTCCCTTCCAAATTACCTTACTGTACTTTATTATGTTTGCTAAGAAGTGTGAATTTGTCATCCTTAGGTGTTCAGAACAAACTTGATTTTAATATATGTAGGGCACGAACCTGATGTTGTAGTATATTACAGCATAAATTAATTATCTACTTGATAAAGTAGAATAAAGCGTTAAGGTGGTGTTTTAAATATTATGTTTATTGTATGCCAGCTGCATATTACTGAAAAGTTGAGGCAATTTATAATGGTTTAGTTTTACTATTACGTGGATAAATAACTGATATTAAAGCTTTTAAGAATTCCTATTACAGAGAGCAAGAAGATGTTCCTACTGGCGTAACTGCAAGCTATGTAGATACCCTGTTAATTACAAGGAGTAGCCATTGGCATTACTAGAATTACAGTTTACCTACTTAAGCACAAAGGTCTAATTCTATGATTTTGCTTTTCTGTGTTATAAGCTAGTTCTTCGATGAAGTGTAAAAGCTGGCTATGTGTTATGGGGCCTTTTTTTGAATACATCATCTTTCAAGAGAACTCATTCACTTAGTTTTGAATTATGGGACATGAAAATGAAAATGTATGATCATTGAGGCTTAAACATAGAACCTTTGTCAAGAGCTTTGGTGTTCTTTGCGTAGCACTTCTGTAAACATTAGTGACGAGCTTTGAAAGTAAATTAAATTAATTGCAGACTTCCAGAAGTGCAATAATTAAAGAAACAAATACAAGCTCTTAGCTGGAGGGGGAGAAGCTGGCAGTAAATTTCTTCTTCCTGTGAAGTTAATGGAATTTCTTCCAGAAACCTTTGATTTCAGCCAAAGACTAGGGAACCTGATTGTGTGAAAATATTAACAGAGACAAGTTGCGAGTTTTAATAGGCATATGCTCTTATTTATTACTTAGAGGTATCTTTGTCTCAGATCCGTCAGGATCTGAATCAGATATTTTTGTCTCACGTATCTATTGTTGGGTCTGAAAGGTGGTCAGTGATGTGTACGTGATGGGATGTAAACAGGATGGGACTTCGGAAGGGGCAAACTGTGCGACTAGATTTGTCAGGAGAGCAGAAGCATTCTTTGAGAGTCTGAACTAGGGTTTGTTATACCTGTTAACTATTTCCTAATTAAGTTCTGAAAGTACTTCTAGGTAGTACAGAGTAGTTGGATGAAAACTCCATAGCTGCTTCTTAATTAAGCCAAATGAGTGGATTCTGGGGCATAAAGCAGAGTTGTCTGGGCTTTGTTGTATTGGAATATATGTTGTATACATATGTTACTGGTTGTATTTTGTTATTTCTGGGAGAGTTGTTTTCATGTTCTGTTGGTTTTTGCTTACATCTGAAGCATGTTAATTGTGCTCCTTTTGTGATTTTTTTTTTTTCTTTTGTACCATCACTTCTTAGAATAGCACAGTGACTTCCTGCACACTGTGGGAAATTTGCTCTGAATTCAAGCAGCTTCTGTATTTTGATGTTTGAAGATGTTTTAGTTATTAGAGTAGAACCTCTTCCCAGGATAAGCAGCTTTTAATGCCCTTTTCTGCTCGCATGAAATTTTTAACAGTCTATAGATAACGAATTTGCTACCCATGTCTATTGTGGAATTGGCCAAAGAACTGATGTGGAGGCTGGGTTTCTGCCTGTCTGGAGTTACGAGACTATTTGTGGTTATGGCACACATTTCTCGTATGAACTTCATGTATCACCTGTTCTGTGGCTTGTTTTCGCTGGTTATAGAGTGCTGATGAGCTTATTTTCCTGCAGTGATACTAAGAAAATTAATTCATCAAATTTAAGAGACTACACAAAATGTTAGTAAAATAGAAACTATTATTCTGTTATTCTTTTATTATGTGATTGAGATTGCTTTGCTTGCGGAATTTCAGGATCTGCTGTGGTTGAGATACAGTCTTTTGATGTAGGATGCATAGCTATGAAAGAAGCAAATTAAAGCAGTCCCAGGAAGTACTTCAATACAAATTTGTTAAAATCAGTTTTCTGCATGAAGTCAATGTAATGATGTTCTCTTATAGAGTAAGAAGAGAAGAAAAAAAAAAAAGAAAAAAAGAAAAAAAGAGGGGGGAAAAAAAAAGGGTAAGGGCCATTATGGCATGGCTGAGATAAGTGAGTACTGGTCTCTGTCTGCCAGGACATTTTCTAGCCAGTACCTGCATCAAATACTCACTTGATTTTTCTGCATACAGGCTTTAAAATGTCACATTAAATGGGCTCTTTATTTTACATTTACAGAAGTTCCAAAATGCACTAACTGGTGAAAGAGACAGCTGAGGATAATATGACCCCTTTGTTGGCATTGGTCATCATCGTTCTTCTATTTTTAAATTGAGTGGTTTGGTTTTTTGTTTTGTTTTTGTTTTTTAATGGGGCAGTGGGGTGGGTGGAACAACCAATAGAATAGGATACCACCTGCATCTTGGGTCATGAATGGGATTAGATGCATAACTGGCAGCTTTTGCCTAACTCCTCAGGAGGCTAAGATGGTATGCCTCAGGAAAAAATAATTCTCCTCATGACTTCTGGGAGGGAGAAATTTTTATTTCTTTTTTTCTGTGTCTGGGAATACAAAGAACGAATGTTCCATTCCAGTAAATGAGGTGCCTTGTTTCCAGACTAATTTCTTTAGTAGCAATAGTATAGCTATGCTGCGATTCTTACTGTTGTCATCTGTCTTTCAGTGGTCTTTATTTACATTGGCAGAAAACATAAATAGGGTCAACATATTAATAATTTTTCATCCATTAGTTAAGCAATGATGTCTCTCTTGCTAGATATATTTGCTCACATTTGTCACCTTTAGTGCTCTTTAAAAATAACTTCCTCTTTGTGGTGTTCACTGCTTTAAGTAGGCTAAGAACTGTCTTCATATGAGAAATACAGATGAGGACATCTTAAAAAGCAGTTCTTAACATAAAACAGACCACAGAGTTTTAAATATAGAAGTGCTGGATGGATTTACTGTAAACTTCTCATCCTCTAGTTTCCTCTTGGTGACCTTAGTGCAAGAAGCAAAGAATGGGTGCATTCAGCAGCATTTAGTTTTTTTTCTTTTAACCTGATGTGTGAGGTCATTCCAGAATGCAAACCTGTATGCGAGTGAGGAAGGAAGGATTGATAGAGCTCTGTAACATAGCTCCTGCAGTGTGGGTAGGTTCTGCTATGCAGGTAATAAAGCTATGCCATATTTTATTATAGCTTGCAGAACTTCCCACTTCTTAAAAGTAACTCAAAAAGAGTGAGTTAAAATTGCCCATAGGGTAAAGAAATAGGAAATGGAAGTGGGAAGAAATTATTAATGGCAACATTCATCTTTCTGCTGTTGAAGGATTGTCAGAAAAGCTAAAATGTTTTAGTTCTTCCATGTGGAAGCTTCTATATGGAAAAAGTAGGTCCTCTCCTTGGGGATTATAAAAGCTAATGAAGGAACCATTTATTGTTCTCAGGTTACTGTCATTTCTTAATATGGAAAAGGTTTGAGCCAGCCAAGTTTGCACTTGTGATTTTTGGAGTGGCATCACCTGAATGGCTTTTTTCTCCTTAATAGAATTATTGTTAATAACTCCTTTAAGTGGTGTGTATATATAGCAAAACTGAATCAGTGACAACTCTGTGAAGCTCTAAATCAGTGCAAGTTCCACTGCAAGCAGGAATCACTGGCACTCTTGGGTTCTGGTAGCTATTTGTGTGATGTAGCTATACATTTACAGAAGTAATTTATGCTGATTTTTTTTTTTTTTTAACGTATATCGTTTGTGAAGGCATTATCTGGTGCTTTGCAGATACTCTGTAGGAGTAGTTAAAGCAAAATCCAATTCTTTGTTTTTACTGAAGAAGCATTTTTTAGGTATTTCTCACAAAAAATCTCACTGAATCTTGACTGAGTTGCTTAATGAAGTGCTGTTCATTACCAAAAGTTGACTGAGGAGAAGAAAGAATGGTTAAAAAAGACAAGATACTGGATGTACTTTGCTCATAAGCTTTTATTTAAGTATGCAATCTGTTTAGAAGTATACTTAAGGGCTCCCAGACAGAGAGGTGCAGAGAGCTAGGCCAGATTAGGAGAACAGGAGCTGTTAGGATACTGTTCATGATGGACATCTCATTAAGCTGCTGCTAAGGTAAACCTTGTACTGAAGTTTTTAGGAAGAAAAAACACTCAAATGTGTAGAACAGAAGATACAGAATCAGGAACTCCCAAATTCTAAAACTTATTTCAGATACAACTTCCATCCTCAAGTTTCTCATGTGATTTTTTGCCTGGTTTGAAATTCTCTTTGCTGAAGTAGGAGGCATGCTTTTCTGCTTTACAGGAATAGTATAAGAAATTTGTAGGGTATTTTGAAGAGGCGAATTATTTTGGTAGAGGTGTTTACTCAGAACTTTCGAAGGGACATTTTGTTCAGGAGAAACAATCCAAAACATACAGCAGGGATTCTCTAACATTTATTGAGTTAGAAAAAAAAGGACTTGCATTAAGACTCTTTCAGGATACTAGAAATGTTCTTACAAGATCTGCTGTTACTTAACAACAAAAAGAAATGGAAGGAAATGCTCCAAAAATAGCTGGGTATTTTTTAGTCTATACCCCTCCAAAGATTGTTCTTTAAAATACAGCAGTGAAATATCTGGCCTCATCTCTGGGAAGGTGGCTTGTGCTGAACACTAAGAGCTGCTGAAGAAGAAAGGTTACAGAAACGACATTCCTGTCATGAGTCGAGGAGTGCATGGAGCTGACAGAATTCCTGACCCTGGCTTTCCAGCTGAATTAGTAGCTGAAATGTTGATTCTGTGTACTGAGAGGTTCCAGCTGAGACTGTTTGTAACAGCCATGTGAATCATGTGGCTTTGGATAGATTATTTAAAATAATTCTAAAACTGAAAAGACTAAAAATGTCGAAGGCTATTGTTTATTAGGTAGAATAACTATTCTCATGGTACCTGTTTGTTCAGGTAGTAGCCTCGCAGCTGAGAGACCCAAATGGTAAAAATGACTGCTAGAGGCACTGTCACCCATTTGCTACCTTGCACGTGGCTTTACCGTTTTACCTTTCCACATTTTGTAGCCATAAAAGAGCATTGAAGAAAGCAGCAATGGTTTTTTTTTTCTATACTGCTTGCCATGTTTAATTTTATGCTGCCTTCAAGTAGGTGTTGGTTCCACTTCATTAATTAATTCCAGGCAGCAGCTGAAATAGGAACCTGTTCTCCACGGTGGTGCGTCCCCTCCCCCAGGCAGGTGTGATGCACCGAAGCTTGGGGGACTCAGCTGCCTGGGAAGAAGTAACACTTTTAGTTTTAATTAAGACAAGGTGTCTTTAAAGTTTCTTCCCCCATCCCCCTCATCCTCCAGTTATTTCCTGATACGTTTTTGGGGCCAACTTTAGCAAGTTAGGAAGGAACAGGTTTAAAAAACAGATGCATGTTTCCTGAAAAGGACCATTAAAAACTTCCACCCGGTTTCCCAAACAAGACATAATCCTCATCCTATCAGCACTGAGTACAGTAGAAGAGAAACTGGTCTTAGATATTGGAATTTACTCACATACAGAAAAATATTTAACAAAACAATCATATCAGAATCTTAAAAATATATTATCTTTTAGAAATGTTTCTGTAGTAGTCTTGCTTTTTTTACCACTGGTGAATACTGGGGGGGTGTTGAGTTTCATTTGATTTTTTTTTCTTTAGTATCGTGTGAACCGTTCAATTACTTTTGCTAGCATTGGTCATCTGACAAGCATGGCTGTTATTAATTACTAGAGGAAAAAGGTCTAAAACAGTGGTCCTGAGATTACAGATGGCAGACAGCACTATCTTTGAGATCACCTTAATGTTTTTTTGTGGACATAGTAAATTTAGAAAAAAAATCTTAATTACAAGCTGGAAGCACACCACTCACTTAATATTGCTGTCCATGATCCCTGAAGTTTGGGGCTTACCAGTGTAAAATCTGTGTAGCTTTTATTTCCAAAGAATGTCCAACTCTTGAGCCCACTTGCTAGCAAAATGTACTTAGGGATATCTGTACAAGCATGGGTGTATCATGGCCAGAAGGCAAAACTTGGATTTGTACGATAAACTTCTGTAAGGTTAGCTAGAGGATGAGAAACATTGCACAGTGTTTCTGATGTCATTTTTCAGCATGGTGTTTGGTGACATTTTCCTACTGAGTTGGACATGGAGTCCTAATGAAAGCTGCTCATCTTTAAACACTAGAGATGGAATCTGGAAGGATTCATCAGGGCTAAAGATTTCCTTCTTTCTGTTTTCTCTTTTTGCAAGAGGTATATCTCTTTGTAGTAACTTGTTAATTGGGATTCTTCCTTGTTACCATTATTTTGGAAAACCGGCAGTATCTCACTCAAAACTGCTTTCTCATAGTCTGGATACAAATGTAAAAATTGCCTAATGTGATTTCTTGATTGCGTTGCACTTTAGAAAGGGTGTGGGGATATTGCAAATCTGACAGCAGTATTAGATCAGAAGCTGATAAATGTAGAGGATTTTGCAGCTCAAATGTTGCAGATGTTGAAAAAGAATGTGAGGGCAGGCAGTGATAAAAAAGAAAACCAAACCCACCAACCTCCCCTCCACCCACTGAGCTGTTGTGTCTTGGGCAAATAATATCTGAATCATAATTGTATTGTGGATATCTAAATGCATAACTTGGGAGGAAAAAAAAAAAGTGCTAGTAGGATGGGTAGCCGTTGTGAAACGTGTACTGCTATAAGGCATAGGACTATGCCTTACACAAGATCTATTGCCTGGTTATTGCATCTTTCCCATATGTGCAAGTAATATCAGGCAGGTGATTTAGTTTCATAGAGATCAGGGAGGCTGCTCATGTTCAAAAAGGTCTTTGTAGCTTCTTATTTCAGCTGTTTGGCTTATTCATGTGATGTGGTTAATATATCCTGCAATGACACATTTTAATGCACATCTGCTGTTACATAGCACGTACTAAAATAAATGTAACTTCCTGAACTAACAAAATAGATAGATTCTTGTTGTGGTAGAACTGCAGTCACTTTGGGAGGATAGATAGCCTTTATTTTAATACAAATACCAGCTTTAGAGGAAGCAATTATGAACAGGAGCAACAGAAGCAGGTAGTCTCTAAATGTTTGTACAAAACCGAACTCACCAAATTCCAGAGAAAGTATGTAATGACATACCTGCTTTTCTATTCCAGATATGAAGTGCATTCCGATCTTTATTATACAGCTATGCTTTTATGAAGCTGGCCTTTCAGCCTTTCAGTTCTGATTCATCAGTGCAATGGCTGGACATTTCATAGGACTTAAACACTTAGGTTTTTTTCTTTGTGGATTATCATTGCAACTCCCTTAGGTCGTCTCGAATATCCAGTCTATGATCTCTTCCCCTGTCCTGTTTTGTTTTAGGGAGGAATGAAGTAGTGAATTCAAGGACAGCTTGCAGAGCACACTGAGAACACCTGGGCCAGACAATGTGCCTGAAGTACAACATAAGGATTAACATTTTTCCTTCTACTTTATTGCAGTATGTTCACCTGCCAGCACTCTGTTCTCTCTTGCTTTGTTTATACTGTCCTTCAAGATAAAAAAAATCAGAAACCAGTTCTTTGTTAAAATGCTTGCACGCCATTATAACTATAGCAAAATTAGTTACTCAGAAGTGTTACGTGATCTTGTTCTATTCTGTGGTAGCCTAGAACTCATATATAAACTCACATTTTTAGAGTTGAAGAGTGAAAGATTTTTTGGGAGGAATTTTTCTATTCAAGATCACTTGCATCTCTACTTAAACTGCTGCTTTTGTGCAAGCTTGAAGATTCAGTTAATTAAAAGGAATGTGTCTGGGAATTTCACAGCATGCAGCATTGTGTATAGTTTGCTAGTGGGATAATTATAGTACATAGCCTTCAAAACAAAAATTGTTCTACCCATCAATTATGGAACATGTATTGCCACATATTTGGATACAAGAATTCATTTAATGCAACAATGCCATCTCTTCTTAAAATTCTTTTGCTGTGTTCTTGAATGGCATCAGACTCACCTGAGGACTAGGTCCTTTTATATGCCCTATGTCTAATTTTGCTTATTAGTTCCATGTCATCATTAGTTTCTGGTCATTTCTATTTACAGTGCTAAGATTCTCCTTCAGGATCTTGCGATGTTGTGTTTTGATTATTGCAAAAACCTTTTTTCCCCTGACTTTAACAAAACCAGTTTTGCCTTCCATGTATATAGCCAAATGTTATTACAAAAGCCGTTTTCCTAGGCGATCACTTTGATTGTGCTGTTGCTGCTCTTTGCATTGCTCTAACAACTTCTATTTTGCATCAAACAGAAACTACAAAGGCTTTTGAAAGGATAGATAAATTATTTATCCCAATTCCACAAATCATTCTGTCACGGAAGTGGTTCACTCCTGTTCCTGTCTGGTCTAGAATACCAGCCTTCATCCTGAAGTTTGTTTTGGTTTGGGTTTTTTTAATGTGTGCTTCCCCCCCCTATACAACCCCATGTTTTCAGAAGAAGCCTCCCCCAAAGGTACATGATGGTCAGAACAAACTTGACAGCTGCTAATCATCTTGGGCTCTGAAACCAATGCCTGGTATTAAAAATATCCAGCCTCTTTTTTTTGTTGTTGTTGTTTGCTATATTTTCTGTTTAACATAAGAACAAAATAATTTTATAGCTGTGGGTTCATATTTAAGTCTCTGCGTGTTGTTCTGAAGTCTCTTATGTTAACACTTCACTATTTATTAGGGTCTTAAGAGGACAGCATGTTTGTGTTTTTGCAGGGATTTGATGATATTTGACATCCATGTAATTTAAGACCAAACCCAATTATATAATAACATCAGAATGTATCATCTTGCTTTTGTGTCCAGTCAGCCACTGTTTTCAAGATTAATAGATGCAAAAATTCTGTTCTGATGCAATTTTGAGTTTCTTAGCTTTTACAGTAATAACCAATGTTTTGTCTGGTGGTTGGAATTGCTTTCTAAGACTTTCTTTTCCATTTTCAGTTATTGACTGTCTCTGCTATTTTCAGAACAAAGTTAACCGTTGTTGTTAGGGACCTGTCCAAAATTCATAGTTGTTGGGGAAATGCAACGCTTACGGTGGATCATGGTTGTAGATTTGATAATGGGCATCATGTGAAGGATGTACTTGATCTTTTTGCCAGATAGTAGTTTGTGGTTAACAACTTGACCAGAGAAGAGATAGCCTTCAGAAATTATAGTTAGCATTCTCCAACCAAGGAAGAAGTATTCAGGAAAACTGTTTCTTATTTATGTTTTTATGTTTCAATTAAAACTTGTTACAGTAACTTCTCTACCACAAAGGATTACTTCATTATATTTACACGTGGGAAAATAGTTACTTTGTAACTTCCAAACCTGTTTGTAACCCAAAGTAAAACATTCCTAGGGATGGCTTCTGGATTCCCTGGTTCTTGATCAAGGGCTATGAACAAAGAAGTTCTGTCCTAGTGTGAGTTGTTGGCGTCTGTTTGAAGATGTTATGTCCCATTGTTGCTAATGCCACATCATCTTTAAGGGCATACATCTACAACACTGTTGGTGCTGGGAGGAGGTGAGTTCTGTCATTTGTTGATGCATTATCAGTATTTGCAAGGACACTTCTTTTTGAAGTTATACCATGGTTTTCCTCCCCCCTTGTAGGGAGAGAATGTGGGTAAGAGAAAGATGATTTAATTTGTTTGTGTTCATTTTTATCTGGTTTTTTTTTTGGTACAGCATGTCATAGCACGTGGGAATTGAACAATTCTAAATAGACTGATGGACCACAATAGCGGAACATTGCAATTTGGATAATCACTGTGATAATTTGGATTGATCTGCAAAACTGTATTCAGGACCAAATGTAGAGGTTTTCTGCACTGGGTTATCAGGAACTATTGTAGTATGAAAGAAGGCATCTCAGGTTCAAGATTACTCTACTGCAGTTGAGACATTAGGCTGTTCTTACTGTTTGTAAAGCACTTAATAGTCTCACTGGTTTGCTTGACTATCAGCACTCTTTCCCATGGATGTCTTGTACCTCTGTCAAAGGGTTGTAAGTAGCTCAACTGTGGGTCTAGAAAAGCTGCTGGCATCTCCCTGGCTATGGCCTAGAAAAGGGTTCGTCATGCTCAGGAGAAGGTGAAATCTGTCTCAAGGTTTGTGCTCTAAATATTTAGTCAAGAAGCACAGATGTTCTCTTAATTTCAAGATACTCAAATTAGGAAAAATAACTGACTAGATGATAACAACAGTGCACTGTTGTTATGGAAATTAATAGGTGGGTCTGTTTTTTAAAATAAATAAATAAAGCTTCTGATCCAAAACTTTCATCCAAAAAATTGAAATGCTGACAGTATTCTTTGGGTATGACTTCATGAAGCAACTTAAGCTGAGCTAACAGTTTATAGCTGTTAGGAGGAGAAAAACTAGTCTTTTCCCTGTCCTACCTTTAGTCGTACCTGTGTGCTTTTCCACCATTTACCTTCAGTGAGTCCCGGTGCTTTTCTCATGGCACAATAACCTGTTCAGCTCACAAAACCGGCAGAAAAGAAACCTGGCAAAAGAAAGTATTTTTGTGGTTTTGGACTGTTGACCTGTGTGATGAGATGAGTGCTAGAGCTGGGATAGGGTGTCAGGGAAGGACTACGGAGAGAGGGCACAGAGCCAGTGGGAGAGCAGGGAAAGGGGGAGGAGGAGGAGTTTGGATAGAGGAGCGGGAAATGAGGTTTATACTCTTACAAGTGGCAAATAGTTAGTTCACCTCAGCCATACTGTAAAATCCTATTCTTTGTCAGCACTTTGAGACTTTATTTGCATCTTGAGTACAGCACTTCCCAAAGTAAAAACTCATTCAAAAATTAGTAAAAATAATAAAATATTAATGAAGGGTAGAATGTGATTAACTTGGATAACTCCTCAGACTGGGGAGAATGATGCTAACAGGCAAATGTAGTAAAATGTGTCAAATTGAACAGAGTGAAATGTGCAAAAAGTTTGAGATTCGTACAACTAGGGAAATCAATGAACAGGAAAAGAAAACTCAAAAGACCCAAGTCTTATTTTTTTTCTGATCTGAAGAAGGACCCGTGTATCTGAAAGCTCTTCTGTTGTTGTTTGGTTGGTTGGGGTGTTTTTTTGTTTGTTTGGGTTGGGTTTTGGTGGGGTTCTTTTGTTTGTTTTGTTGTTTTTGGTTTTCCCTCCAGCTGTATAATTTGGTCTAATAAACAGTCTTAACCCCAAATTTTGCTTTACATATTGCAGTTGGAGGGGATGGTTGGAAGAACAAACGAAGTGGCACTTGACCAGTATCACGTGTGAGATCAGTCACAGAGTGAGGAAAATTCCTCTTTCTTCTTAACAAAGAACTTTCTTCTTGCTCGTATCTAAGCATACGCGCATATCTAAGCATACTGCAAAAGATTACAAAATACTATCCTTTCTGACGATAAATATTATGGAGTTACTCATGCAATATAAATGTTATTATAACAAAATTTAATCAAAACAAAAAACAGACCACTAGTGTGATGACTTGGTAAACACTTTGCATTAGAGACAATGATTTTGTACAAAGAAATTTGTTACTTAATTCTCCAGTCAGCAGGAGTGCTCTGGAAAGAAATTCCTGCTCCCACACTGCCTGTGACTTAAACAAAAGTATTTTAATTACATTTAATCTCATTTAAACATTATACAAGTGGTTCCAGGAATTTCCTCTCACTAGAATGCCTTTTTCAATGTAAAATTTCAGGAAAGGATGCCACACTTTGGGTCATCATTTTACCTTCTACAGAGCTTGACTGGCTGTTTAAAATCCACACTGATAAATCGGTGCAATCCTTCCCTCCTCCTCCTTTCAGCTCTCCCTGGGGAAGTGTACTTGGACAAGCTCAGCCAATTTCTTTATTGTTAAGCGAAACTCGTGGAGGGTCATTTTAGCCAGCTTCACCACACCCTGTGTGCTCCCTCGCAAGGGACCACTGTGGTTCATAATTAGTTTGCCCTGTGGGGTGTGGTAGAGGGGTGGAGAAGCATGAATCCTTCCGGATTTTTCTAGGCAGGCCATCATCAGTCTTGAGCTGCAGAGCAGTCGGCACAACAGTTTTTCGATATGAATCTGAGGCAGCTTTAGAAATGGGTTATTACTGTCTTCCTAAGGGAGGCTCATGAAGGGAGTGCTTCTGTCTCAGTGCAAATGCAATTGTTGCTGTAGCAATCAAAAGTTACATGAATTTAGCAAAATTAAAACAAAGAAAACAACTTGGCAGGCTGTTCTGTCTCCCAGCACAGAATTGTTCCACAGGCTACATGTATGTGAAGAAACAATGTATGCACGTCTGTCTTTGAAAGCCTGCAGGCTGCTTTACAAGCTGGATGTGTGTTTATACCGGAAAGCATTCATGATGATTGGCATGAGAATCATGTCTCTCCATCAGTTCAACACGAATGTACTTCAGTATAAAGGTGGTATTTTGAAATAGCCATCATTTGCAGTGAGAGGCAATGGAGACTCCTGCTATTTATTAATTGTATTTGACAAAACTTAGGGGAATAGTTCAGGGCATCTTGGCAGCAAATCCCAAAGCACAGTCCATGATAACAGTGAGGAGACATAACTTCCTCCTCCTCTTGTTACTCCGTGAGCTGCACAAATAAGGGTCGTATGAAAGGTAATCTTCAAATGGAGAATCTAGACAGAACAGAAATTCGGGGTACAGTTTTGTAATAGCAGATGTTCCCCAGAGATGTGTTTCTTTGTTCTGTACTGATCTTTCCAGGATCAGGACTCTACCTGGAAAAATTACAGCTGTGGCTTTTAAGAGAACATTTGTAATGGTAATCATTTATCCTGTAATATTTTTATTGGAATTTTTCAGCACCAATGTGTTTAATCAAGTGGTGTGTTTCTAATATTTATTACCTAGTAAATTGTAACTCTCATTACCATGTGTACAATCCATATTTGCAATGAGGAAATTGCAGTTTCACGAACAGCTGTGGAACTGCCTGATAAATACCCTTCCTCTAGCAGCTCATATGCTTTCTAGCTGCTCACTCATCCCTGTCAGTGTTTCTGCATTCCAGCTCCTGAGCAGATTCAGATTTATAATGTTTGATTGAAATGACTGCTTCAGAAGTTTTCTTTTTGTTGTTTGTGTGTGGTTTTGTGTTTGATGGGTGGGTGGTTGGTTGGTTTGGTTTTCCTGACAGGAAAGCTTCCTAATGATTACCCTGGAGAGATACTGGGATATGTTGGAGAAAGGCTTCAGAGATACTCAGTAGTGCAGCATTAGCTTGGCTACCTTTCATTGGTCATTTCAGAATAGTAGGAATAATAGCTTTTCTTTGATATTCTTAGGGAAATTGTACCTGTCCTAGGCAGTGACTTTTTTTTTTTTTTTTTTTTGTGAAACCACATACATAGGATGGGTGCATATATGAGAGAATACTCCATAATGTGCAAACTACTGAGATTTTTTTTTTTCCTTGACATGGTGTGCAATATTTCTACTTAATTCCAGGTTTTTGTGGTGGGTAAAATTTCTAGAAAAATCATATGCCAAGTACTATTTGTATGCTTACCCCAAATTGTATAGGAGATTGTGGTTCTCTGCAACACACTTTACATTAAATCTTTTACTCCCTCCATAAACCTGGAACAACTTAGCTAGGCAGCAGAGCTGCTCTCCTCAGGATGACTCGGAAACTACTGGATAACTTGATATTCTTACAGCAATTTATCTGGTTTGAAAACAAAGCAATGGACTGTTGTTCTTAATGTAATTTCTTAAAATCAGCTGGGAATGTAGTATATCTGAAGATGATAGTGATAGCATAGTTGGTTTTGTTGGTTGGTTTGGGGTTTTTTTGAGCATTACACCTTTTTTAAATTCTTGTCTTGTTACTGGAAACTTGTCACATAGGCATATATTTCACTAAGAAAGTATCTATGTGCATAAGTGTGTATTTCTAAGACATCAGAATGGACAGATCAAAAGCTCCCATAAAGATGAATCTCAGGAGAAATACAGTTAGTGGTTTTGTGGTGTTTTTTTTTTTTTTTTAGCTTTGCTAGTTGTAATTAAGAAAATAAATAAATAGACTGAATTGTTGCAACTAAGGCTAGGCTGCTTCTTAGGCATCACAGTCAAACACAGACCTAAAATAAGCCAAAGGCTGGTTTACATTGGGTGAGGGAAGAAAAGCAGAGGCAGGCAGACAGACATTCAGAGTCTTTTACTTCTTGGCATACCAATATTTTACAAAAAATTAATCATATTTATCTGATTTTATTTTAACAGCTTGGCAAAACAGATTTTGAGTTTTAATAGGGAAAGCAGTCGCATTAGCATATCAGGAGGAAGGTAATGGAGATCTGGGTGTAGACGTCTCAAAATATTTCTGTTTAATCACAGATTCTGCATTTCTGCCCAAAGGCAGTTAAAATGTGTTGGCAAAGATCCTGTTGAAACAAAACTTAAACAAAAAACCAAAACCACCAACTCCAATCTTTAAACAAACTATTTGTGGGTTTTCTTCCTTACGGCAGAGTTAGGCTTTAATTGATGATTTTCAGTTCCACTGAACTCCTTAAAGCTGACTTCGATGGTTGAAGATTCTTCACGCCATTGGGCTTTTCCTTATTTAAATGTTTAGATTAAATGTTTCAGGTTCTTTTGCTGCTGCTTAGCATAATGACTTCTTAACTAGTCTTTAAAAGGAAACGGGGGGTTGTTTTTTTTTCTTATTTTGCCATCATATTTTGGATCCTTTGAGAAATCTTTAATCAACCGCATTTTAATCTTAGAATGATTCTGATCAAAGCTATATGAATCTCAAAGATTAGCATAAGATGAAAAGGAATTCTAGCCACATATGAAGGTTCAAAACCTAAATATTTCAAAGGACTTTGCCATGCAGACAGATACTTTTGCAATAGTTACAATAGGTTCTGAAAGCATGAGGAAGCTAACTATTGGTGTTAACAAGACAATCGTAGAATCGTAGAATGGTTTGGGTTGGAAGAAACTTTAAGTCTCTTTAAGCCACAAGCAGGGGTCCAGGTGGCTCAAAGCATCCACAACTTCTCTGGGCAACCTGTGCCAGCTCCTCACCACCCTCATAACGAAGAATTTCTTCCTTATATCTAATCTAAATCTACCCTCTTTCAGTTTAAATCCATTACCCCTTGCCCTATCACTACATGCCCTTGTAGAAAGACCCTCTCCAGCTCTCTTGCAGGACCCCTTCAGGTACTGGAAGGCTGCTATAAGGTCTGCCTGGAGCCTTCTCTTCTCCAGGCTGAACAACCCCAACTCTCTCAGCCTGTCTTCATAGGAGAGGGGCTGCAGCCCTCCAGTCGTCTTAGCGGCCTTCCTTTGGACTTGCTCCAACAGGTGCATGTGCTTATGTTGGGAGCCCCAGAGCTGAACACAGTACTCCAGGTGGGGTCTCACGAGAGCAGAGTAGAAGGGCAGAATCACCTCCCTCGACCTGCCGGTCATGCTGCTTCTGATGCAGCTCAGGATACAGGTGGCTTTCTGGGCTACAAGCACACATTGCTGGGTCATGTTGAGCTTCTCATCAACTGACACCCCCCATAATAGAACAACTCTTGTCAGTGAACTTTGGTCCTGAACCAGGTCAATGGCCTTTCCAGAGTTACCAAATAGCGTACTTCTCTTTGGCAGGTAAGTAACTGTCAGACTAAATTGCACCTTTGGCCTAAGTAATTAAAAAAAACCCAACAAAACAAAACACAAAAAATGTGTTCCAGAAATGGCAAAACTGATGCACTGGTCTGCTGTGCAGTCTAGTCACTAGCATTCTTTTTTCTTAAATACTAGTTTATTTTTGAAAGTAGCTTGCAATTCAGATCTCATTTTTATGGTGTTAGTGTAGGTTTGTAGTCTATAATTTTGGAATGAGTGGACTCACTGGCTCTGGTCTTAGAAGACTCCTTAGTGGTATCACTGAAACCTTTACTTCTCCAACTGTGTAACTGGAGTTGACTTAGGGAGTCTTTCAGCCACAAGTTCCTGAACGAACAGTTGGCTCTGCTTGGGTGTGTACGCGCAAACACACTACAGTGGCTGTTGACGGGCAGTCACTTTGCAATCTAGACAACTGTAGAAATGAATGTAAATGGTAGTCAGTAGTGACTAAGTTTGTAAGATCTTTCAGAATGGATTCCATGTGTTATATTTGATATGCAGTACAGAAGGGACTCAGTACCATGACTAAACTGACACAGTTTTGATTATGAATGCATGTAGCATTCTGCAGACAAATCCAGTTCTCTGGAAAAGAGACTTGTTTGAAATTGTACCATTGTGTTATTCCATCAGGTAAAATGATTCTTATAAAGTTAGGTGCTATTCATCAATGAACTTTTGGTCCAAATTTCAGTTCTAAACCTGTATTTAGACTCTTCTGGTGAACATCCAAAGAGTCTAATGAATCCTGGTTTAGATATTAATTGAAGACTGTCCTGTAGGTGCAAGATACTCTGAAACTTATTGATATGAAGGTCCTGCCTTTTTTTAAGAATAGTATTCCTCTTAAGACAGATTTTTCATAGAATCATAGAATGTTTTGGGTTGGAAGGGTTCCCTAGAGGTCATCTAGTCCAACCCCTCTGCAGTGAGCAGGGACACCACTAACTAGATCAGGTTGCTCAGAGCCCCGTCCAACCTGGTCTTGAATGCTTCCAGGGATGGGGCCTCCACTACCTCTCTGGGCGATCTGTGCCAGTGTTTCACCACCCTCGTTGTAAAGAATTTCTTACTTATATCCAGTCTAAACCTACCCTTATTTAGTTTAAAGCCATTACCCCTTGTCCTGTCACAGCTGGCCCTTGTTTCTTGGGCCAAAAATGCTTAGTCAGGCTGGCCTACACTGGCCTGCATAGAGAAATGACAGAATCTCTCTTTTGGCATATTTTTTTAATGCGTATAACCTGAAGTTCATTATTTCAATTTCCAAACCAGTACACTCTTGTCCCATGTGAAGTGCTCTTTATGCTGTGAAGCATGTTACAGGATTAGAATGCTTTGAGGACAAGCCCTGAAGGCATTTTGTCTAACTGATTTAAGTGAAGCTGACTTTTATAATGGTGTTAGCATACACATTCGTAAACAAACATACACAGATGGTATTTGAAATCAAGGCTTCTTGGGCTTAAATGGTTACACGGCAGCTGCAGTGTTGTCAGGAGGTTCTTGACTATTTTATACAACCTGTGTGTATTGGTGTTTTGATGTGCTTGAAATGTGAGGAGAAACCATCCGACATTATCAGGTTGTGCTCAGAGGTATGTCCTCTGAACAACACGCTGGAGGAGACTTGCAGAAGTGAATGCATGTTCATGTGAATGAGATAATTTTTCATAGCTTCAGAAATACTCAAGTAAGACAGGTAGTCTTCAAATAAAACTACTACATTCTTTTTATGTTTTCTGAAATACAGAAAGGAAGGGGGCCGCAGCAAAGACTGACCTAACCTAATACCCCATCTCCAGTGATGGTCAGCAGTAGATGCTTAGGGAAGAGTGCAAAACAGAAATAGCCTGTTTTGATGTTTCCCCAAAATACTGTCCCTGTAGCCAAGAACTTGTGTCCAAGAAGCTTTCTTAGCAGCAGCATCTTGTGACAAATACTTCCACTGTATATAACACAAAAAATGTACATAATGTGAAAAATTAGCTCCTTTTTTTTGCTCTGAATCTGCCACCATCTGCTTTAATCTGATGCACCCTTTCTTTCTCCTCTAGTTGAATGCAGTGAAAAATAATTCCCTATTTGCTTTCTCTCTCTCTCATGGTTTGTAGATCTTCCACAGCTGCTCTGATTTCTCTCTGTTCTTCTCTGAAATTAACTTAACTCTTGTCTACCTGAAAGCTGTTCCATGCCTCTTGTCAACACTTCTGCTTTCAGTGAACCTTGTCCCATCCTACTGTAATGGAGATGAGGAGAGTGGTACTGCACATAACACTCAAAATGTTCAAATGTCACTTTTTTTTCTAGAATAATTGAACATCTAGAAGTACTGGTAACTTTGTTCTAGCAATTTTCCAGGAATTGCGGGGTTGGGAAACTAATGGGGTTTTTTTTGTGTTATGAGGAGACTACTGCAAAATAGAGGTGTCTGCCTAACAGGCAGCAGGGCGGCATCTCTGGCTTCACTATGGTTGCTCCTGAAAAGGAGGATAGGTGTGAGAGACGTTATATGTTTGGGGTATTGGTGAAGTCAAAGGAAAGCATTCAAATAAGGCCTATGTCTGCCAGTTGACTAAGCCTGTTCTAAAGACTGTTATCAGGTTAGCAACCTTTAGGAAAATAAATGCTTGTAAAGCAACATCCATCATGCAGTCTGCCTTTGAAACCAGTGAATTCTTTCAAACTCTGTAAAGTTATTCTTGGTTGTGCTGCTTCCCTTTGGCTGAAAATATCCTTCCCTCCTCTGCCTGTCCAGCTTCCTCCTCAGTTTCCTTTTCCTCGTCTCCCATATGCTTTTTTTTGTCAGATCGATCCTGAATTGCAGACAGGGGCCCTAACGCTTCCTCTCTCTTTTCAGGAAATTTTCACTACCTTTGTCCTAAGGTAGACATCAAACAGAATTTGCCTGGTTGCATGGACACTGAAAAGCCCTATGAGATATGTTAGGCAAAGGTATTTTTCTACTTTCTCAGCTTGTTACAATGAGGGGTGCGGGCAGGGGAGCTCTTTGACTAAACAATAGGAACAAAAGTGGAACTTTAAAAACTCAAGAAACAACCCCCTGCTTGCCAGACAGGAAAAAGCAACAATATGGGTGAACAAAAAAAAAAAAAAAGGAAAAGCAAAGCAATGCTGTATAGTGTGGCAGCGTTACATGATGCAGCATTCCTTCTCCCATCAGCAGGAGCATCGCGCGCAGAGTGTAGATGCCACTGCCGTCCTTAGGCCCGCAGTCGGTATTTGGGACATGACCGCTGTGCCATTTGGGACTGCTGTTAGCTGCCAGGAAGTCCCGCGCTTCTCTCAGGTACTCGGAGCTGTCTGAGAAGCCCAGCAGTAATTGCAGTGCAATTACCCTGTGAGGAGCAAACGGGGAACGCGGGCTTAAACGCCCCGTTTGTAACGGGTGTTGTTGACGCTGCGTGGCAGAGCCCCAGCAGAGGGGCAGCGATGCCAGCTCGGCCGGCGGCGGGAGC